>NC_081426.1:61739791-62056041 GCF_949786415.1 Peromyscus eremicus | reverse complement strand
GAAGAGATTAGAGTGTAATTCTTTGGGATGAGTAAAGAAGACCCAAATTCTGTATTGGTAAACACTGTGCAATTAGTAGAGATTCTGGAGAATCTTGTGCCTTTCACATGAGTGATTTTCTCACTCTTTTAAGCAGGGATACTCCTTTGTCCTTGACTATCTAAGAGCCCTGATTTTTAGAGGCTGGACTGCAGAATCCCAGAATCTCCAGCTTGCCTAATACACAGTTGGCTATGGGATCTCTCAGCTTCCTTAACCATGTAGCCCTAAAAATTTCCCCTCAAAATTAATCTTTAATATATTTATATTTATTTTTTCTTCATATCCATCTAAGTATCTCACTGTTTCTGTATCTACGAGGAACATATAAGTGGATACATTATCATATATCAAGACAATGAAATATCATTTAGCAGTACATTACATGAACTATCAAGGTTTTAAACGACATGGAAGAAATCTAAGATGAATGTAACTAAGTAGAAAAAAACATTCTAAAAAGGCTGATTCTAGTTGCACAATATTTAGAAAAAAAGGCAAAAATATACACACAGTATATGTTTTAACTGTTCTTAGAGTAAGGGTGGAGAGAGGTGAAAGATAGAACACAGGATGTTTTGTAATATATTGATGACCTGTACAATTTGTGATAAATTTTCCCAAACCCATAGAAAGCCCTCTATAAACAATGAACCCTAGTTTAAGTTGTTATCACTGAGAGACCATAATTTTGAACTCTGTTAAATTCTGTGGGAATTGAGTAACTGTGGTCTATCAGTTTTAGTTGACCACCTGTAGCAAATGCTGTAACTATAATGAGGAATATTAAGTACTGGCATATGTAGATGTACAAGGTAAATTGCAAATGCTACTCTCCTCCTTTTGCTCAATTTTTGTATGACTTTAAAACTGCTCTAAAAAGTAAAATTTATTCTTAAGAATATGCAAATACTCCTTGAACTCACCAAAATTTGGATCACCAAAACTGGCATCTTTGGGGACTCCTATGGACAATATCTGGAGTAATGTTTAATAGCAATCATTTAATTCTTTTATTTTTTGAGATTATAGTATAATTGCATTGTTTCCCATTCCTTTTCCTTCCTAAAAACCCTCCCATATTCCCATCCTTGCTCTTTTTCAAATTCATGGCCTCTTTTATTTTTAGTTGTTGTTACATGCATATACATATATACAGATATATTTATATCAAATACAAATGTAGAGATATAGTTTTATTAAATGTAACCACCTCATTCTGTATAATGTTACTTCATTTTCCTTGTATGTATGTTTTCAAGCCGGAACAGTTGGTATTGTATAACCGATTGGTGTGCTTTTCCCTGGAGAAGACTGTTTCCCCTTTCAGCATTCCTTAGTTGCCTATCCTTCCTTGTGTGGGGATGAGGATTGTCAGAAACTGTACCCATAAATTCTCACCAGCATGAAGGCCTAAACAAGATCTGAACAAGAATAACAACAATAGACGTGCTAGCATCCATACTGAGAGGACTCTGAGGCCTCAATCCAATACAAAAAGAGATTTCTTAACACATTTAAATGCACATGTTGATAGAGAAACACTTAGGAGAAGTATGAAAGTGGACTTTGTAAGACATGACCAAACATAAGCATCTTAAGAACCATAAGCACAATTTTAGTGGCGTCTTCAAATTACCATTTTCCTCTCTTATTTTTAGTAATATGGTTATATGATTGTTTCTAAAGTGCATTGGAAAGTATTACAAAGACTACGGTGATGCCATGGGGCACTATGGTTGGGCAAACAAACTAGGATATATTTTTAATATAAATGAAGTTTACAGTATTGTGTAAAATGTTCTACAAACTGTAGGTTCACAACTTGCAAAGGGATACGGCTGCATATGCATAGGCCTTAAGCATGGTTTGTTGCTTTTTTAACATACTTACTTGAAATGTGCGTATAAAAGATTTATCAGCAATCTTTGCAGCAAATTGGTGCTACCTATGTTGGGATTCCTGACATTCTATTAGTGAGCAGTTTCCACCAATCTATAGGGTCAAACTGTTCCCTTCTACTTTCATGTCTTCTTATACTTTTCCAACTTTCTATCCTGCCTTAATATAACTCCCTTGGTTTATATACATACCATTGAACAAATGCTGACCTCAATGTCCTGAGATTCAAATCTTCTTCAAACTTCTATTTTCTCAAGAATAAATAAAGAATCTTTATAGGCTGGTATTAAGTAGAAATAATCTAGGTAAGGCTCCCTACGTGGGTCAGGCCTATTGGAATCCTTGGCATTGGTGTCTTTATTGTGCACTTTCTGGGGTTATTCTGTGCTTTCAGTTTTAAGTCACCTGCTTCTCATCCACACATAGCCTGTCTCAGTCCAATAACATTTCCACTTTGTATGAAAATATACAATGAAAACTTCATAAATTCAAATATCCAAATTCTATCACCACAATATTGGCATTCTATATATCACACAGACATATTACTGAACGACTTTTAAACTATGCCTTAAATTTTTTATTCTTAGAATAACACTTTTTAAAAATTTTCTTACTCTACTACATTATGTATATGGGAATATTTACCACATATATATCTGTTTACGTGTTGGATTTCCTGGAACTGAACTGGAGTAAACAGTTGTAAGCCAACATATGAGCAGTCAAAATTGAATCCAGGTCCTTTGGAAGAGCACTAAGTACCCCTAACTACTAGTCATCTCTCCAGCCCCAAAGTCTTAATAAGATCGATGAAATTGTGGATTTTGAGGTTTCTTATAGATTACATATTTTAAAATAAACAAACACATATTCTTTTTCTAATCCAAATTTTTAGAGAAAACATTCTACATAAATGTGGCAATTGGTACTGTGGGGTCATTTTGTGTATTCTAATCTATATAACAAATATTGCTCAGAAGTAAGCTAATATTTCTGTATTTTTGCTCCACTGTTGGTGATCTGGAATAAGAAGATTAAGGGAAAAGGAATCGTTTTCAATTATGGCTATCTGTTCCACTGGAAGATTTCAAACAATGACTAACTCAGGATAGTAACCCTGAGTACTACTTTGCATTTAGGGATTAAGTTTCCTTAAAGGAATTCATAATTCCAGTTGTGTGGCATGATAAGAGACGATGAGCTCAGGAAGACAGGATGTCATTCAATACTACTAGGATCATAAAAAGAGAAACCAAATGGAATACTTCTCACTGACTAAACTTGGGAGCCAGGGAGACAGGATGTGATAAAGAATCACAAGGCATTGAAGTTCTTTGATATGTTTACATCTATAAATTTATAAAGAAAATACAAAAGTTCATTATCAGCTCTGGTTCCTATTTGGACATCATCTCAATGTTCTGAAAATTGATACACACACACACACACACACACACACTATTCTATACTATCTTTCTAGATCACCTGTAGTTAGTAATAGGAATGTTTTTATGTTGAAGTAAATCAGATAAAAGTGCAAGACAATACAGACATGACTCTCTGTATTCAGTCATGGTTTATGGAAGGTCCAGGTGGATATAAGAGTGAATCTCAGGTTTATGGCCCAGTGTGGTGACAATAGGGATTAGTAGTTACTGCACACAACAACAACTAGAAAATATCCACTAATTGTGACATGAGATAATTAAGTAATTAATTAATCAACACAATCCAATCAACTCCAACTGGAGTTCCTCTACTAACAACTTGGGAAGCATAAATTTTACAGCAATATTTGAGTTGAAAAAAATGTGTAAAAGGATGGCTGTAGAAGGGTGGATGTGTGATGGTTCCAAGAAGACTTAATAAAACGTCATCATCTTAGCATGAGGTTTCCTGATTCCTTCTGTGGGCCTATCATATTCTAATTTGATTGCAGTTATAGCTTTGAGTTGTTCACATGCTTTTAATTTATATAGTTCCATCTCCTACATCATGATATCTGTAAAGAAATGAAAAATATTTTGCTTACTTCATATGTTCTATTTTACATATTTCAAAATTTGAAAATACTTGCTTGCAAGTAGATTCACATCTTTAAAAACTGAAACTATTTTGTTTATTTCATATGTTCTATTTGACATATTTGAAAATACACGCTTGTAAGTAGATTCACTCCCTGAATATCTACCAGGAGATGATTATTTTCATCATTCTGTTCCAAAGGAGAAAGGATTCAGATCTGGTACATTTTATAGCACACATATTTATGCACCTTCTGCCCCTATCTAGTATAGGTAAGTACTATAGTAGCACCAAGCAGGTATTGACTATAACTGTGGAGTATGAAGAGCTCAGGCAGGGCCTGTAAGGCTGACTTGTAAATCAAATTTGTCAACTTCATGGCAAACATCCTGTAATCTTCTTTGCCTACTGAAAGGTTTCACTTACATATCTCAAATGTTTCACTTAAAGATATGAATGTGTTTCACATTAGGAGAGTGATAACGTAATGGCTGCATGATTATCATAACAATAAAAGGTATAACTTTCCCCTTTAAGCTCTATTTTGAAATATCCCTGTCTTATGCTTCAAAATCCACCATATGAAATAAAATTCAAAGCTTTTGCTCCAGCCAGGGAATCAAGTAGGATAATGGCAGATATTCATGCTTCCCCCAGCTTCTCCAAAACCAATCCCCAAATCTTATCCCCAGCTCTGTAGCAGACTACCTGCTTCAGCCTCCCTTCTCCACCACGTGCCCATCTTCAGAGGATCACATACATCTTAGCTCCTACATTCCCTCCCCCCACTTATTGCTTTAATCCAGACCCCAACTCCAGCAGGCACTCTCTAGGTAGCCATAGGCAACTCTGGCCAGAGAAACAGGCAAGCAGACCACAGATCTCCCCTGCCTCTGTTCCTCTAAGTCCAATGCCACAGTCTCATCCCCAGCTTTCTAGCAGACCACCTGCTTCAGCCTCTCCTCACTCTCTCTCCCCATTCCCAGGGAACTAAGCTGATCCTGGTGGAGCACTCTGCTCCCTTCCCCCCTGAAGGCACCCTCAGCCCCCAACCCACACATCCACATTCCTGATTGTCAGCCCCAAGTATCTAGAAATACAGTGATACTCAAACCACATAAAGATCCAGCAAAGAAAGAGAATTATAGCTGGGTGGTGGTGGTGCACACCTTTAATCCCAGCACTCGGGAGGCAGAGCCAGGCGGATCTTTGTGAGTTCGAGGCCAGCCTGGTCTACAGAGCAAAATCCAGGAAAGGCACAAAGCTACACAGACAAAACCCTGTCTCGAAAAAAAAAAAAAAAAAGAAAGAGAATTGTAAACCAAATACTCTTATGAACATAGATGCAAAAATTCTCAATAAAATATTTGTGAAATGAATCCAAGTATACATATAAAACATTATCTACGATGAACAAACAGGCTACATCCCAGAGATGTAGGAGTGGTTCAACAATCATAAGTTGGTCAATGTAGTTGACAATATAAAATAACTGAAAAAACAAAACAATATGATCATCTCATTAGAAACATGAAAGGCTTTTGACAAAATCCAATACCCCTTCATGTTTAAAGTCATGAAGAGATTAAGGATACAAGGAACATACCTCAATATAATAAAGGCAGTTTACAGCAATCCATAGTCAACTAACTTAAGTGCAGAGAAACTCATAGCACTCTACATAAAATTGGGAACAAGCCGGGCGGTGGTGGCGCACGCCTTTAATCCCAGCACTCGGGAGGCAGAGCCAGGCAGATCTCTGTGAGTTCGAGGCCAGCCTGGACTACCAAGTGAGTTCCAGTAAAGGCGCAAAGCTACACAGAGAAACCCTGTCTCGAAAAACCAAAAAAAAAAAAAAAAAAAAAAATTGGGAACAAGACAAGATTGTCCACTGTTAGCACACATATTCAGCAGAGTACTTGAAATCTTATCTAGAACAATAGGAAAGCTGAAGGAGATCACAGGGACACAAATTGGAAAGGAAGCAGTAAAAGTATCGTTTTTAGAGATGACATGATAATACACATAAGTGACCCTAAAAATTCCACCAGAAAACTCCCACAGTCAATAAACACTTTCAGCAAAGTAGCTGGATACAAAAATAACTCACAAAAATCAGTATCCATCCTATATACAAATGACAAATGGACTGAGAAAAATATTGGGGAAATAACACCTTTCACAAGAGCTTCAAGTAATAAAAAAATAAATCTTTGGATATCTCCAGCCAAGCAAGTGAAAGAAGGAATTGAAGAAGTTATCAGAAGATAAAAAGATTTCCCATGCTAATAGATCAATAGAATTTCTATAGTAAATACAGCAATCTTACCAAAAGCAATCTACAGATGCAATGTAATCTCAATCAAAATTCCAACACAATTCTTCAGAGGTCTTGAAAGGACAATCTTCAGCTTCATATGGAAACACACACACACACACACACACACACAAAAAAAAAAAAAAAAAAAAAAAAAAAAAAAACAGGGTAGCTAAAACAACCCTAAATAATAAAAGAACTGCTAGGAGTATCAGCGTCTCTAATATCAACTTGTAGTAGAAAGTTATAATAATAAAAACCATGTGGTATTGGCATAAAAACAGACATAAAGAATGTTCCTCAACATCCTTAGCCATCAGGGAAATGCAAATCAAAATGACTCTGAGATTCCATCTTACACCTATTTCTAAGATCAATAATACACATGACAGCTCATGCTGGAGAGGATGTGGCACAAGAACTCATCCATTGCCAATGGGAGTCCAAATTTGCGCAGCCACTGTGAAATTTAGTATAGTAGTTCCTCAAAAAATTGGGACTTTATCTACCTCAAAATCCAGTTGTACCATAGGATCCTATACCCAAAAATGCTTTATGCTACCAGAAGGACACTTGCTCAACAATGTTCATTGCTTTTCTATTCATAATATTCAGAAATTGGAAACCACTGAGAGGTACCTCAACAGAGGAATGAGTAAAGAAACATGCATTTACACAATAGAGTATTACTCAGTCATTTAAAAAATGCATCATGAAATTCACAGGTAAATGCATGGAACTAGAAACAAATCATCCAGTGAGGTAACCTAGGTCTAGAAAGATAAATATGGTATGTATTCCAGTATATGTGCATATTAGCTGTGAAGCCAATGATAAACAAGCTACAATCCACAGAACCACGAATATTAGGTATAGAGTAAGGGACTGGGGGTATATATGGATCACATTAGGAAAGGGAATTAATGGATGGTTATGGGATAGGATTAGAAGGAGGGTTGAATGTGTGGATAAAGTGGAGAGGGGAAGAAGAGAGGGTGACAAGGGAGGGAATACATAGAGAAACAGCTAAAATTAAGGGTCATTTAAGGGTTAGTATGGTAATCTAATACATTAGATGCTTCCTACAATACATACACATTTGAGGCCAATCTAAATAAAATTACCAAATAATGGGGAAGAGTGAGACCGAAGCATCCATCTTTATCAGGAAATGAAGCTTCTAGTACTGAGATTGGTTCACATCTAACTGAGTTGTTGGCCATAGGTGTTCCATGGTGATCCCCAAACTACCCAGGCTGTTGCAAAGAATCACCACAAACTGACAACAAGGCCTCATTGCTGAAGACAACACCTAGACAACTCATTGAACATGGAGACATCAAGCTGGTACCTACATAGAGTCTTTACAATCATGTACTAGTCTTTGGTGTAAGAAGTAACTTTGTATGCTTCCAAAAGAGAAACATAAACCCTTTGATCTACAAGATATGCTAGGGCAATCATGGCACAAAGTTTGTGGGAATAACCAACTAATATCTTATTTGACTAAAGGCCCACTCCAAGAGATGCAACCCATACCTGATACTGTGTGAGTAACCTACAACCTTACATTAGATAGCCCAGGGATTTACAGTAAAACCAAATATCGCTGCTCTAAAAAAATAAAATAAATTAAAATAAAAGGTATCAATACAATGATTCCTAATGAAATTCTCCTATACTCATAGATCAGTACCTTGCTCAGCCATAATCAGAGCAGTTTCCTCTTGAAGCAGATGGGAACAAACACAGAGATCCACAGTCAGACATTCTGTAGAGTGTGAGACAACTTAGACCACTCAGAGTTAAATGGGATGTCTCCATTAAATCCTTTCCCCATGGGCTCAGGGAACTCCAAGAAAGAGCAAGCAGAAAGAATGTAGGAGTGAGAGAAGCTGGAGAACACCAAGAAAACAGGGTTTTCTAAATTAATGTAGTCAAAGCTTTGTGAACTCCCAGACACAGAGGCAGTATTGATAGGGCCTGCACAGGACTAGACCACGTCCTTTGTGTACATATTGTGACATTGGTTTAGTTTTTAGGATTCCTGAGTATTCAAATGTATAGGCCTCTGGTTTTTTTTTGTGCCTTCTTTTGGGCTCTTTTCTTTTCTATGTTTGTTTTGTCCAATTCTAATGTGTGATTGTTTGTTTTATCTTATTATATTGTATTGTATTTTTCATCCCTTACAAGCCTGTTCATTCAGTAATGACAGAAAGGGAGTGGATCCAGATAGGAGATAGTTTGTGAAGAGCTGGGGGAAGTAGAGGGAGGGGAAATTGTAATCAGGATATAGTATGTGAGAAAAAAAGATCTATTTTCACAGGAAGAAAAATAAAAGAAATTCAGTGATTTTGGGGAAATGACACAAAGAAATGAAATGGAATGTGACCAAGGTGAAGATATAATTTGATTCTGCCTTGACAAAGCAGTGAGTATATGTGATGATTACGGAAAATTTTGAACAACTCTTTAGATGTTAACTTGTATCTCCTATATGTAATGAGATAAATTAAAATTATTGGCCCTGGGAGATTTGGGGGAGCTGCCAACTCACATTCCAAAGTCGAGCTCTATCTCTTTACCCTAGGTTCCCTCTGGAGAATTTTTCCAGAGTACAATTGGGAACGTTATTTAAGAGTATTATCTCCCAAGGACATCTGAATTCAAATTTGAAAGTATAATCTATTCGTATTAACTAGTACAGTACTTATATATTCTTCATTCTAATTTACATAAGCTGTTTCAATACTTATTAGAAAAATATTCCTTAGTACACCTACAAGGTTAAATAACTTAAAGTTGTAACTAGCCATATCAACAATTTCAAAAGCTGTTATATAGAGTGCATTGCTATTAAGTCTGTATGTCTTTTAGTTACCCTCTGGGAGATTCTAATAGAAAATGTTCATGAAAACACTAAGCTTAAGAAGATATTCATTGTTGTTATTTCTAAAGTTAGAACTGTAACACAGAAGTCTTCTAAGCAAAATAACAAGGATTAAAAAGTGTGGGGAAAATTGTGAAACCTTTGCATCATGCTGTTTGTAATATGAAACAATAATGTGGCTACTTCAGAAATCACTCTTAGATTACCATATTCTTCAATAATATTACAAATTTAACTGGAGGAACACGTGCACACTAGCACACATGAATGCTCACAGCAATATTATTCATAATTGTCAAAAAGTGGAAACATCTCAGATCACCCACTGGTAATGAATGGACAAAACAATGTATCTTATATGAAGTATTATACAGTCGTTGTAAAGAATAAGGCATGAATGAATCTTAAAAATGCCTGATTACATGAAAGAAACTAGATTTTAAAAGCTACATGTTCTATGACTATGTTTATTTGACATATCTAGAATAAATGAATTCATAGGGACAAAAGTGCATTAGTGCATTTGTGGTTATTAGAAGCTGCAGGGAGTGGGGAGCAGTGAGTGACTATTAGTGGTTTTGTATTAAGAAATGGTAAAGAATTAGACAGGGCAATGGACAGGAAGCATTATGAGTACAATGAAAAACACTGAATTACACTTTTCAGAAGTATGAATAGTTTATCTGAACTGCATTCCACTCAAAAAAAATTTCAGTGGGAGGACAAAGTGTCTGATTCCTATTGTCAAAGCTGTTCTGTCTGGAGTGGTGAATCATAGAATCTATCTAGCCAGGCTGTGCTGCTGGCTAGGACAAAATTGTCTTTGATTAATGATTCATTTTAAGCCAAAAGAGACATTGTGTCTATCAAATATTGTTAGTATGGATTTTGCTTTTCTGTTCTTACAGGAAAACATAGAAGTATTCTGTGTTGGAAAATTCCTTATTCTAAATTGAACATTGCCGTGTCTTCTATATACCAATTTTTATCTTCAAATATGCTCAAGTAGAATTTTGAGTAATGCCCTGTTCCTTAAAGCTCATATTTAAAAAAATAATTAAGGCTGTAGTGAATGAAAGTTATAAAATCTAACCTATAAGTCACTCTTTAGAAGCTGTATATTATAAGATTAACTAAAACACTGTAGATGTACGATATAGATGCATTAACACAATCTACATTTGTTGTTATTAACCTGCTAATACATTAACAAAATATGCTATATAGCATGTAAAATGAAATTAATTTTCAATTCTTTATTTTTATGGACAAAAATTAAAGCTAATTTTAAATCACTATAATCAATAAGTAATGGATACATTTATAAGGTGTATTTAAAGTGATCTGAGTCTTGATATATCCAGAACATCTATAAATATATTAATATGAATTTATGAAACAATTCATGGACACGCATAATTGATGTGTGATTCATGCTGTCAAGCAAAATTTCTTTACAATAACAGAAAGGATTTGCTATACTATTGAGAAGTCAATGCTGAAAGCAACTCCTTTCCTTGTCCTTAAGTTTGATGCTTCAAGATACAACATGCAAGCATCAAACTCGCAAAATATGTAAGCACGTGTGGTTGATCCATTGTGTACCCCAATAAACTTACCTGGGGTCAGAGAACAGAACAGCTACTAGATAGACATAGAGGTCAGAAAATGGTGGCACACACACCTTTAATCCTATCACTCGGAGGCAGAGATCCGTCTGGATCTCTATGAGTTCAAGGCCACAATGGGAACAGAGCCAGGCATGGTGGCACATACCTTTAATCCCAGCACTTGAGATCTCATGTCTTGCTTGGGAAAGACACATGCCTTTAATCCCAGGAAGCAGAAAGGTATATAAGGCAAGAGGACCAGGAACTAGAAGCTTTTAGGCTTTTAAGCTTTTAGGCTTTTAGCAGCAGTTCAGCTGAGATCCATTCGGATGAGGACTCAGAGGCTTCCAGTTTGAGGAAACAGGGTTAGCTGAGAAGTTGGCGAGGTGAGGTTAGATGTGGCTTGTTCTGCTCTGATCTTTCAAAATTCAGCCCAGTGTCTTGCCCCGACTTTTTTTTATTAATAAGACCATTTAATATTCATGTTACAAGCACGTTTACTTGGGAGGACTCCATGTACACAGTGTTGCTCTCTGTCTTGTAGAATTACAGTTTAATGCCAATGAGAAAAGTATGTAGTCTGTAAAAGGAGTTGAGACTTAATGTTAAATCCAGGTGGATGGAGTGAATGACTGATGCAAGACTAAAACATGAACATGTAAAATGGAATAACTGCAGTGCTGGAAATATGGAAACCTTCAGAGAGATAATACCTAATCCGAGCACTCACAATGATGTGCTTGCTATAGACATTCAAGAGATACTGGAATCTACTGTAAAATTTCCCTATGGTCAAATTACCACATGTTAAACTACAGGCAACATGTGGTACTTTCTTATAGTACAAAGCACACACACACAAAAATCTGAGGCCATTTTTATTTAAATGCTTAAGTAAATGAGTGGAAGGTATAGGAAACTTTTTGTGCAGAATTGAAACTAATTCCTGGCAGAATTCAGAGTCAAAAAGAGTATAGTCCTTACTCTGTAAGTGTAAGTTGTACAAAGTGCTTTATTTTCATTACAGAGACACAGGAATAGCTGTGATAAAGAAGACCAAGGGGACTCAGCTCAGTTGTGCTACTATTGTCCCTTTGATGTGCCATGGTAAGAATGCTAATTTACCTCTCTGGGCTTCCTCCCAAACAGGAACCTTTCACCCAGACTTCCTTAATGCTGGTGTAGCTAGGGTAGGAGATTTGTTTTTGTTATTAGATTTAAACCACTTGCTTCCATATATTCTCATTCATGAAATTTTCTAGAAATAGGAATTTAATGGGAGGAAATGGATTGTTAAAAATGCATATTGAGCTGGGCAGTGGTGGCACATGCCTTTAATCCCAGCACTCAGGAGGCAGAGCTGTGGTGGTATTTTATTTGTACCGAAATGTGATTTTAATTGTATGTTAATAAATAAAGTTGCCTGGGGGTCAGAATTATAGAGCCATAGCAAGTGCATGGCGGTGGTGGCGCACGCCTTTAAGGACCTGGAGGGCGGTACATACAGGCAATGACAAGGCAGTCACGTGTTTAGTTTACAACCAATGAGAAGGCAGAACATCTAGACTATTTAAAGACATACACACAGGAAGTAGGCCTCTTTTTCGGAGAGCTCTCTTGGCTGAAGCAGGATAGCTGAAGCAGGAAGGGTAAGGCTCTTAGTTCTGACCTCTTGGCTTTCTTCTCTGAATCGGCTCTGTGTTTCTTATTTAATAAGACGGTTGGTTACATCTACATTTGGCGCCCAACGTGACAAGAATCCATTAAAACCGCTTAACTTGGCTTGGCGGCAGGTCCGGGTTCCCGCCAGGGCGGCCGGAAGGTCTGGTTTCCTGCCAGGGCGGCCGGCTCCCTAGCCCGGGCCCAGGTCGGCTTGGCCTCAGGCCGGACTAACCTTGAGCTACTTGGTTAAAGCCAGTGCTACAAACAACTCAGGCCTGCCCTGCCGAACAGGGCCCCTGCCTGTAAAACCAACGCACGTGGTTGAAGCTTAAGGTAGCCAGAGCCAAGGCTTGACTAGGCTCAAGCGGGAACACGTGGCTGGATTCAAGCTCTTAGGTAGAACTTGTGGCTACGCTTGCTTGCGCTCTCTCTCTCTCTCTCTCTCTCTCTCTCTCTCTCTCTGGACTCACACCTCGGACACTAGATGGCTGTTTGAAATTCCCTCAGATTGGTACTGTTCTACAAGGACTTGGTAAGTCACTTAACATATCAGATATTTTAAAATAACTTGGTTACATCTACACAGAGCCAGTTGGATCTCTGTGAGTTCGAGGCCAGCCTGGTCTACAGAGTGAGTTCCAGGAAGGCACAAAGCTACACAGAGAAACCCTGTCTCGAAAAACCAAAATATATATATATATATATATATATACATTGAAGCCTATTCCTGGCAGTAACCCTGTTCATCTCTAGTGGAACTGGAGTTAACCTTAGGAAAGAATATTTTATTAATCATCATCATAACCTCTTTTACTATTACATGAAAATATCTGTTTGCAGTACTTCCTGCTCTGCTTCCTTTAAAGATGTAGTAAAGGATCCTTTAGAGCCATAGTCATCCATTAAAACATTCTTCACTGTACTTACAGAAATCCTAATTCTTAACTTAATTTAATTTTAAAAAAGTAAAGCCAACTAGAAATTTGTCTTCAAATTTTGAGGATATTATCAAACTTTTAAACTTCATTGTTCTTAAATCATTTTTAAAAGGTTTATTTATTTATTTGTGTGTGTGTGTGTGTGTGTGTGTGTGTGTGTGTGTGTGTGTGTGTGTGCAGGTGCCCAAGGAAGCCAAAGCCTCAAGAGGAGTACCAGACCCTCTGGAGCTGGAGTTATAGGTCATGGTCTAGGAGCTGTCTGATGTGGTTGCTGGGACTGGAGCTTCAAAGAAGTTAATAGGCCTAGAAATTATTTGCTCCATGATGAAGGAAAGTGACTTAGACTCTGAGCTTTGGTTCTCTCATATGTGCTATGAGAGTAATATTTACAACTTAAAATGCCTTAGAGCCTCCAGCACGCTCCCGGGTGCATGCTAAGTGCTAGTCTTCAGAAACATGCTAGATGCATTTAGTCCTTCCATTAGATTTAAGAATAGGAGCCCTCGTGAGTCAGCATTTATTAAAATGCTAAATGCCAAGCACAGAAGCAGAAAATGACTGTAGGCCACTGCATTCCACAGAAGGAGACGCTGTGTCTAAGGAAGATAAACAATGTGCTCTGAGACATAGCCTTCATGAGTGCTTATTTCAGATTAACAGACAGTAACCTGGGTAGCCAGGCTGGAGAGATTCACCCTTCAGCACACACCGGTGCTATTATTTTTACAACAGGCAAATTCCAAACTGAAGTGAAAAAAAAGATGATTCCTATCAGTGTTACTGATTTAAATGCATCTTATTTTTTTTACAGAAAAATATTAAAGTAGAAGGCTGTGTAAAAGTCCTCTTTTTTTTTAAAGGTAGATTTATTTATTCAACTGTTAGAGTGCATGTCTTTTTTTGTTTTTCTTTTTCTAATCTCTTGAGAATGCAAGTTACCATTTAAATTTAAGCTTTTGGTTTATCCAAAATAGGAAGATACAGCTAATCCTTGTTAAAACTGATGAATATTCAGTTTTCTTGTCAAGAATATTATGCGGGATTGAAATTGTTGAAATCCCCTAGGGATAGAACCACATTTATATTATGTGTCTGATTTAGCAAACAGGATTCCCTCATAAGAGCTCTAGGGACTTACTGAGAGAAGGGAGCTCAAGGCATTAGCAACTGGGCACTGTGCTTGAGAGTTCTCCAGTTTGGAGAGAGAGGTAGCTCAGGGGCAAAGAACTCACTTGCTGTGCAGGCATCCTGGGTTCCAACTCAAGCATCCCCCAATTAAATAAATAAATAAAATTCAACAATGGAAGATATGGTTTTAAACATTTTGATTTCAGTGTGTGAGTGTAAAGTTCCCCTTTTAACCATGACTTTTTCTTTTTTCATGATAACTGAGCAAAGACAATAAGACAGGCAGATGTTAAGTTAATAGAGAGAGGGATAAACTGTTTTAGAGAAACATGTTATACCAGTTTTCACTATCCAGGATATGGCTATTAAAGACAATTTCTGCTTTCCTTGTGTCCAGTGTCTTGTCCTTAAAAAAATCTGCACAACAGCATGTCCTTATGTTTTTGTTTATTAGATTCCTGTGGCTGTGTATCATGCTAGAAACAAAGCCGATTCCTCAATTGCTGACATCTCAATGGTAGAATGGTAGTCTTTGTTTACCCCACCCTTCACTATCTTAAGTCTGACCGCAGTGGTCGCTATTCTGTGCCTCAGTTTACTTTTCAAGAAGATATTGTACTTCTAATTTCATCTCCCTAGACTCAATCGTACTTTCACAGGCCTGTCCCCTTTGCACTTGTCATTTGGAGCTTTTTTCTTTACTTCTATATCCATAAACCCAATTCTTGGACCCACACCTCAAAGCATTTCTCTTGAGAGTGATTTCTGTTCTAGCTGATTTAAGAATACATTTTTAAAATGATTTTTAGACAGAGATTTTTGCCTTTGATATTAGAATTGTGTTTGAGAAAATCTGTCTAATCCTTCCATAAGTGGTGCAATGTATTTCAGTATAACATGGGGCTATAAAATTCTTTATGTCTTGGCTTAAGCACTTATTCCAGAGGGTGCTTTATGAAACTAACATCCAACTCCAAATGGAAGCTGAGGAGCACACTAGCCTTTAGGAAGGTGAATAAATTTAGCAAGACCTTCCACCCTGAAGTACGAAAAGCAGCAAATGATAGTTGTAAATTCCACTGGTGGGAGAAAAGGTTCCTTCTCTCTCACATTTCCTTCTTAGCAAAGGAAATCAATCCTCCTGGCATGGCTCCCAGTCTCTTTCCAGGAGCCTGCTGAGGAACAGGAAAGCTGGGCAGTGGGTACACTGGGGATCTACATTTCTTTCCCTGCCACTTCCCGCAGGAAGCGCCTCTGCCCGATCCACTTTAGTCCACATTTACAAAGATGACTTCTGCCCTTTGCTAGAGGAGGGAATTCTCCCTACATTCCACTTACCTCCAAATATAAGCCATATTCCTACTATTAACTGTTCTGTAAATGTAAAAGATTATATTTTAACCTATATTGTTCGTATGCCTCTTGGTATTTTTTAATTGCCACGGTACTCAAACAGAGAAAGATGACATTGCTTGAGATCTCTAAAATCCACAAATCTATAGAGCTTTTCCTGAGTGACCTCCAAGAAGGCTCCATGCTACAGTCTGGAAGTAAGACTTGCTCTGGGCTGAGATTAGCTCCAGCAAATATCTGCTTCTTAAGTAGAAGAAAAATTAATGATGGCTAGATGTTTTAAATATTTTACATGAAATATAATCCACAGCACGTGAACGGCCTCAATAACTAGTTGTGGGAGTGCTGAACAAATTATTGGGTGATGCTCTCCCTTTCTCTCGGGTAACAAGATTCAACACCAGCAGGGATGCGGTCCATTCACCCCCTATGATGCACACACAGCAGTAAATATCTATACTCATAGATCAGTTAAGGTGAAGGGAGCGAAGGGCTGTGGCAGTTGCTTCAAGCAGACAATATTTCCAGACGGTGAGGACAGATGGATTTCTCCAGAAATAGAAACAATACATATGCTTTAATGACTTAGGAAGGGCTGAGGGTCCAGAGGGAAAGTCAGCAGTGAAGAGTGTCACAGAGCGTAAGGGAAACAGTAACACTAGCTGGAAGATTCATTAGTAGGATAGCCCATCCTGAAGCAATATTTAAGAGCTTCGTGATAATCCACTTCACCTGCCGAACTGTACTTGCTGACTGTCTCTGGTTGTTTTTTTAGCTCTCCTTAAGGTTGGAAGTTTAAAAAGTAAAACTTACATACTGTCACAAGGAGTATTTTTTTTTCTTGAAATTTTCATTGAGTTCCACAAAATAGTGAGATTAGCAACACAGAAAAGTCTTGAACACAGGCAAAGACAATTGCGCTCTGCAATTCTGTTCAATGAGAAAGCTTCTTGGCTCAAACAATGACTTTATTAAAAATGGTGAACATTGACTTGCTCAGTGTACGCAGGTACTGAGAAGTGTGCAGGACTCTTCTGTGAGAAACAGCTGCAGACTGGGTCTGTGAGACAGAATTTCAGTTCACAACAGCTTAGCATCCCATTATCAAAGCTGGTTATCACAGCTCTTGGAAGATCAGTTTCCTAGGGAGCAATCAGATCCACATGCAGTCAATCTAATTCAATGACATTAATAACTAAGTGGAATAGTGCTGGTAATTTTGGTGACTAAATGTCAAATAGAATTCAATTTTGCGAAATTGATACATGTCTGAGTCTTACCCAAGCATTTGCGCACACAATCCACACTGCCCCTCTCAAGTGGGTTCATTTCATGGAAGTCTTTTGGTTTTGACAGCTCATCATAAGAATGGATTGCCTTTCACATAAAATTTTACACTGTTTTCCTGAGGAGTAAGTCCAACTCCACCTGCCTTCAATCATATTGATTTAGAAGTGAAGCTCCAGTATATTTGAAGTAATCACAGTCACTTAGCACTTTGGTGGGAAAAGGTTCCTTTGTTTGCAAAACAAGCGTAATGCCATAATCTGTGATTTTTAGAGAGCATTTTGCAGAAAAAAAAAATCTGAAGCACCTTTTATCAAGGCCCAGGAAAACGGCCAGCAGCATTTTTAATGCTGCCTTTACCTGCTTCACACCACCACAGTATCTCACCATCTGGACAAGGCTAAAATTTCCCTAAGTTTAGCCAAGTTGTCAGAATAGCTTCTTTTTAGCCACCTTTCAAGAAAATATTTGCTTGAGAAAACAAGGAAATCTTCATGACAATCAGAATTGTGTCTCCAGTGGCCAAAGCCCAAGCATCAACTAATCATGGCTAAGTATTAGACTCAGAATCCATATAACCGTGTCTAACGCACTGCTCTATAGCACTGGGGATTATGACAGTAGAGCTTGTTTAGAATGCGGTCGTTGCTGAGTGCAAAGCAGTATTAAATTATTTTTCAGAATGGAACATTGCACTTTCCTAATAGTCAACTAAATAACCACATTGCAAGAATTTTAGTGAGTTTAGCAGTGAAATACTTTAGAGCCATGTGCTCTCAGATCATAAAATTTCTGTATGGAATACTTGAGAATGAGTCTATGGAATTTTATTGTATTTAACCCATCTTATCATCAAATCTTTACAAATTTTTATTTCAGAATTACTGGAGCAAATGGAAACAATCAAATCAGAATATTATTGATATAGAATGGGAACAATTTTCAATAGAGTACAATGTAGAAACAGTAAAATGCACAGACTTCAAATATAATATTTCAATGCAAATGACAGCTATACATATCTGTGTACCCACACCATTTACTTATTAGGGTTAAAATATAGCCATAAACCCAAGAAATTAGCTTCTGCCTTAGTTTCCAGTCTATCTTATTTCCATGTGTATAGTCTCACTACTATCCTAACTTTTTTTTTGTTTTGTTTTTTGTTTTTTGTTTTGTTTTGTTTTGTTTTGTTTTTGTTTTTCGAGACAGGGTTTCTCTGTGTAGCTATGCGCCTTTCCTGGAACTCACAGAGATCCGACTGGCTCTGCCTCCCGAGTGCTGGGATTAAAGGCGTGCGCCACCACCGCCCGGCTACTATCCTAACTTTTTAAGTCATATTTATCTGACTTTAGAAATGCTAGAAGAAAAATTCAGATGAATAGAATTATACATTTTGTATTCTCCTCTGCTGATTAATATGCCACCATTTGAATTTAATGTTTAAACCTTATTTGATTGTATAAATATACAATAATTAATTTACATATTTTCTTGAATGGTATTTAGGTTGCAACTGTTTTTAATTTTTTTGAACAAAATGCAACTGTACTAAGAAGAATTAATTTAATTCACAGTGTTCAACATTGAGCCAATATTTAAAAAAACAACTATGTAGATTAAATCACTTTCTTTTTTTTTTTATTTAAAAAAAAAATTTCTTGGGGTTTGGCCATGGATCTCTGCATCTGCTTCCACCAGTCACTGGAAGAGAGTTCTATCATGACAGTTAGGGTGTTCGTCCATCCAGTCACCAGAGTAGGTCATCTCAGGCACTCTTTCGACCATTGTCAATAGTCTATAGTGGAGTCATATTTGTGGATTTCTGGGGACCTCTCTAGCACTCTGCTTCTTCCTATTCCCATGGGGTCTTCATTTATCATGGTGTTTCTTTCCTTGTTCTCCTACTCTGTTCCTAATCCAGCTGGGACCTCCTGCTCCCCTAAGCTAGCTTTCCCCTGACCCTTGCCCTCCATTAACCCCCCTCACCCCCAGTTTGCTCATGTAGATCTCATCCATTTCTCTGTTGCTGGGCGATCCCTGTGTCTTTTTTAGGGTCCTCTTTACTAGGTAGCCTCCCTGGAGTTGTGAGTTGCAGTCTGGTTATCCTCTGCTTTATATCTAGTATCCACTTATGAGTGAGTACGTACCATGTTTGTCCAGGAGTCCAACTGGCCAGAGAGAGGAGGGATTATATGAGCAAGAGATATCGAGACCATGATTGGAAAAAGCACAGGGACAAATAGCCAAACTAGTGGAAACACATAGTTTGAATCAATAGCTGAGGAGCCCCCATGGAACTGTACCAGGTCCTCTGGATAAGTGAGACAGTTGATGAACTTGAACTGTCTAGGAGGGCCCCAGGCAGTGGGACTGTCCTTGGTGCATGAGCTGGCTTTTTGGAACCTAGGGCCTATGCTGGAACACTTTGCTCAGCCTTGGTGCAAGGAGGAGGGGACTGGACCTGCCTCAACCAGGTCTGAATCTACCAGGCTGGGCTGAATCCCCACGGGAGACCTTGCCTTGGAGGAGATGGGAATGGGGGGTGGTTTTGGGGGGGGAAGGCTTGGGGTGGGAGGAGGGAGGACAGGGGAATCCATGGCTGATATGTAAAATTAAATTAATTATAAAATAAAAATATTTACCAAAAAAAGATTTCTTTCCTTTTACATACCAACCCCTGTTCTGCCTCCCTCCCCTTCTCCTGCTCCCACCACACCTACCCCCATCTCACCCTCATCCTACCCCCATCCCCTCCTCACAGAGGGTAAGGCCTCCCTTGGGTAGTCAACATAGGCTGGTATACCAAGTTGGGGCTGAACATAGCCCCTCCTCCTTGCATCAAGGCTGAGTGAGGCATCAGCATCAGTAAGGGAACGGGTTCTAAAAAGCCAGTTCCTATACCTGGGATAAGTCCTGGTCCCATTGCCAGGGGACCCACAAACACATCAAGTCACACAACTTTCACCCACATTCAGAGGGCCTAGTTCGGTCCCATGCAGGCTCCCTAGCTGTCAGTCCAGAGTCCATGAGCTCCCACTAGCTTGGGTCAGCTATCTCTGTGGTTTTATTCCCATCATGATTCTGACCCCTCTTGCTCTTATAATCCTTCCTCCTTCTCTTCAACTGAACTCCAGAATCTTGGCCAAGTGCTTGGCTGTGGGTCTCTGCATCTGCTTCCATCAGAAGCCACTTCCCAACAGAAACATACAGAAGAGAAAAGGTGAAAGAAAAACAGAAAAATAAAGTTATATGATGAAAAGTGTGAATGGCTTTGCATAAACACATTTGTTGACTTTTTAAGTACTGTGATGTTTAATCACAATGATGAGCACTAGCATTATTTAATGTCTGGAGAACCATGGTTCCTTTATTTTACAAGCACAGACATAGGATTGTTTATGTAGAATCAAAAAAATGCATTAAAAAAAAAGAAGAGAGCATTTGCCGAAAGAAAATAGAGAAAATATGGAAGTATTTCAAACCCATGCAAAATTATGCTAACTTACTACAGTTTTAAAGGTTCTTTATAACTTGCTAGATGTCTGTACACAAAGAAGACCATATGTGTGGCATAAATATTCAGATGGGATGAGTGCATTTAGAGAACTAAAAAAAAATCACAAAGGTAATAAGCAAACAAAGCCCCATGTATTTTTATTTTAAATATCTAATGAAAATTTGCTAGATGAGTGTAATGTGCAGATAAAGCAGAGCAGTACATTTTGTCTTGAACTGCTAAGTAAGTAGCTGTGTCTTGACTGCTATAAAACAGTATATGGCTACAAAACTGGGTATGTCAAGAACAATACCCTCACAACTCACAGCAGGTGTAGTTAGCTACCAGGACAAGGTCAAGCCAACATTCTACAGCTAGAGGAGTGGTTCTCCAGGGCCTCAAACCTAGCTGAGAGCTTTCAGGAACTAATAGCTTCCACAGGAAAGAAACTCTGCTTTTCTTCAGGGGTATGAACTCTCAGTTACTCAAGCTCAAGAGGATGGTCCAACATTCCTGAGTAGCTCTAATTGGACTCAATGGACTATAAAAAAAGAGAAGAGGATTTGAAGATTAGAAAAAGATAGAATGACTCTGGGAGAAGTTTGATGAGGAAAAGGGGAAGAATGATCAAAATACGTTGTGTGTGTGTGTGTGTGGATATATATATATATATATATATATATATATATATATGAAATACTCAAAGTCTACATAGATAAAATAAAATTTTATAAAACAGGAAATATGAGTAGGCAATCACCTAAATTTATTACCATTAAAATACATTAATATATTTTATAATAATAAATTATATGTAATACTTTGCTAAGTTTCCCATGGAGCCCAAGCTAGATCCTCAGAAGTTTAGTGAACATGAATAGTGTGTAACTTCACCTTCCTTAGCAATGTGTTGATAGCATAAACATGTAATCTTTGACATAGAGACAATAGAATTGAGCAGACAAATGGGGATAGAGACAGGACTATAACGCAGGCTTCTGTTTGTGAGATCAAGGGAATCAGCACCCACCAAGGACAAAACCAAGATGCCCCTCTCACAAAAAAGTAAAGGAGGCAAATATTTTTTCACTTTCCTGAAGTGGGCTGACAAGCCATCAGTTTGGCATCGAAACTGCTGGGTTCTCCATGATTTTGTTGTCTCATAATGGAGGACTGCAGGAGCTTATGCTACTGAAGCTTTTGAAAGCATGTGACGGTGGGATGAAAGAAATCATGTACCCTGCCTTTAACTGATAAAGGCTCTGAGCACAAGAGTGTGTCTTCTGCCCTTGGCAGTGGTCCCTGTCTCCATGATAAGTCTTTCTCTACTAGATATTTCAAATGATACATTTTTAAATAGATTTTATATCAGCAAAAGCAAACTTCAATTTCTAACAATTAGAACATTTCATATTTCTATTTTGGCAGAATTACCTGTTTTAAGGTATCTTTAGCTCAGTATTAATGGATGGAGAGAATCCAGGAGCAGTGGGTAGGAAATCTGAGTAGTGGGAAATGCTTCAGACATAATGTGTTCTGCCTATCATTTCCAATATAATGCACCTGATCTGCATACCAATAACTCATGATCATTATCTGACTTTCTAGCAACCTGGAAGATAGCCAAAATATGAATATAAAGCTGGTTTATGAAGCCTTTGCTAAGCTTCCAATTAAAATATTGATTTTGGCTGGATCCTTATTGATCATACATTTTATAGCTAGATAAGGCTCTAATTCTTATACCTATTAATTTATTTAACAAATATTTCCTCATGATTACTGTGTGCCAAGCATTTCATGAATAAGATTAACTAAGATTTCTATAGTTACAGAAATTACAATCTACAGAATAAAACATAATAAACATGAAAAATTATATATACTGTCATGGTTTCAGAATGAAGTGGCCCACAAAGACTTATGTATGCAATGAAGGTGTGAGCTAGGGTCTTGAGAATTGACGTGACTGAAGAGTCTCTAATCTCATAGATGGAAAAATCCTTCACAAGTTCATAGCCTAATGGAATATGCAGAATTGGGGTCTATATGGACACAGTAGGTCACAGAAGGCATGCCTTCATAGACTATGTTTTACCTCTCTCTCTCTCTCTCTCTCTCTCTCTCTCTCTCTCTCTCTCTCTCTCTCTCTCTCTCCCTACCTCCTCCTCTTCCTCTCTACTCCACCTTCTTTTGTCTCTCCTCACCATCAGATTTCTTCCACCATATTCATCTTCCATGATGATTCTTCCTCAGAACAATCTTAAAAGCCACGGATCTAGCCAGTGTTGAGTTGAATCTTTTAAAACCATGAGCCAAAATAAAACTACCCTTATTTAAGTTATTATTCTCAAGTATTTTGAAATAGCCACTTAACATTGACTAGCACAAATATTTTCAACCATGTGTAGATATTGAAGACACCCTAAAGAAAATAGTAAGGAGACATAATTCAACATGATAAATTATATAGATGAATTAGACTTTGCTAAGAAGGTAGACAATGCAAATGGGTCTAATTCATTAGATAGAACAGAGGAGACATACCTTAAGGAAATACTTGGGGGCAGAAAAATGGGTAATAAAACCACAGAGAAGTAAAAAAATAAAAATCAGATTAAGCTATAAATGCAAGCACTTACTTGAAAGGAGAAATAGCCTCTTAGAGGAACAAGACATTTAGTTGGACTAAAGCACTAGAATAGGGGAAGAAAGTCAGAGGCAGAGGATTTGTTACGAGACATATACAAAAGGTGGTGAGATGGACATGTCTAAGTATGAGAGAAAGTTATCACATGAATCAAAGTAGAATAATGAACATTCTGGTCTGTATTTGTAAAAGTTTAGCCAAATTTTCAATGGTGGATCAACACAATAGGACAAGAATGGAAGCAGAGAAGTTAATGACTGCAATCGGATGTTTTTTTTCTGTCCCAACTGCCTCCTCTTCCCAAATGCTCAGCAGCTGCTTCCAAAATAATTGACTCAGAGGCTTAACATAAATTATAAATGCTCAGCCAATAGCTCAGGCTTATTATTAACTAGCTCTTACATTTTAAGTTAACCCATACTCATTATTCACACTCTGACACATGACCTTTATTAGCATGGCATGTTTATCTCCTGCTCCCTCTGCATCTGGCTGGTGATTCCTCACTCACCAGTACTTCTTGCCATCATCCTTAGTTTGGTCACCCCACCGATACTTCCTACCTGGCTCCTGGCCAATCAGTGTTTTGTTAAACCAAATCTTTACAATATACAAGAGGATTATTCCACAGAAAACTACAGAACTTAAACATTTATACTTATAGTATTTGGCAACACTAATTAATGAAGAATGGTGGAGATGAAAAAATGCCAACAGAGGAAGCTTAAAAGAATGACTCAAAAAATTTGATCTCAGATTACCTTTCAGCATAAAAAAGAGAGAAAAAGGAGCACATGATGATTGATAACCCAATGGGTCATTCTGAGCAACTGTGTGATTGGTAATAATTTGATTGCACATGGGTTTGGAGTTACATAGAGGAGTCTGAGGTAAACAGACTTTATGCGCAATGTTTAGGTGTCTTTAATGTTGGTAAGGTATTCGAGTCATGATTTGTTTGTTTCTATTAAAGCAGGATACCAAAGCAAATATATATGCTTTTCTGATGTATTTCAAGAACCATCAAGTGGAACAATGTCTGAACAAGTATGGTCTGAACTCTGGAACTTTTGTTTTCTTTGTATTTCTTTGTCACTGTTACAAGGTCTTCTTATATAGCACACCCTGTACTGGAACTCAAGCAGCTCTGACTTCAGTCTCAATATAAATATAAAACATAACTTGAGAACCATATTTGGCTTATATTGTTCTGTATAGAGTATTATGAGTTGCTTTTTCACTAAAATTATTTAAAGAAATAGAGACTATAGGCATAATTCTATCTCTTTAAGTAGTTTGTAGATTTCCAAGGCAAGAATATAAGGATCACGTAGACATTTAATACAGAGTTTTCTAAACTTATTCACTGTTTTGAGGTTGAAATCAATGTTGTGATAAAAAAATATCATCTTCACATCGCTTCATTTTTTTTCTATTGCTTTCTTTGCCATGAGTGTGTATTTAAAAGGGAAATTACCCAATGAGATCAATGAAATGCTTGTTTCAAATAATACTGTCATAGTGTCTTTTAATTTACATTCAGTTTACACTCCATTATGTGTGAGTCACCTCTTTTCTCACAAGTCCACAAACTATTTCTTTGAACTGTTATTCAAATTTTGTGAAGATTATAGGCATTTTCATTTTAATCTTTACTTCCTTAATTTCTATTAACTTTCTTCTGATTGGTTATTAAATTTATTTAGATTTTAGTTTCATATGGGATAAGACACAAATTTAATTTTAATTGAGCAATATAGCCTGTTTGGTGCTTATCAAACTGTCGGCCACAATAATGGTTTCTATTGATATATGTTCACATACACATATGTATATATGTGTGAACAAATATGTACATACATACACACACATATCTATATACCTACATAGTCTATATTTGACATTTTAATTTTAATTCAGCTGAACCACTTGCTCAAATATTTATAGATTTCCACAATATTAATTTCTATAGTATTATAGAAATTACATTCTTATTTGGTAAAACAAGCCTTTTTTGAACTGTCTTATTTCCTGTTGTGTGGTTCAATATTAGTTGGTGTTATTATTCTTTCTTTTTTATATTTTTAACTGTTACTAAAAATAAAACAGTATGCTTCCTTATAACTGTTTCACAAACCTTGGTTGTTTTTTTTCCTCCTCCTCCTTCATCTGTATTTTCCTCCTCTCCAAGTCCCCTCACCCTGTTTTTCCTATTTCCCCTTCAAATGCTTCTGTCCTACTCTCTCCCTCTCTAGAGCATCTTCCTGTTTCCTGTTGGACTCTTTTTAAGGCTATTCAATTGCATAAGAATCTTCAGATAGAACCTAGATGCAAACAGGCGGAGCTTCCTTTTCTACCTCTACAACGCTCAGTTAGCATTTGATGAGTGTAATTCAAATTGCTATTTACTCAGATCTTCAGTGCTCTTTACTAACATGTAAATCCTGCTCTAGGACAACACTATGATTACTAGAAATCTTAGGCTATGCACTTGCTTAAAGCTTAAGAATCCTATTAACTGTGTGAACAAATTCTTAATTTATTACCATGATTATGGCCATGACAGTTATATTTGCTATTTTTGCTTGCCACCGTTAGTGGGAATGCAACTGACTTTGTTTTTAATCTTTCCTATGGCTGTTTTGTTTGACACAATTATAACATTGTTAAAAATTCCTACCTACTCAGTAACATTCTGCTAACAATGCTTGGCATGTCTTCTAATTTATACTTGACTGAAAACTATCCAAGAGTATCTACCTTGTTAACATCACCTAACAAGTTAAAAAAAATTCCAAATCCAGATTTGATTCTTTTGAGGGTTGTCTCTGTCAACCTTGTGTTCCTATTATTTAAAGCAGAGTAGGATAGTGGGAAAAAAAATCAGCTTGCCAAATGGAATCTTGCATAAAGAAAGAGATTTTTCCTGGATATTAGCAGGATTAGGATGAGAATAAAATGAGGAAACCTAACTTAATATGTGTAGTTAGGTCTTGAAATATTATGTAAATATGGAATGTCCTAAATCTTGTTATGTAAGAATCCATTTTTGTTGTTTGAGGAACAAATTGGGATGTTAAGTTCCAGCTGTAGCATTTAGAGCTAATGGAAAGTTCCTGTAACTTTCTTATGCGTCAAGTCTTTCCTATGTAAGATCAGCTAGGTAATATGAAATATACTTCTATGGGCTTATGGTGAATATGAATTGAGTTAACAGACAAAGATTAATTCAGGATCTGTCACACTGAAAAGATTTATGACTGGTAGTTGGCATTGTATTTATAGCATTTAGATTATTGCCTACAGTAGAACCTACTGAAATTCAATTGAAGTAAGACACTATTATATAGATTAGCTTCAAGAGAACTAGCAACACTCCCAACTCACCTCACTTATTGGAGATAAATCTCTCTCCACCATTGGAGCTGTTCCTATATCCTACTGCACATGATTGTCCCAATAATTTTGTAACACCAAGTAGTCTAAAAGCTGATGAACATGACATATGTCAGGCCCCTCCTCTCTCAGTAAGCAGATTTACAGTATCTGTGTCTCTTAAATAATTGCAAGTGTCTTCTTCCTAAAAGACTGAAAAGTCTCTCAATTCAATTTTAATATGTATCCTCATGTATTCTTTTACCTCACATTTAACTTTGTAGCTGAGTAAGTAAGCCCACTTGGCCAGTGATATTTCCCTTATTGTTGTTTCAACTGAATGTAATTTTGAAATATGGAATAATTTTATTAATCTGTAAGTTAGTGAAAAAGAACTTGAAAATAATTTAAGTATCTACAAAGGACAACTAGATTAAATGAGGGATTTCTGTGAATGTTTCCACATGGTAATATCTAAGCTTCTTATTAATGAAAATCCGTGTCACTAAAAGGTATAAGAGATGCTATAATTTATCTAAGAAAAACCAAATAATGCTCTGTGTACCCAATTCCTAATGATAAAATATCCTTCTGGATAAATGGCTAGCTATTCATAAAATGTGGTTATATAGATGAGACAAGACAGTGTATAGAGGCAACAAAAAGATAGAAACTAGAATCCCTTTTTCTCATTAATATGAAGCTTTTCACTAATAATAAGCTTAGAGGTTACCATATGGAAATTTTCACAGGAATTCCTCATTTACTCTAGTTACTCTTAGTAGATACTTAAATTATTTTCAAGTTCTTTTACACTGACTTACAGATTAATAAAAGTATTTCAGATTTCAAAAGTACATTCAGTTGAAACAACAGTAAGGGAAATATTTAAGAGCTGAAATAGAATAATAAAATATTTTATTTAATTATAAGGTAAAAAAAAATCCTGAAAAGTAATCACTGAAAATTGAAAATGACAAAAAAAAAGAATGGTAGGATGCTCACAGAGAAAAATACTCAAACATTTCAAGATTAAAACAATTTTATATAGCCTAAGTGAGTGTCTTTTAGTAGGGTATGGAATGAATGTAAAATACACAGAATAATTCTGGTAATTACTGATGAATATTATACTTTATCACTATTATTGATATACAATGGAATAAAACAAATATTAAATTACTTTGGTAACACTGGACACAAAATATTTGGGGTAGTAAAAGAAAGAGTTTCTAAAAAAAGAATCTTGTTAAATAAAAATTATAGATGGCAATTCATTTTGTGTTTCATTGGATAAATATGTTCATGATACTTAAATAGCTAGCTAGTGACCAGATAGATAGTTGGTAGATGATTGTCAGAAGGATAGATTAGATTAGATAGATAGATAGATAGATAGATAGATAGATAGGATAGATGATAGATAAATAGGAATAGATAGATAGATAGATAGATGATAGATAGATAGATAGATAGATAGATAGATAGATAGATAGATAGATAGATAGACACAGAGAGAGATAGGATAGATAATAGGTAGATAGATATGATAGATGATAGGTAGATAGATAATAGACAGATAGATGATAGATAGATAATATAGGGCTCCTAAAAGCCATCACTCAGCAGTGATAAATACACCTAACTTCCAGATGTTTTTCAGCAGGTAAAGTAACATACACTTATGTACACACACACACACACACACACACACACACACACACACACACAATCACCAGATTTCATTAGATAAATTCCTGATCCTTAGTCTGGATCAAGATATGTGCATAATAAATTTGAAATATTCTGTCATACCAGAAGATAAGAAAACTTTCCAAAATAACAAGCAGCTATTTTAAGAATCAATTTGAAACATTACTAGCAAAAAACATAATAAGTAACAAATAGAATTACTTACAAAATATTGAGCATATTGAAATCTTTCAGTTTAGGCTGGTATGGGAGAGAAAGACTTCTAAACTGGTCAAATTTAAAAGATGTTTGTCTTAGTTAGGGTTTATATTGTTGTGATGAAACACAGTGACCAAAAAACAAGTTGGGGGGGCGGGGAAAGAGTTCATTTGGCATACACTTCAGCATTGCTGTTCATCACTGAAGGAAGTCAGGACAGGAACTCAAACAGAGCAGGATCTAAGAGACAAAAACTCTTGTAGAGGGCATGGAGGGTAGCTGCTTACTGGTTTGCTTTCCATGGCTTGCTCAGCCCATCTTCTTATAGAAGCCAGAACCACCAGCTCAGGGATGGCACCAACCACCATGGGCTGGGCCCTCCCTCACTGATCACTAACTGAGAAAATGCCTTACAACTGGATCTCAAGGAGGCATTTCCTCAGCTGAGGTTCCTTCCTCTGATGACTCTAACTTGTGTCAAGTTGACACACAAAGCTACACAGTACAACATTAGAGGACAAAATTATTCTCTCAAAAACTAAACAATATAGGGGAACACAGGGCATTTATTGCTTGTCCCCCTTACAAGAACACTTGCTCAACTATGTTCATAGAAGCTTTATTCATAATAGCCAGAAACTGAGAACAATGTAGATGTCCCTCAACCAAAGAATGGATAAAGAAAATATGGTACATTTACACAATAGAGTATTATGCAGCTGTTAAAAATGACATAAAGAAATTTGCAGGCAAACGGATGGAATTAGAAAAAAAAATCATAGTGAGTGAGGTAACCCAGACCCAGAAAGACAAAGATGTTATGGACTCACTTATAAGTGAATATTAGCTGTAAAGGATAACCACAGCCCCAGAGCAGCTAAGTAACAAAGAGGGCTCAAGGGAAGATGTATGAGTCTCCTTGGAAAGAGGAAATAGAATAGACATCTCAAGTGAAGGGAGTGAAAAAGTGGCATGGGAAAAAGAGGGATCAGGTTGGGGAAGAATGGATGGAGAGAGTACTGGGAAAGACAAATGGAATTGGGGGTACATCTTGGGGGTGAGCTAGAAATCTATTGCATGGTAATAACTACCAGGTATCTACCAAGAATGACTCTATCTAAGACTCCTAGCAATGGGGGATACAGAGCCTGAACTAGCCATCTCCTGTAACCGGGCAACACTTCCAGTGGATGGATTAGGACAACAACCCAGCCACCTAACCTTAGACCTACAATTTGTCTAGCCTACAAAATGTGCTGGGATAAAGGTGGCAAAGAAATTGTGAAAGTGGCCAACCAATGACTGGTCAAGCTTTAGACCCATGTCAGAAGAAGGAATCCAACTCTGATACTGCCTGGAAGGCCAGGACCCAGAGGCTAGATAGCCTGTGTCAATGATACCTAATGATATTCACTATGCTCATAGAATGGTGCCTAGCCTAATGGTCATCAGAGAGACTTCACCCAGCAACTGGTGGAAACAGATGCGAAGACTCACAGCCAAACATTAGTCAGAGCTAGGGAATCCTGAGAAAGGAGTGGAGGGGTTGTAGGAGCCAAAGGGGTCAAGGACACCACAAGAAAACCCATGGAATCAACTAACCTGGGCTCATAGTGCCTCACAGAGACTGCACAGAGAACCAAGGAGCCTGCATGGGACTGACCTAGTTCCTCTGCACATATGTTACAGTTGGGTAGTTTGATCTTGTAGGACTTCTAACAGTGGGAGCCGGGGCTGTCTTTGACTCTTTTGTGGGCTTTTGGGATCCTATTTCTCACACTGGATGGTCTTACCTATCCTTAATAAGAGAGGAGGTGCCTAGTCTTGCAGCAACTTGATATGCCAAGTTTGGTTGATTTCCATGGGAGGCCTGCCAGTATCTGAAGAGAAACAGAGGAGGAGGAGGAGGAGGAGGAGGAGGAGGAGGAGGAGGAGGAGGGGGAGGAGGAGGGGAAGGAGGAGGAGATGTCAAAGGAAGAGTGGAGGTGAAGGGTGAGACTGGGGAGAAAGGAAGGAGGGGAAACTGCAGTTGGGATATAAAAACAACAATAATTAATAATAATAATTAACAAACACAAATGCTTGTCATAAAAATAATCCACAGCCAGTCAAAACAATAATTAGAAAACACTGTTTTTATGGTGTTTTAATAATTACCAAGTCAAAGCAATGCTCATCTGTGGCCACGAAAGTCACCAAAACAGAGCAATTCAATAGTATGTGTCCCCTGTGAGAAACTTGCAGTTCCACCAGTGATGTCTGACTGAGAGAAAGGGAATGAGGGAGAAGGACAAGAAGAGAGGAGGGTGAGGTGAAAGAATAGGTGATAAGAAAAAATAAATTAATGTAATTGCTTGAAAAAACTCAATGGCAGTGTTTTCCACATTGTAAATCTTACAACTATTTACAAGGACTCATATATATATATATATATATAAATGACAATTTCTGGGTCCTTGAACCTCAAAATAATCAAATGATAAAGTGAATACATTTATTGAAGATTCTTCTTTTGATTTGGAAAGCTTTATTTAGATGAATTCTGAAATCCATGCACAGGAAACATCAATGGAAAACTGCATTTTAATAAATACTGAAAATGGTGTTATTGATTCAGAGAAGCAAGAAAAAATAAACAATATTTCACACATAGTCTTTTTCTAAGGCAAAGTGTATATCTGATATGAGAGAAGGCACCATCAGCAATGATTAGCACTCATATTAAGTTCAGTTTGCAATCTTCTCTCAAAAATAATCATAATACCAGGGATTTCTAAGGAGACTTTTTCAAGTTAAGGTTGAAAATCACTATGGGTTACACAACCCCATGCAGGGGAGAATGAATGTGCTGAAGAGGTGACAAGCTCTTTGTCCACAGGAGAAGGAAAAACTGTGTCATCCATCTCCTTGCTAAAGCTGCCCTGCTGGGAAGTAGCTTTGCAATGATAGCACTCTTTGTCCACTCTGTTGGACTCATATGTCTCAGAAACACATAATACCGTCCCCTACATAGTCCTTGGTATTGATTGTTTTGTGATGACGTTACAAAACAAATCTTAAGAACATTTTAAACACTATCCAGAGCACAGTCAAACACAGGCACACACACACACACACACACACACACACACACACACACACAGAGAGAGAGAGAGAGAGAGAGAGAGAGAAAGAGAGAGAGAGAGAGACTTTTGTAAGTTGTAGTCCATGATTTAAATAACCTTTGTGAGTCTAAAGTTAATAAAAAATAATTTCTACTTGTACACACACTACATAAAGAAACAAGTATGATAAGTAAAGCAAAGCATTGGCATTGAGAAAAAATGTATCAAAGACTTACATATCTAATAATGTGTAATTGATTCATAAAAGTCGTTTGCATTCTAGGTTTACCTTCTTATTTACTGTGAAGGTTATAGAAGATGCAGAATATGTCACTAACCACATTATGGAAAAATTCACATGACAGCTGTAAATATCCTTCTAAATATCTGATGAGATGAAGTGGGAGAGATTTAAATGAAGAATTTCTAAATTACCTCAGATGGTGGAGGATTCTGACACTATGACAAACTTTTCTCCCATTATCACAAGCACTGCTTATATGTCTAATGAGCTCTTTCTGCATTTTCATTTAAGAGCATAATTACAAAGATGTTTTTAGGATTTATAACTAAAAGTTTTCCTATGTCCCACCCGGCTCCTGAGGCCCCACGGTCCTGCAGCTGCTCAGACCCAAGTAAACACACTGAGGCTTATATTATTTTTAAACTATGGCCATGGCAGGCTTCTTGCTAGCTAGCTCTTATATCTTAAATTAATCAATTTCTATAAATCTATATTTTCACCATGTGGCTCGTGGCTTACCAGTACCTTTGCATCTTGCTTCTTCTGGCGGCTAGCAGCTTCTCCTCTGCTCTCTGCCTTTCCCTCTCTCCAGTTAGAATGTCCTGCCTAGCCTTATTCTGCCTCACAATTGGCCAAACAGATTTATCAATCAATCAGAGCACACATGTTCACAGCATACAGAATGACATCACCATCAAGGATTGTTTTCTTGAGTCAAAGGCCAGAGTGACTATTTCTTGTGTTTCATAAAAAATGTCAAATATAGATTCTGCACTGGAAAAATAATAAAACAATGGTTATATAGATAGAAAGCTAGGAGATTTTTCAAGGTTCAGGTATGCTAGATGCTACCTACAACAGTGGTAAAAATAAACTACCGTCTACCAACCGAGAATGCATTAAGTGTGGGTGGTGACATTTGAACAGAACCGTCAAAGATGAGAAAAGTCTGTTTTGTGTCTCTCCCATGTGTCCAAATGCATGTCATAGTTTTCCTAAGAGGAGATCTCAGTAGTCCTTGTTGGTGTGTGCCTCCTAAGCTTTGGGAGTGAAAACATATTTTCTGAACTCATTTTGTAATGGATAAACTCAAAATCAGAGAGTGATATTGATATGACAACCCAAAAATATAGACCAAGCCCAGATATTAAGAACGAAATTTCAAAACAACTACAAACTGTTACTACTGCTTGAAGAATTTTCTCAAATTTCAGGGACCCTTTAATCTTAAGGCACATACCATCTTGGTAGCCAGTTCAGATTATAAATCCCCATGACAATCAGTGCAGATTTTATTTTTAATTATTACAAAATTATTGTAACAAAGATTAAATCCACTTCTTATTTTGAAAAAAAAATACTATAAGCACCCTTTAGTGATAAAGTTTCATATAATTCCGACAAAATTAAATTTCAAAATGAATATGATGAGTGTGGAAGTAAGAAATAATTTAAAAAATCCAAAAGTTACAAAGGATTTGCTTTTGCTACATGATATATTAATTTCTAAGCCAATCTTGTATTTTACTATATTATGACTTCAAATGGATGCTCTTGTACTTTTAAAAAAAATGTACTTTTCCAAGCAATTAAAAGTCATAATTAGTATAAGAGTTTATTGGACTGATCTTTCCTATACTCTTCCCTCTTCTTCCAAATTTTCTACATCAAACAACAACAATAACAACAACAACAAAAAAAAACAGATTAAAAATAGAAAACTGTTCACAAATCAAGAGCCAAAAAGAATGGTTGCTTTGGAAAGAGCATTCCCAATCCCTTGAGGAACAGGGGTCCGAAAGCTGACAATGAATACTTTGCAAATTTTAAAAGTGTTTGAGTCATTTTCCCCAATTATTTCCACCATATGATGTTCACGTCTTCACAGTGTGAGATAAGATTGAAAGTTTTTGATTATACCAGGGGGTCGGGAGAGATCATATGGTGTTGGAGGCTGTAATTGAGCAGGAGTGATTTTGCAGCCAGACCTCCCTTAGGTGACTGTGAGTAGACAGTGCATGCCTGACTGCCAATTGTCAGTAGCAGGAGGGCAGAGCCTCTGGGGCACCATGTCTGTGGCCCATTAGCTGCGTGACTCAGCTCTTCCTCTGTCTAAAGTTCCTCCGTGTATTTAAAACAGACAATTTGCTTTCAGTTCTTCTGTGTCAGTCTGTCTTTTGTAGGAAAAGAATTCCTTTGTAAACTATGTTGGACTTGGAAGAACAAAATGACCTTCAGAAGGAGTTATTGTAATTATCTCCCGCCTACCAGAGAACAAAACCCAGGGAGAAGAAGTATCCAACAATTTTACACAATGAAAGACTTGGTGATTAGATTAAATGACTTTGGAAGACTGAAATTCAATGAAAGGGCTCATTATTTCTATTACTGATAGAGGTGGGAAGGGTTATGCCAATTATGCAAGAGACAAGGGATTTAAAAATAGGTACTCCCATGAGACTCACCTTGTCAGTCACAATTAAAATTTAGCCATAATCTCTTACTTATTTTAAAACATTGGGCATTATAAATGACCTCCTTCACTGTTTGTTGTGTTTTGCATGCTTTCAAATAAGCAGAAGGCCATAGCTGCATAAATGTAATATTATTTTCTTAAGTTGGAGAACATTTCTTAATATATTAAAGAATTTTGATTTTCATCTTTGTATTCCACGAAATCAAATGACAATAAGGAAATTATCCAAATACTTTTTAAAAATATTCAATAAGTTAATTCATTTAGTAGGCTCTAAAAGGAACCTGCTTTTCAATATACTATTATTAGAATAGGACAAAATTACTTTCTTAAAATATATGCATTTGTGTTTATTCTAATTATAGCTGTTTAATTAAACAAATAAATACACAGAAATTTTTAAATTTTATACCCTATAGAATTACATAGAATGTTTTTATAACAAAGATTCTTGGGTCTCACTTTAGAAAAAAACAGGTATGTGGCAAAGCCTGATAATTTCTATTTTCTTACATAACCCAGGAGACATACAGTATTGATCCAGATACCATAGATTTGAGACACACTGAATTAGAAGCATTTAAAATTTTTACACTAATATAAATTAATGCACAGAACCTTCATAAACATCAACACAAACTGAAGTTTACAACCTTATGTTAGTGAAAACTTTAACACAAACAGATACTGTCACAGACATGCTATAGATCACCAGTCAGAACTCAGAGGTTGTAATCAACAGGATATCATTAGAGGAACCAGGAAATGACTGTGTAAGATAGAAAGTAAGATATGGTCTGAATGGGCATAGGATCCACATGTAAACTTGGGCCAAACCATCTCAGTTGTTCAACATAACACATTTAAAAGATATAAAATGAGCATGTCTTAACACTGTGCCATATTCAACAGACCATCTATAGATCACTCTGCAAAAGGAAAATTAAAAGCATACTCTCAGTATTGACTTGGGTTATATAGTATCATAAAGGTTTTGTAAGTTAGTGCATGTGCTATTATCCAACATAATTGTACCTATTACCTATATAGTGGCAGCTACTATTTTGTTGATGACAGGTACATGAAATCACCTTTGTAGCCTCTTGATGGCCTTAGAGAAACTCCAAAATAAAAATGAACACAATTAGAAACATCAAGGTTTGAAATTTATTCTTTGAAAAGACCAAGAATGATTATAATCTATTCAAGTGTTATGTGAAGTTCATTCCTTGGAAGATGGAAACCAGAATCCACTATATTACATAGCTTTGTTTCTGTCTACAAAATAAGTTTCAGCTGGGCAGTGGTGGCACACGCCTTTAATCCCAGCACTTAGGAGGCAGAGGCAGGCGGATCTTTATGAGTTCGAGGCCAGCCTGGTCTACAGAGCGAGATCCAGGAAAGGTGCAAAGCTACACAGAGAAACCCTGTCTCGAAAAAAAAAAAACAAAAAAAAAAAAAAAAGTTTTAATAAGTAGATGAGTTGTTTGCTATTCAAAAGGGGACAAACTATATCTTTTCTTGGCAATGAATAAGAAAATTAGATGTGTCACTAAAACTGTCATTGTAGATTGATCAACCATTTCAAGATAAGTAGATATTCTGTCTCTTGTGCTGGTCTTTTTTTTTTTTTTTTTTTTTTAAATTTCTTGAGACAGGGTTTCTCTGTGTAGCTTTGCGCCTCTCACAGAGATCCGCCTGGCTCTGCCTCCCGAGTGCTGGGATTAAAGGCGTGCGCTACCACCGCCCGGCTCTTGTGCTGGTCTTAAAGGCTGCAGGACTGCCACACTTGTAGTGTTTCAATTCCCTGCTAGAGTGTGAGCCTAGTGAAGTGGGGGTAAAAGATTCAGGCATGGAGAGATCAAATGACAATTTCATTTTTAGAAGAGTTATTGGGGATCTTTAAAGTAATAATAGACTCTGTTTTACTGTACAAAAACTTAAACTGTGAGCTACAAGCAGTGATGGACAACTAAGAATACTTTTATCAATCTACTATCTTTATGGATGTATAGGAGTTTTTCTTAAGATGTTGATGAAATGAATTATCATACCATACATAAATGATGACAGATTGTAATATTTATCTTTAATTTTTAAAAAATATTATATTCAGTGTGTGTGTATGTGTGTGGTGTGTGTGTGTGTGTGTGTGAGTGTGTGTGTGTGTGTGTGTGTGTGTGTGTGTGTCTGCATGACATGTGGTATAGACATCAGAGGACCAATTTAAGGTGTCATTTCTATTCTTCCATCAGATGGATCCTGGTTATTGAACTCAGTTCAACAGTTTCGGTGGACAGCACCTTCACACACTGAATCATCTCACTGGCCCTTTCTGAGGTGAAAATATCTTCCTAAAATATGAAAAGAATGCATATGAATAACTGAACTGGATAGATGGGGACATTTCATACATATGTATTAACTTCACTTCTTTGACTATAAGCTTGAGAAGCAAGTGGTCCATGTTTCAGTGATTGCCTTTAGTTCAAATATTAAATAATGATAACATATACATTCTTGGGCCAGTATGAACATTTTATTATCAGTCACACAAACCCAGTAAAGACATATTTTTCATAATGGAATATCAAATCTGATATGGAAAATAATAAAACTTCTTTTAGGCAGATTACCTATTTAGAATGTTTTAATGGTGTGAAAAATTAGAATTGAGAAGGAGAAAAGTTGCAGTGAATACAACCAAACACCTGGTTCTCACCTCTAAGTAGTGACTACAACCAGTATCAGACTTGTCACAGGTCAGATCCAGGCCTTTTATCTTTACTAAGTGGCATTGGGCATATATGCCCTTCCTGTTGCTAATGTCAAAATTTAGGCATATTGTTGCCAGATATTGTGCTTTCCTGTAATGATTCACATTAGTTATATTTCCAGCTGACCCTGCTGTTCCTGACTCTAGACCCAAGCTAAGCTGCCTAAGAAAGCATAACAGATATTTCAAAGTGAATAGAACCCCAAAACAGCCTTTAATATACCTCTGCTAGTCTTCTCATGTCCTAACCATATTGTCCATCTCAGCAGTTCTCAATTTCTCTTCATTACAGTTTAGATATTCCAGCCCCTGGTTATCAATCACAAATCATTTGGGATTCGTTCTTCTCATAACCCATGCTATATCAACAAATCTTTTCCTTCCTTGATCATGTATATTCTACAACTTGTAAGCAAACTATTCACTGGATTAGGACCCATGCTAATCTACCATGACCTTATGATAAACATATATGCAGGATCCTATCAAATAAGATAGCATGCATAGATTTTGATAATTGAGACATAATACATGCAGCCCACAATACTCAGTTCCATTCATAGCATGGCATAGGATCTGGAGCCTTGAAACTGAAGAGTGTGATCCACCTCCATCAACATCATCTTAGGAGCTTGCTTTTTGGAGGCCACTACCTATGGTGGGACACCTCTCACAGCCTTGAGGCAGGGAGAGAGGCTTGGACCTGCTTCTACTGAATGTACCAGGCTCTGCTGACTCCCCATGGGAGGCCTTACCTTCTTGTAGGAAGGAATAGGGGGGTGGACTTGGGGGAAGGCTGGAGGGGCGGGAGGAGGGAAGAGGGGGATCTGTAATTGGTATGTAAAATGAATAAAAATTTTCTTAATAGCTGGGCGGTGGTGGTGCATGCCTTTAATCCCAGCACTCGGGAGGCAGAGCCAGGAGGATCTCTGTGAGTTCGAGGCCAGCCTGGGCTACCAAGTAAGTTCCAGGAAAGGCGCAAAGCTACACAGAGAAACCCTGTCTTGAAAAACCAAAAAAAAAAAAAAAATTCTTAATAAACAAATCATCTTAGAATATATAAGAAATGGAGAAAAGTCAGATTCACAAATCTTTACTAAATTCTGAATCTCAGTACATTATCAGCAAGTTAATATTTGAGATGCACTGTGTGTCAACATGGCCTCATCTTCTCTTTACCCATGTTACTCCAACAGCACTCTATACAATCATACTAGCCTTTTATTGTCCTGAAATCTGTGGAGTATTCCTTCTATATCTATTTGCTAAAATATCATCTCAGCTGTTCTAAAACTCTGCAAATACCATCTCAGTGCTGTCATTTGGGATGCTCTATGCTAAATACATATCTCATCATTTCTATCTTCTTTGTTTTATTGTTCTAACTGAAGAATGTCCTATCATCCAAAGTACTGAACACACCTTTGTTTACTTTTCTCCAAACACTAAAAGAGAAACACTAGCAATCACGCAATGTACATGCATTAGATGATATGTCATATGAACTGTACAACAAGGAAGAAATTACACCATTATAGCATTTTTGCAGAAGATAGGGCTAAGATCTTCATAAGATATGAATAACATATCTAAATTCATAGCCCTGGTATGATCATAGAAAAACAAGGATTTGGTATTAGAACTTTTTATATTTTGACTTAATGAAGTATTTTTCATCTTAAAAATAATTTGATTCAGTTGGGCAGTGGTGGTGCATGCCTTTATTCCCAGCACTTGGGAGGCAAAGCCAGGTGGATCTCAGTGAGTTTGAGGCCAGCCTGGTCTGCAGAGTGAGATGCAGGACAGGCACCAAAACTACACAGAGAAACCCTGTCTTGAAACAACCCCCCCCCAGAAAAATAATAATAATTTGATTTAGACTAAGTTGCAAAAAAATCAGTAAAAAGAATTATTACTGTTTTATTTTTGTATCTAACTTAACTCACTGGTCAAATCATATATAATAACAGAACATTGTTAGGATCAAGAAATTGACATTAATATGCCCCCACTCAGACTCTATTCCAAGGTTTTTATTCTCTCTCTCTCTCTGTCTCTCTCTCTCTCTCTCTCTCTCTCTCTCTCTCTCTCTCTCTCTCTCTCTCTCTGACATGTCTGTATCTCTCCCAGTTTGTGTGTATGTGTGTGTGTGTATGTTATTTAAACACCATCATAATCTAGATGCAGATTAAAAAAGGATATAACACATATTTTCATGTTACTTCTTAGTCACACCTTCTACACAGCCATAATTCTTTTTGAAGTTTAATTATTTTACATTTATTTTTGAGAATTTTATACATAAGTGTTTGCAGATATTACCTACTGCTATATTCTTCTAAATGGATACAGTGATAAATTTCCCCCTAAGTTCTTAACTTGATATTCATATACTATTCCATCTCTCAATCCTCATGAGAAAAACATCTTTTTTTTACAGTATATGGTGGTTAATACAGAGACCCATAACTGTTCAACGTGTAGAGACTAAGAGATTATTGAGTTCCTAGTTCTAAATGGGACATCTATATCACAACCTCTTTCCCCAGATTCATCCTGGAAGAGGGTTTGGAATGGTTGTAAGATCCAGAGGGTGTGGTCATTTGCAGCAGAACAGTATTTGTTGACATTACAGTGCTGTTGCCAATATGAAAGCATAGTAGTTGAGACTGTATGCACAGGATCTGCCTACTGTATTTGTATTACTGCAGCCAAAATCCCAGCAGGGATTGGGGGCAGGGGAGCAGTCATGTGGTCTCAACCATTAGCTGAGGAGTTACTAGTATTTGATGGATTCTAAGAGAAGGAGAGTCGTGTTTTTTTTGTTTTGTTTTGTTTTTTTGTTTTTTGTTTTTTTTTCCCCCCGGAGATAACTGGCGAAGCTACTCATGCTCCAATAGGTGACTCTAAACTCATGCACACAGGAAGTTGAAGGGGAAAGTGGTTGGGGGTGGGGAAATAGGGGAAGAATTAGAGGAGAGGAAATGGGCGGTGGATTAGACCTAAACACATTTTATGAATTTGTGGAATTCTTGAGTTCTAAAAAAAAAAAAAAAATGAAGAAAACATACACATCTGTTTGACTTTCAAATCATTTTTGTTATTTTAAATTGTATTAAAGAGATTTTAATATTTAAGGACATCTTGCAGAAAGAAAAAGTTAAAGTAAATGATCTCTCATCAATGTAATGCTCTCAATGCCATTTTCCATTTTGAGCACTACTCACTGAGAGTTCTTATTAATTATACCAGCTCTACAAAATCATGATTTCTCAAAAGGCAGCAGAGTATTGAGAAACTCTGAACGAAGCTTTAAATAATTTTGGCACCCGTTTTTTCTTATCTCAGCCCCATATACCCTTTGCCACCCATGATCAACTTCTCTGGGCCACAGAACCTTACTTTCCAGTCAAGATCTCCATGAGGTATCAGGTGCTCTTGCTTTAGCCAGACTCTCAGTCCCTGGCTTCATAACAATATTACAAGTCTTGTGAACTGTTCTCCTGGATCTTTCCAAGGCAGTGTATAAATATTCCACGCTAATTTCATAATGAAATTCACTAGATTAATATTCTATTATGCTAGGTAAAATATTCCTATATCTAAGACTCTTGAAAAATGTCCATCCATGTCACCCCTCTGCATTACATTCAAAGGCTAATTTGAAAAGATTGTTGCAACAATGAAAATGCTAGGAAAAGAAAATGGTCCCAAATTTCTACGCTGTGTCTAAGTCCATGCTGCCACTTACCGTTACAGAGTGATTTTTCAGCTAATAAAATGAAGGCCATTATTAAAGTGGAGCCATGCTGTAATCCTATATGACAGGCAGGACTCATATTATTATTCATAGTTTAGAGATGAAGCAGTTAAGTCAGCAGTATTAAAAGATTTGTCCCAGGTCACTGGCTTATTAAATGACAGTCTAAGATCAGAAGCAACTTTTAGACACACATCATACTATAATGAAGAGGGCTGATCCTAATGAATTATAAAATAATTCATCAGTAAGTATTATTGAGCTCTGATGATATTTTAAACAGTGATCTGATATGACAAGATGAATGTGATAAAATGAATATGATCTATTTTAAAGATTTTGGTAGTATTGGAAGGGTTAACAGCTTTAATATTTTATTTTCATATAAGAAAATATATATTGATTTATGGAGCTCTCTCCATTATTTGTCATTAAATACATTACTCATAGCTGTACTTTCCTTGTTCATCATGAAAATTTAAGAGTTATTAATATTATTATAAAACATGTCCTGGGAAGGCATTCAGCATTTCTGAGCTCTGAAGACTTAGCAAAATTGTTCATATGCCATAAAACTGTTAAACTGGATGGAAGGAGGTGCTGTGCACACACTCAAGTGAATTAAGAGAATATCTGCATAAGATAATGGTTAGTACAGATATTGGTTAGCAATGAGTACTAAAAGGGAAACTAGGTTCAGTTACAAAGACACGAATGGATGTCTCCAAACATCCGTGATCTGATGTGCTGTTGGTTAGAACTTCCATATGTGAATACAGGAGAAACAAATATAAACAAATATAAAGGTGGAGCAGAGAGATGGTTAGAGGAGTGCTGTATAAACTAGCATTGAAGCTGCATGAAGTAGCAAGTACCCACTCAGTGAGTTCAACGAGAAGAGTTGTGGAGTTGAATAAGGTTATCTCATGAAAAACCCCAACAATATCTTGGGTTTGCTTCTGATCTCCCAATAATGATTAAGTTACCCAGTGAGAGACCCAAGAAACATAATTTAAATGTACACATGTCCGATTCTAAAGATCACTTTCTATCCCTCATAGCATGTGTCTTAAGGCTAGGTCTCATCCTTTTAGTATCTTTTAATAAATACATATTCTTTGTTCATTAAAGACCATGTGTACATAAACATATTAGATGATTTAAAAGTTATTGTGTCAAATAGCTGACAAAAGGAATTTGAGGAAGAAAGGCTTTATTCTGGCTCATAGTTTAAGTAGAACTCCATCATGCCTAGGAAGGTATGACAATAGAATTATAAAGCAGTTGGTTGCATTGCATCTGCAGTCAGGAAGCAGACAGATGAGTCCTAGAGTTCTGCTACACTTCTCCTTTTTATATAGTCAAAGAGCTGAGCCTTTGACATGTTGCTGCTCACACTTGGGGTAGGTCTTCCTACTTGAGTTAACCTAATCTAGAAACTCCCTCAAAGACAGACCTAGAGATCCATCTTCTAGGTGATTTAGATCTTAATAAGCTGAAAATAAATTAAGTTAATTAGAAAACTTTTAATCAAAGAATTAAGGAAGTTAGAGATTAAGTTTTCATAAACATATATATTCACATAAATTCTTTCTAGTATATATATATATATATATATATATACACACATATATAAATACATACATACATACATACACACATATGGTAGTATTTCTTTTTCTGTAAAGAGACATAATGACCAAAGCAACTCTTTTAAAAAAAACATTTACCTGGGGGCTGGCTTACAGTTCAGAGGTTTAGTCCTTTGTCATCACAGCAGGAAACATGGTGGCATGAAAGCAAATATGTCACTCAAGAAGTAGATGAGGGTTCTACTTCCACATCTAAAGGCAATAGGAAGAGAGTGACACTGTGCCTTGCTTGAGATTGTGAAATCTCAAAGCCCTCCCCCAGCAATACATTTCCTTCAATAAGGCCACATTTGCTAATAGTGACACTCCCAATGAGCCTGTGTTGGCCATTTTCATTCAAACCACAATACGATAGTATTATACGTACACACACACACACACACACACACACACACACACACACACACACACACACATGTATAGTTGTACATGAAACATTTTTCAGTATTAACTAGATTTTACAACAAATATTTTTGTTTAATTACTATTTATGTAGTTTCTATTACTTATTAGGTTCCATAGTAAGTGCAATGGGAAGTCAAGAAGATTGTCTTTACTTTGGGTGAATGAATATGCTATCAAGTTGAGAATAAAAGTGTTATATACATTAAGATATGATATTGTATATTGCCAGATGAATTAAATGGTGAATTGTGTTAAAGGAATTCAGAAGAAGAAAATGGGAAGAGAAAAAGGCTCCAAAAGGAAAAGTCATGTGAAGCTTAAATTTTAAAAGTCTATAAAACCCCATCAAATAACTGAGGAAATTCCTCCCAAATTCAGCCTTACAGAAAGAAAAAGAAAAACGAGCTAACACACAAACACAACCCTCCTGTTTTCTTTGAGGTAGGTGTCTTAGTTGGGGTTTCTATTGCTCTGAAGAGACACCATGACCACAGCAACTCTCACAAAGGAAAACATTTAATTGGATATCTTACAGTTTCAGAGGTTTCGTCCATTATCCTCATAGTAGGACATGGTAACATGCAGACGGACATGGTGCTGGAGAAGAAGCTGAGAGTCCTACATCTTGATCCACAGGCAATAAGAAGTGAACTGAGTTCCACATTGGGCATAGCTTGAGCATAGGAAACCTCAAAGCCCACCCCACAATGACATACTTCCTCCAGCAAAGCCATACCTATTCCAACAAAGCACACCTTGCAAGAGTGCTAATATCATTGAGCTTTGGGGGAACAATTATATTTAAGCCACCACAGTAGGCAAGTTTTTCTCTTTTGAAATCTTATGTTAATCTTAGCCTAATAATTTAATGTTTCCAAAGATTGTCATTTTATCATCTGAGACCCTCCTGCTTCTTTGCCTTCCTAGTTATCTTCACAGATTAACTTTTTTAAAATTTAATATCTGCATCCATTAGCAACGGACTACCACTAAGGCAAAAAACATATCTGATATTTGTTCTCTTTTACTCCCCCATCATGTATAAAAGATGTCATGGGCAGAAGTTAATAAATCATTTTTTAAGATAAAATAAATGGCAAGAACACTCAACTGGAGTAACTATAAAAATGAGAAAATTTGCAGGTAAATGTTTTCAAGTTAGTTTCCTTATGGAAATTTGGGATAGCATTCTTGGTGTTTCATGGATTTTTCTCTTATTCAGTGGTGGCTCAGTATTAATTATGAATAACCGACTCCCTATACTGTGAGTCAGTATCAATGATCTTCTTTTAATGGCCCTGTAATGCTTTATTTTTGCTATTATATCATAAATAATTCAACAAATGTCCCATGGTTGATCATTAACTGTATTTCTGATGTTTCCCTTTAAAGAAAAACTGCTATGTTATACATTTTAATGATTTTTTTAAATGTAAAATTTCTAGATCAGAATATGTAGATAAATTTAGGATCTCTGGTAAATACTCACAGAATTCTCCCCAGAGAAGTTATAGAAAATACATTTTCATTTTAAACAAAAAGGATAGCTGATACATATGTATGTGTACTTATACTTCTAAGACTCCATACTCTTTTTTGTGGGTGAGGTTTCTTTTTGTTGTTTATTTGGCATTTGGGGATTTTTGTTTAGTTTTTTTTTTTTTGATAAGTAGGCTGCTGAATTACTTAGTATTCAGTGTTCGTGGATATTTGAAGAATAATTTCTCTCCTTGGGATTATTTCTGTAACAACTACAAACAAGTAACAGCATGCTCATTCTCTGAAGGAAAACATAAAGCATGGAGATATTAAGTGCTGTTCGAATTCTGAAACTATGGAAGTTTAACAATGGCAAAGTGAAGAGAAAGTTTTTAGCTTCTCAATGACTTCACCAGCTGGTGGGTCCTACCATGCCTATTTTTGCAAAGAATGAAAAAGACGCAGCAGGTTTCGTTGGAACATCAAACTGAGAAAATTGTCTACATCTTTAACAGCCTTAAAAGAATTTTTGGCAGAATGAATAAGTATGCATAATTGAGAAAAATACCCTAATCTGTAGGGGGGGAAAGGATATAAAAAGAGGCTAAACAAGAATGTTTCTGCCTGTGCTTTTCATAACAGCTTTCCACCTGTCGCTGACTGCAATATTTAAAGCATTAAAATCTAGAGCGTGGAAAACACAGGGGTGCTGGGGTGGGTGGGTGAAGGGAGGCAGCACAGGACCTTGTAAACTGAAGAAGACTTGAGGGATGTACAATCATAGACAGGCTACAAAGTCAGTAAACATGACTCCTCATCCCAATTCAGTCTTTTAGCAATCCTGTGATCGTGAGAAGTTAATTTATCTCTTCCCTAGATCAGTTTCCACACTTTTAATTGGGGATAGCAGCAGTGTCTCTCTCTTTCTCAGTACCTGGCTCATAACATTTATTGAACAATAGGACATGTTTTCTTACCTGACAAGACTGTGAACACAAGCAAACTACTTAGCCTCTTTACTCAGTTTCAGTCTCAAATCAATGAGTTAGGTGGTGAGGGGATGTGATGTCACACTTCCATTTGGAAGTCTATGGCTCTCTGAACACAATAAACTGCCTTCTACTGTGTGGCTATCAGCAGGGGATGTCAGTGAGTAGATACAAATGAAGTATATAGGAAAAAGAAGCACAGAAAGTAGGAAAGGAAAAACAGTTTGTTAAAAGAAGGCACCATCACAGAAACGTAGTTGTTAAACCTGTATTTATCATCATCTCAACCAATATTTATATCAAAAATAGAATTTGTGGTAGAGGCTATGATGCTACTACAAAATAGGCAGTTGTCCATTTCAAGCATAGTGATTTTCTTTCCAACTTCCTTTCTACCCATATAAAACACCCTCATAAATAGTCTCTAGTTTCCCAAGGCCCTCTCTTTAAGGACAGAAAGCCATAGTTATACATGATAAATTCACAATAAATATTTCATAAATATGAACTAACGGATTCATTTTAAAAAGGAGAAAGGCATCTGTTTTACCAACAATTAGCTGGAACAAATCAGGGCTTCTTTTTTAATTGGACATAGATTCTCCTCTCACATAATACATCCTGATCACTCTTTCCTCTCCCTCCGCTCCTCCCAGACACTCCCCACCTCCCCTCACCCCCAGGTCTACTCCTCTACATTTCTTCTTCAGAAAAAAAAAAAAAAAAAAACCACAGGACACCAAGAGACAAGAGCCAAATGGGACAAAACAAGGTACAATAAGATAAGGCAAAAGCCATCCAATCGAGGCTAGACAAGGCAAACAATAGAAAAAAAGAGTACCAAGAGTTTGTTCAAGATTCAGAGACATACCTGATCCCACCACTAGTAGTCCCCCAAAACACCAAGTGAGCAGCATAACATATTTGCAGCCATAACATATATACAAATATAACCTGGTGCAGGCCATGTGCTTGCCACTTCAGTCTCTGTGAGGCCCTGTGAGCCCTGCTTAGTTGATTTGGTGGGCCATACTCTCTGGTGTCTTCCATACCCCCTGATCCCTATAATATTTTCCCCCATTTCTTCAGAAGGGTTCCCTGATTTCCAAGGGGAGGGACCCAATGGGGCATCAAGAATCCAATGAAAAAGACATGGAGGCATTTCTACAACATCCAAATGTTTCTCAATGGCAGATTTATTTTAAAAACCATTAAGAACCATTGCCAATATGTATACACATTTCAATGTATACACATTGTAGTAGTCTGTAACTGAAATAAAAAGGCTACGCAGAACCACTGCACTCTACCTTTCAAATAAGTATTGTAAAATGGGTAAATTGTTTGAATAACATTATTTGAAAATGAGGCCTTTGTTGATAAATATCTGAAAACCGTGTTTAACTTCCATGGGTCTGTAAAGATGGCTCAGTGGATATCAGAGCACTGGCTGCTTTTGCAGATGATCCAGGTTTGATTCCTAGCACCTACATGATGGCTCATAATCCAGTGTCTGGGTTCTGATGTCTTCTCTGAGCATTCTACATACATGGTGCACAGACATACATGCAGACAAAACACCCATACATATTAAATAAATAATAATAATATCATATTTCCCATAAGTTCTTGTGTTTTTCTCCAAAATATTAATAACCATATTAATTCACATTTGCATTTGTTTATGGCTTCTCTCTTACTATAAGAGCATAAACTCCACAGTGGCAGGGACATTGTTGGTTCTTACTTTTGTAATTTTTTCACTGCTGAATTCAGTGAATAGAGCAAAGCTCTCAACAAATACTTATTAGATGGATTTTTGAGGAAATTTTCAATTTCCTTCTGAATTCTTATCCAAATAATGTCACTGTGAGACTAAAGTGTGTTACTCACACTTTCTCTTTAATGCCAACTTTGAATATCTGTCAAGTGCAAATGTAGTGGATGTGTTGTCTAACTTGACTGATATGGGAATCTGTTTGAAGAATGGTGGTCAAGATCTGTCATGCATTGTTGTCTATTTTGATGCTGATATAAGCAATAAGTAATTTTACATTTCCAGTCCACAATGTCTTTTATTCAAATAGATTCAATCTGGGTTCTGTTTTACTTTTTTAAAGTGAAAATACTGGGAACTTCTTTAAGAATTATAATATAATGAAAAGTGTTTGATGGCAAAGGGCAAGGGAGGGCTGATATATCTTGCATAGTCAATACTCTGCTTGGTGGTCTTCCATTCTGTATGTCTCTTCTCTATTTTGGGGCTGAAAATAGCTTTCATAGCTGATATCACATCTTCATTTTGAAGGCAGAAGTCTTGAGTTTATTATTGCTTTGCCAGTAACTGATAATAAATTTGAGGATAATTCTAAGCTTTTGCCTATTGTTAATAAAATGGAGAACATAGCCCTAGAAAGTAACAAAAGAGTCTCGATGAAAATTTAATGAGATCGTTTAAGAAAAATCATTTATGAACTCCTGACATTCATTGTTATTTTCTATCGTGCTGTATGTATATTCAAATGTGGACAATGAAGATTTCATCATCAAACCTGACAGCCTCTACAAGTTCAACTTATAAAATTTCAGAACTTTAACTTGTATTGTGATTATCTATTATTTTCTATTACTGTATATAGAGACTGTGTAGTGGGTAGCAGCTGTTCCAGCTTTGACCTGGAATTATTACCCCCATTGAGGCTCCGGTAACTGTCACACCTAAAGGGCGGGGCCAAGACAGGAGCCCTTAAGACCCTAGATCTGGATGTGCTGGCTCTCTTGGTTCCTGGATCCTGGACACTGGAGGTAGACTGAGCAGAGTTCTCCAGAGAACACCACTGGACTGCGCTACACCTTTCCCGGACCCTGTAACCTATCCCTTTACTTGTAAGTTACTCCACAAAATAAACCTCCCTTTTATCTATGTGGAGTTGCCTTAATACTTCCACCAATAAGGCTGCTGTAGAATTTAGAAGAATTTAGAATGTCCATTTTACTTCGTATGCCTAAAGTCAGTTTATAAGATGCCTTATCATCTGTATTGCATGTCCTTCTATAATTATCACTTTGCTGTATCCCCACGTGCATGGTAGCTTATTTCTTTTCTTTTCTTTTTTTTTTTTTTTTTGGTTTTTTCGAGACAGGGTTTCTCTGTGTAGCTTTGCGCCTTTCCTGGATCTCGCTCTGTAGACCAGGCTGGCCTTGAACTCACAGAGATCTGCCTGCCTCTGCCTCCCGAGTGCTGGGATTAAAGGCGTGCGCCACCACCGCCCAGCGGTAGCTTATTTCTTAAAGGACCTTGCAACATGCACTTTAATTTCATAAATTTATAGGTGACAATATCAAGTACATAGCTTGGTCAAAGTTACATTATTATTCTGACAATCACATTCACATCTTTCTTTTCCAGAAATGAATAAAAGTCTAAATTATAACTATGAGCTTCTTCTGTCCTCTGGTTATTTTCAGTAGTTACTATCTGAAGTCCTTGTGTTTTAAATTCAAACTCCATAAGCTGTACTTGGGCTCCATTCTGGGTTCTACCCAGCATTCTAGATTCTATTCTGAAAGACAGCAGTCTGTTCATGGAATGTTCCAGGTGCATCTTTTTCTGTGCCACAGCAAAGACCTCTTTCAGAACATATTTCCTTGTGCTTCTCCATGTACCACATGATGTGACCTCCACAAATGATTACTCACTAGTCAGCTCAGATAGCCATGGAGAGATATCATAATCTGAGTGGCCCAAACTGCAATACTTTCTCTGAGTTCTAGAGTATGGGAAACACTAGGTCGGGATTACAGCATGGCCAGCTAGGGATGAGGACTCTATTCCTGGCTACATATGGCCATCTTCTCCCTGTGTCCAAACAGGGTGAGTCTTCTTTTAAACAAGCCAGTCTTGTTAGATCACAGACCTCCTTGTTAGACATCATTTGACTTTAGTTTTCCCCTAAGGAAAAACACATCTGGGAATATCATGGCTTGGGAAATGTGGGCTTAGACAAATGAATTAGTTGTGTATGGGGGACACACACTCCATTCGTTAGCAAATTCTTTAAAATGCTTGCAGCTTAGGATGTGTGTGTTCATTTTCACCAAAGTTTTGTTTGATCACAAGTCAAACAATACCATGAAAGAAATACTACACAATTTTTAATTAAAGACAAGTAAAACTATTGGTATAGATAAGGCTAGCCCATATTATATAAATGACCAACATCTGGGATAGTGAATCTGAAGTAACTTCCATCCTTCTACTTTTTGTAATGTTAGATCAAGTCCTATCACATTGTGCCAAGATTGGTCTGTGTGACTAACACCATGTTGCACAATGATGGCACAGCATCTCTGAGAACCAGCTACAAAAACACTCCATGTTTCTATCTTAAGCCCTTCACTGTTGTTATGTGCATGTCTCCCTCCACCGTGTGTGTGTGTGTGTGTGTGTGTGTGTGTGTGTGTGTGTGTGTGTGTGTGTGTTCTTATTATCTCTCTCTATCACTAGATCTGATAAAAGTCATCTGCAATAGAAGGAAGCTATTCAGAAGGCTCATGTGGCAACAAACAGAGACGCTTTGGGCAAACACCCAATGAGAAATCAAGGAATGCCAGCAAACCTGTGAGTGAGTTTAGAAGCAGATTCTCCAGTCTCAGTCAAGCCTTGAAATGATTACAGCCACAGCTGACATCAACTTCCTGGGAGATCCAGAGCGTGCACTACTCAGCTAATCTGCTCTCAGATTCCTGGCCTTCGGAAAATGTGTCATAATAAATGTTTGTTTTTGTGAGTTGCTAAATTGTGGAGTAATTTGATGTGTATAAATAGATAACTAATAAAACTACAAACTCTTCAATTCTCAAAATAGTTTACTTCACACTGACAAGGGGTCCACAGCAAATGTTCCTAATGAGGCAGTAGTTTTCCCTTCCAAGAGCTGTCTTAGCACCAAAGCAAATGCTGTGCTATGGAGCCACCACTTTGCTGTGTTTTTTTTTTTTTTTTGGTTTACTGTTCTCATCACATAAGACAATCGACAGTGGAAAGACTTGGAGACTTCCAAACGTGATGGTTTAAAGGACCAGACCTATGAGTGGTAGCCATCATTTTCTCAAATTCCATTGGGTGCTGCTATGTCATAAAAGCTTGCCTAACAAAGGTAAGTTGAGATATGTATCCTATCTTCACATCCAGAAAAAGGAATAAACAGTTTGGTGCTTGAATTAAAGTCCACCATAACCATGGTTCTTATGTTGGGTTTCTCTTTATGAGCACCAGACTTCAGCATCAAACTGTCTGCCAATCTTCACTTTTAGAGCAAGCTCTCTGTGTCTTAATGTTACTGGCATTTGCAGTCAGATAATTCTGTACTGGGAAGGGCACTGTGGTCCTCTGTGCCTGGAGAATTTTATTTTAGCTTCTCCTGGACTGTGATCTCTCTATTCTATGAATATCACCGCCCTCCCTATGATAAAGAAAAAGGTCTATGCCTTGAAAACTCCAAAGACAAAATTCAACTATTTGTTGTTTCAAAAAAAAACTTAAATATTTTCTTTTGCATCGTCTCCTACAAACAAACTCATTACTCCATCTGATTTCTTCGTCAAAGCCACAGAAAATTAACCTCACTGACTTTAGTATTTAATTCTGCTGTTCTCAATCCATTGTAGAAACTCAAAGAAAGAGTTACAACTCATAGAAAGAGTTATAAAAATTGTCATTTATATTTCTGTAACATTTCAAGTTAATTCTATTATCTTCATTGCCAATAATAATATACTAATCTTACCTCCTAAATTAATATTCAGGAATTCATTTTTTGTCTTTCTCTACAATAGTAGCCAATGATTAGATAGATGATTGTATAATCCATACCTTGGAGTTTTTCAGTTGTTTATGAGACCCTAGCAACTATAATTTTTGTTTCTCTCGGACTTTACACCAAAGAACCTGTAGTTTCCTCTAGACATCGTTATCAGTGGATAGATTTCTCTAAAGTAGGAAAGTTACTCAACAAATGGATCATTACTCAAATTTACTTTACCTGAAATTTATGGTTAATCCCATAATTTAAACAGGCTAATGGTAAAATTACATTTTGCAAAAGATATAAATAAAACAACCATGGTTGACACACTATCTCTTATGTCACAGAAAAGCTATAACCATCTGCATACTTGACCAATATCAGAAAACAAAATATTAATAGATGAGTGTGGCGACACCAAATAAAAATTGTACAGTACAGGACCGAACCCACAAAGTAAGGAGATGGTTCCCAGAACAGGAGAACACGTTTGCAATAACAATTCATTTATATCATATGCAAGCAAAACCAGAAACACAAAAATAAAAATCCAATTAGAGATAATCAGTAACATATTTCAAAAGAAGACCTACAAATATCAAACATTTATAGAAAAAACAGTCTATCATTACTAATACTAAGGAAATGTAAATCAAAACTACATCCTAAGTTCTCGCAAGGCTGTGGACAAAAGGAAACTCTCCACACGTCAGGTAGAAATGATCTTTGGTTCAGCCACCATGAAAGAGTGCAGAGACTGATCAAAAAGTTGGAAATAGAAATCACACTACTGAGAGTCAAAGGAAATGAAATGAGTGTGTCACAGACAGATCTGTTTTTCCATGGCCATTGCTGCAGTGTACACAACTGCTGAGAAATGGAAACAAACTCAACATCCGTAAATTAGTGAATGGATAAAGAAAATTTGCTGTCTATACAGTGAATATAATTCAGCCATAAAAGAGTGGTATGCTATCATATGTAATAACACAGATGGAGCTGGGTATCATTATGTTAAATGAAATAAGCCAGGAATGAGAAGACAGGAAGCACATGATCTCACTTCTATGTGAGTCTGAAGAAATAGAATTCATAGATGTTTAGAGTATAGTGGTACTGACTAATAGCTAGAGATAATAGAGACACATGGATGAAGATGACCAAGCAATGAATAATATGGGACATACATGACTGTTATAGAGGAGCAAGAAGTTCTGGTGTGCTATTACTGCATTTTAGGTTAACAATAATGCACTGTATATTTCATAAAGCTTAAGAAAAATGACATTTCTTTCATATTCTTTTCATAAATAAATAATTGTTCAAGAAATAAATCTATTTAACCTCATTTAAATATTATTATACAATATATACTATATATATATATTTATGTGTATTGAAACTGTGATAACCCAACCATACATGTATTCTTTATATTTTAATGTATGGGTATATGATAAATAGATGATAGAAACTGTTGAAAATAGAGCGAAATAGAGAGAATATCTAGTGTCATACCAAAAATGTCCCAATATTCTGTCATACTACTGATGGGTGATTTTGTCCTTTTCCTTTCTGCTTGGTTGAAAAGGTAACCACATAATGGAGACCTGGGTCCATATCTAGAAGTATCAGTCATTGAGCCCAGTTTAACATTAAGGCATAGCAAAAAGATAACACTGGCATTAAGAAATTAGCTCTTTTAACTACCTTTCCCAGCAGGTCTATCTCTGTGTCAAAAGGAAGAAAGTTTCTAAGCTACAGAAAGATCTTCACCTGCCAATTTTCTATCATCTGAGGAGATGGATGTATCAGGGATGAGACAGCAAGAATAGCATACCCATCAAGGTTAATTCTGAGTCACTGAGACTTTCAACTTACAGGAAGCCAAATCAGGCCAAAGGGGAAGAGCTGGCAAGAAGCTTCCATGGACCACAGAAGGAAACTCAAACTGCTTCAGTGCCTGCCCACTCTCCAGGCATCCCCTACATTATTTATAGAGGAATAAATTATCTGTTCCCAGAAGAAATACCTCAATTTAAATCTAAGAAGTAAGTTAGAAATATCTATGTAAAATTACCATATTAAAAAGGGAAAATCGGAGACAGACGAGTAACACAAGAAAAATTTATATATAACCAGGGGAAATTGGAGCTCATCTTTCTTGAAGTAAATATGCAAGAAAGCATGACACTTATAGGAATAAGAAGCCCAGATACACCTATAAGAGGTCAGCCAAGAAAGAGTGAAACGACACAGGGATGTGAGCAGTGAGCTAGCTGCTAAACAAAGAGAAAAACAAAGGTAAGATTCCAAAAGAAAAAAAAAGGTAAAAATAAAGGATATGTAGAAATCCTGGATTTACTGTGGTCTCTCCTGCAAGGTGCTCTCATTTCTTACATGGTGGCTACTAAGGAAGACAATGTCATCACACACCAAAACACAAAATGCTGTTGTGTTTTCTAAACTAGCTTTGGAAGCTGTACAATACTATATCCATTGTGTGCTACTGATGAAGAATGGTGTTTGAAGTTTGGCCAGTTTCAAGTGATAGATGGCCATTTGGCAAGCCTCTGTGAAAGAGCATGTGGAATAGCAAGACTTCTTCATTCATCTTCTGAAAACATGATTTTCTGGAGAAAGATACATAGGAAACATAAATAAATTTTTCACACATAGTAGATGTTCGTCAGAAATGGTTCACAAAAGAAACAACAAAACAATGCTGAAAGCTAACTATTTAATATGAAATCAGTTAGAGAAGCATTCTCATCAGATTACCATAGTTGGTAGAAGAGGCAGTGCAGAAAAAGTCATAAAAAATGTTTAACATGGGTAAGCTGAGTAAAATACATATCCATTTTTCATTTAGGGAATTAATGTCTCATGTGTAACCAAGAGTGAAAGGGAAAGGGGGAGGCTGGAATGTGAAGTCAAGAGATAATGTCAAAAATGACCAAGGGAATTTGTGGCTGATATGTAGAACTGAATTGTATTGCAAAATAAAAATAAAAAAATAAAAAAAAATGACCATAGTAAGAGCCACAGTGTCCCATTTCCCAGGCTGTATATATGAAGCCTCATATATTTTATATGTATTTCTTTGTGAATAGAAAAAACTTCATTTTTTCAAGACTTAATGTAAATGTTAAAATATTTACACATAAAATGTTTGTAATAGTTTTATATACATACTGGTAATGTTTGGGGCTATTTTAGTTTAATAACTGTATGTTATCAAAAATGTAAGGCTTTCAGATAACCCATTACAAAGAAACAATTTGAAATTAGAGATTATAAAGCATTAGTGGTAGAAAGGTAATAAACATAAATGAAAATGAAACAGATATCAAATGAACAAAAATCTCACACTAAAAACAGAAACTGTGAAAAAGGTTGTAAAAACAGAAACTATTTTCTGGAATCATGAGGAAAGAATACTTGTTTAATAAAGACAAAAGTAGACTATCTCAAAATAAAACACAAGAGAATATACATAAGATGCAAAAAACTTTGACTTATGAGCCACGGCCTGTTTACCAAAAGGTATAATTTAACTTTAAAGAATACAGACTGAAAAAAATGCAAAAACATTTTTGCATATCAAAAATGAAATCTGCAAAATTTATAAATAACTGCAAAATATGATAAAGTATGAAAAATAAAGAAATTTGAAAATAACACAAGTGCCAAAGTATTGCCAAAAATTTATATAAGATCTTAGAAACAGAATATTTTTAAGCAAATATTTGTGACATGTAAATAATGTAGTGCTCAAAATAATATATGAACGTAGATAACTAAATTCTCTGGTAAATATTGAAGACACACTGTTGAAGTAGGCAATTCATGACTTTAAGAAAAGTGTGAGTGAATTAGCCAAAAGAAAGCAGAGGGGAGAAGTTGAAAAAATGAAAAGGAATAAATAATTTTAACTTACAAATAAATACATGAAATGTTTTATGAAGAAAGCCAACAAAAAATTGAAACCAACAAAATTTGTTTTAAAAAAAATGGCTAGGATTGGTGCCTAGCCCAATTGTCATCACAGGGGCTTCATCCAGCAACTGATGGAAACCGATGGAGAGCCACAGCCAAACATTAGGCAAGAGTTTGGGGAATCATATGGAAGTGGGGGAGGAAGAATGTAGGATCCAGCAGAGTCAAGGACACCACAAGAAAACCCACAGAATCGACTAACCTGGGCTCCTAAGGGCTCACAGAGACTGAACGGACAACCAGGAGGCATGCATGGGACTGACCTAGGCACTCTGCATATATGTTACAATTGTGTAGCTTGGTCTTCTTGTGAGACTCCTAACAGTGGGAACATGGGCTGCCTCTGACTTTTGCTGGCTTTGGGGCTCCTACTCTTCATACTGGGCTGCCTTGCCCAGCTTTAATACAAGGGGAGATGCTTAGTCTTACTGAAACTTGATATGCCATGTTTTGTTGATACTCATGGGAGACCTGCCCTTTTCTGAACAGAAATGGAGGAGAAGTGGACTATGGGGTGGGAACAGGGTAGGGTGGGGGAGGGGGAGAGGGCCTGAAAGGAGAGGAGGAAGGGTAAACTGCAACTGGGATGTAGAATTGATAATTATTTTAAATGTTAAAATAAGCAAATTGGAAGAAGAATGTATTATAGGTGCTAATTACAAAAGTTTAGGGTAGCATCCCTGAAAGGTCTGCTGTTTGTAGAACAATGAAGATAACAGTTAGGGGTCATTCCATATTTCCAATAAACTGCCCAGAGTGGGCTGTGGAGGGGAAGCTTGTTGCAAAAGTGCATGTTTAATATAGTATATAAAATAAATATAAATACCAACTTCTTACTCCTGGTAACAATTTCTCCAGTGAACAATCTTTCATTTGGAAAATTAGATTATTAAAAAAAATGTTTTTTTTGTGTGTACAGCAGAATAAAATAATCTATAGAAAACTTTAAAAATACTTACAGTAGAAAAATGATTCCTCAAATATATAATGTGTCTCTAGAAGGTAGTAATAAATACCAAAACAATTCAATTAAATTAAAAAGGCAAAATAGGAGTTCATAGAGGGGTTAAAAAAAAGCATGAGTAGTTTTTAACTCTTTGAAGAGATAGTCAGCCCTACTTAAGGATCAAGAAAGTAAAACATTGGATTATAAGAGCTTAAATTTGTTTTTTTCTAAAGTGTTATTTATGTGTAAGGTTTTTGCCTGCTTATAAGTATGTGCATCATCTGCTGCCCTTGGTGGTCAGAAGAGGGTGTCAGGTCCTCTGGAGCGGGAATTACAGAAGGTTATGAGCCACCATGTGACTCCAGCACTCTTGCACAGAACCCTCTCTTGAGTATCAGAGCCTGAATTTTTATACCATGAGGCTTGAGAAGGTGAACAGCAGAAGTGTTAACTGGTGTAAGACTTTCAAAGTACGACTGAGAAAGAATATTCAAATTAAATACACAAATACTGTTGAGAATTTCTTTTTTGTTGTTATTTTGTTTTGTTTTAAACTAAATCCTTATTTATTTATGTATATATTTATTTGATTTTTTAATTTGGCACATTTTTTTTCTCATACATTATATCCATACCACAGTTTCCCCCCTTCTAGTCTCTCCCCCACACCTTCCATCTCTCTTCTAGATACACTCTTCCATCCCTTCCACCTTTCCCCCCCCCCAAAAAAAAGCAAGCTTTCAAGGGATATCCACTGAATATTGCATAACAAGTAACAATAAGACTAGGCACAACCCTCATATCAAGGCTGGACATGGCAAACCAGTAGGAGGAAAAGGGTCCCAAGAACTGGCAAAAGAGTCACAGATAGCCCACATTCCCACTATTGGGTGTCCCACAAGAATGCCAAGCTAACAATCATAGTGTCTATTCAGAGGACCTAGCTCAGACTCATGCAGGGTCCATGTTTGTCGCCCCCCATGAGCCCTGTTCAGTTGAATCTGTGGACCATGTTCTCCTGGTGTCCTCAACTCTTCTGGCTCCTGTAATCCTTGTTCCCCCTCTTCTTCAGGGTTCCTCTGGCTCCACCTACTGTTTGGCTGTGGGTCTCTGCATCTGCTCCCTTCAGTTGCTTGATGAAGATGGAAAGAGTTCCCGTGTTCATGGACTGGTATGGTAGGATTAACACAGTAAAAATGGCCATCGTAAGTGGCCGTACCATTTTGCCCTCAAGTCCATGTGGATCAAAGACTTCAAAATAAAAACAGTAACACTGAACCTAATAGAAGAGAAAGTGGGGAATAGCCTTGAATACATTGGCAACAGGAGACAAATTCATGAACAGATCACCAGTAGCACAGGCACTAAACTAAGATCAACAATCAATAAATAGGATCTCGTGAAACTGAAATGGTCTGTAAGGCAAAGGACACCATCAATAGAAGAAAATGACAGCCTTCAGAATGAGAAAAGATTTTCACCAACCCCATATCTGACAGAGGGCTTATATCCAAAATTTATAAGGAACACAAGGAACTAGACATTGATAAACCAAATAATCCAATGAAAAACATCAGGTACAATTCTAAATAGAGAATTCTCAACAGAAGAATCTCAAATGGCTGAGAAACACTTAAAGAAATGTTCAAAGTCCTTAGCCATCAGGGAAATGCAAATCAAAATTAATTTGAGATTCCATCTTATACCTGTCAGAATGGCTAAGATAAAAAACACAAGTGACAGCTCATGCTGGAAAGGATGTAGAGTAAGGAGACCATGCCACTGCTGGTGTGGAACGTTGCTGGTGGGAGTGCAAAGTCTCAATACTCTTGGCATATACCCAAAGGATGCTCCTTCCTACCACATCGTACACAGAGAACCCACTTAACACTTGCAGAAGCAAAGAATTATCTGTCCTAAGAAGCCTTGGCTGATGGCTCGAAAGCCTGGATCACCATTTCCTCTTATTAATTGCTTTTTCCTAATAACCTCTATTCAGACACTATGTACCTCTTCACATTTAGCACTCTCTCAGCATCTATCCTTAACTGAATAAATCAATTGCCAAGTACTTGAAGGCAGGGATTTTTCTGAGTGATTTTATATCCAATGTCTGGCAAACACTCTTCCTTTAATAAATTTGGGAATAAATATTAAATAAGAGGTGAGCACAATATTGACACATTGTCAACAAATCACTGGCTGGGAAATAATATATGAATTATTTTTTCTGTTTGTCTCAGAGCTCATAATATAATTATATAATTTTAATATGTTCACATTCTCACTTGTAGGCCTGCTGGTTTGGAGAAAAAAAAATACAAATGCTGTTATTTGTTTCCGAATTTCTTTATTTCTCCTTTTTGCTTTTCTTCACATCTCAGCTGAGAAAAACGGCTCTCAACTGCTGGAAAGTGTTGTGTTCATCATTCACAGAAATAATAACACAGGAAACAACACCCTCCTTGCTTCTTACTCCTAGTTCATTTGTTTGTTTTATTTCCAATAGGTGCCTTTTCTCAAAGCTTGCCTGTTTTCTGTATACAAGGTAGGATTGTGATTGTGTCATGTTCCCTGGAAGTCAGGAGCAGCGCAAGTTACATACTAAACTGAAATGTTTTACGGAATGCATTCTTCCTCCATGGCTGGCTGAGAAGGAGCAGAAGTGATTCTTAAAGGACAGAGGAAGCATATGGCAGGCAGATCCTAAGAGGGTGGAATAGAATGAGTCCCGTGGATTTGTCAAGCAATGACAGTAGATACAGGGGTTGGTGGATTAGACATAAACATGCAAATTTGAAAATCATACATCCATTAAAGAAAGTTGATTATGAAGTCAAATACACGAGTCTGTGCAAGGCAACTGTTAAGATGGATAATCGAGAGGATCCAACACTGATAATAAATCGTACTGAATTATTTAAATACACTTATTTGCAAGAAAATATATTCTTTCTCATTCTCAGCCAAAGAACCTTGAGGGTAACGTCACCACTAAGACCACAAAAGTTGTACCGTGATTTGTGTATTCTTAAAATGCTTTGAGTTATTTTCTTGTCAATTCTACTATGTTCTTCAGAAAACTAGCTTTTTTGTATAACAGAGTTCCAGTTATTAATTTTTTTCACAGTGCTCATATGAGGCATATGAGTGATACTGTCCTCACCCTAGAAATATCAAAACATAAGGTAAGGTAAACAGATGAGATGTCACTCATCGAGACTCACTATTTTTTTCATTGTCCTGCTTGTTATGTATATTGCCATTAGAGGTAAGGAGGAAAGTTCTTCATCAGAACCCAACTGAACCTTCCATGAGACTGATTAATTTCAATCAAGTGGAGACAGTTGTAATGTTGCAAATCTGGAACCTAGCTCTTTTAGGGCATTGTCAGCCCCTTAATAGCTTTGTATTGCCTCTGTTTGTAACATAACCTACTGGAGCCCACTGAGGTTTCCTAGTGGTTTTACCCAGCAGGACTGCATAAGAGCATGATTGGACAATGGGCCTGAATACCAGGTGTTGGGAAGGGTCTACACTTGGCTGTATCTAGTAAGGGGGAGGTCTTTTGCCCCTCCCCTTGGCAATGTTATAAAAAGCCCTTTGGAATAAATTTCTGAGCCCATGAATAAGGATCCAGACCCACCTGAGGCTATCCTGCTTTTCTCTCTGTATTTCCCACCTCTATTTTTATCTAAATCTCTTATCCCTCTCTCTTCAAGAGTCCCTGGGGTAAATAAATGTGGGAGCTGGTCTCGTACAATAACTGTCATGCTGACTATTGGGTAAATCCTCTGGAATGTACAAAAAATTCCAATCTACTAATGAGGAAAAGAATGGTGTTGGATAGCAGCTATGCCCTATTAGTTTTACCTGCTTGCCTCTAAACCAGTGGTTCTCAACCTTCCTAATGCTGTGACCCTAAATACAGTTCTTCATGTTGTAGTGACCCCCCAACAATTATTTTTTTTGCTACTTCATAAATAAAATTTTGCTACTGTTATGAATCATAATATAAATATCTGTGTTTTCCAATGGTCTTAGACAACCCCTATAAAAGGGTTGTTTGAACACCCAAAGGGGTTGTGACCCACAGGTTGAGAATCACTGTCTAAACCATCTACCTAGTGTTTCCATCAACACATTTGAAAAGTGCCTTGATCTATGACTTTTTCACTTCAATTACTATAAAATCTTCTTAAAGTGTTAGTAGTTTAGAGCATGGAATTTGGGGTAATGATGGGTGATGGTGCTCTGTATGCTGTGAATATGTTTCTCTGATTGGTTGATAAATAAAATGTTGACTGGCCAGTAGCCAGGCAGGAAGTATAGGCAGGATAAGCAGACAGGGAGAATTCTGGGAAGAGGAAGACTGAGTCAGGAAATGCCAACCCGCCATCCATGGAGCAGCATGTAATGGCACACAGGTAAAGGCAAACATAAAACGTGGGAACATATAGATTAACAGAAATGGGCTGAGTGTAAGTTTAAGAGCAAGTCAGTAGTTAGCCTGAGCTAATAGCCAAACAGTTTTAATTAATATTAAGCCTCTGTGTATTTATTTGGGTCTGAGCAGCTGCAGGACTGCAGGACCATGGGAGCTGGGGGGGACCAGGAAAACTTCAGCTACAGGTAAAGTAAATCTATATTTCCAGGTCCATGGTCACTTGTATTTGTCTCTAGAATAAAATATCTTTTATCCATTTTGAAGTGAGATTTGTGTTTTTGTATCAAGAGTTGTATGCTTAGAAAGTTGTTAAAAACACTCCAGTTTAATAATCTTTTAGAACGTTGCTCTAGCTGAATCAATCTTACTATTAATTTCTGATATGTGGCTTTAGGGGCTGAAAAGAGTCTGATGTAAATAAAATAACCAAACCTGCTCTTGTCAAAGTTTTCAGTGTATTTTAAGTCTTTCCCATGATTCAAAGGCTGCTGCTGTCAAAGGAAGGCAAGTCTCATCATGATTTATCAGCTTATATGTGAGTTAAATTTAATTAGATGACTTCAGCCTGGCTCGGAAGGTTTTAATGCTTTCCTCATCCTGTGGAACTTTAAGGAGGATTTCTGTTGACTTTATAAGCCCTGATGTTACCATCACCACGTTCAGACCCTGTCTATGCTTGCTGCTGCTTATGATATCCACTGAAAGAATTACAATGAGTAGAAGTTCAGGTTAAAGTATATTGTAACTGACAGGTAGTTCACTCCAGAGTAGAGGCACACACACCTGAGGAGTGAACAATGACTGAAGTGAAACCTGCATTTTAGGGAGTCCTCTTCCTATTTCTGAAGTTTCTTGGACAGTTAGGTTTCTTGCAGAACTTTTTTACTACCCAGGTGATTGACAAGCCTGTTTGGATTATCTTTAAGAAATTGTGTGTCTTTATGGTTTAGCAGAAGAAGTTTGGTGGGATGAGATCCTTATGATCTTTTGGAAAGTTCACATCACGTCATCTTTTACTAGTAATCAGTCTCCTTCAGTTTCTATTCCTGGTTTTACAAGTTGCTGAAAATGAAGGAGAGCTCTATCTTCACTGACCTTCTACACTATAACTAGTTATCTAACAACGAAACCTGTGTCCCTATATTCACAGATAAGTAGCATCTTCACCCTTCATTGAGGAAGCTTCTTTTTTGCCATAGGTAGAGTAATTTTCTTAATGTTTGCTTGATAAACCTATAATTCTGAATTCTGTCTCGGCTCTTTAAAATTCTTATAAAGTCTTCCAGTCTTGTCAGTATTAAGACCCAGATACCAATGACAACAACAAAAAAGCCCATTCCTTTGAAAAAAAAAAACTTTTTACAGGGAGGAAGCAGGGTCTTACTATGTAGCTCTGCCTGGCCTTGAACTCATAGTGATCTTTCTTTATATTTCTCTGAGTGCTGGACTTAAACGTATGAGCCACCAGACCAGAGTTGAAATATAAATGTTGTAGAAAATAGAACAACTAAGTGTTTATCTCTGTGGGAAAGTAGAGGGCTAGTTTCAGTGGGTACAACTTACTAAATACCAATTGCCTGATCATAGTACACAGAATTAAAATTTCAGAAAAAACTAATTATACAGGACACATCTCAATGGTCAACCTTGCCCCTAAATTTCTCCAGTAATTTTCCACTAGTCCATCCACACATCAAACCTTCTCATCTACTTTTTCTCTGTGGTTGATTTCAGATGCTCTCTCTTCATTTGTAACAGTATTGAGTAAAGTCTTCCTTTACTGTTTGACTTTTCTCAGTATAATTTTATTTTACCAACCCAAAGATGAAGACACTCTGGAAGAAAAAATACATTTACTTATTTATATTTATTATTTATTTTGTTTGTATTACTGTTTTTCAGATAAGCTGGCCTGTGTAGCCCAAGCTACCCTATATTTCTCCTGGGTGTTCGGATTATTGGCCTGTGCACCACATTCAGCAATATTTACTTCTTTAAATATTTTTTGACAATGGTAGCTTCGCCTCTACTAAAAGTACCTCCCCTTGGGAGGCCTTACTTTCTTGTAGGAGGGAATGGGGGGAGTTGGGAGGGGGAGGCTTGAGTGGTGAGAAGGAAGAGGAAGATCTTTGACTGGTATGAAGATGAATAAAAAAAGTTTTCTTAATTAAAAAAACAAAAAAATACTACTATATGTTAAGCTAATTAAAATTTTGAAATAAAATATTTATAGTTATTATTTTGCACAAATTATAAATGCTATTTATTTATGCAATTATTTGTTTATTTGTGTAATATATATATATATATATAAAATGTATTCTTGTGTGTGTGTGTGCACATGTGCATGTGTGTAGAAGCCAGAGACTGACACTGAGTGACTTCCTAAATTGCCTTTAAAGTTACTTTTTAAGAAAGACTCTTTGCCTGACCCTGGGTCTCAATTCAGGTAGACTGTCAGACTAGCAAACCTCAGGAAACCTCCCATCTCTGTGCCCCACACTTAGGGTACAGACATGTAGCTGGAGTTTTCCTGCCTGGCCCACAGTCAGGGCAAATCTCTTTCACCTGCCAGTCCCACAGCCTCTCAGACCCGACCAAGTAAACACAGAGACTTATGTTGCTTTCAAACTGTATGGCCATGGCAGGCTTCTTGCTAACTGTTCTTATAGCTTAAATTAATCCATTTCCTTTAATCTATACCTTGCCACATGGCTCGTGGCTTACCGGCATCTTCACAAGCTGTTTCTCATCGTGGCAGCTGGCAGTGTCTCTCTGACTCAGCCTTCCACTTCCCAGCTTTATTCTCCTCCTTGCCCCGCCTATACTTCCTGCCTAGCCAACGGCCAATCAGTGTTTTATTGATTAATTAGCAACACATTTGCCATACATCCCACAGCACAGACAGGTGCCATCTCATCTAGCATTCTTTGTGGATGCTGGAGATCCTACTCCAGTCCTTGTGCAGGCTCCTTGCTTATGGAGTCATCTCTGTAACCCCTAGAAAGGTTCTTAATATAGAAAATGTATAAGATTAAGAAAAATAATTGAAATGATACACTTCTCACTATTAATGTAAAAACTGGCATAAAGCAGCCTTGATATTTAAGAGATACACTGGCACACTTTTTTCTACTTTATTCAATACTGATGAGAGTTTTAACATTTAATAGCTATTGAGTTTGTTTTTAGAATACACATGAAAATAGCATTTTTAAATTTCTTGGGATTTTCTGACATCAACAAAGTGATAAATAATGGTACTGAGAAGTCACATTCTATGTGTACTGAGACATGTCCTTAGGACACTGAGCTTCTTCATCAAAATGAAAGTATGGCAACAAAGTACCATCTCCCTGTACAGTAATGTCTCTGGTGTATTTCATAAACTCAAAGAGCAAGCGACATTTTCTCCCCTGCATGTAAAAACAAAACATCAGACAAGTGACGTAAACAGTACAGATCTGAAAACAAAACTACAAAGCATATAATGGAGGTGAATTCAATAGCAACAAATTAATCATTTGCTTTTTAATATTTCTCTTTTCAAAATAAATTGCTTTCTTTCATGTCTCATTCATTTTTTCCATAAAAAATATTAAAGCTATAGCCCAGCTAAACAGTATTTGGATCCTGAAAATTGATACTCAAAAAAATATCATTTTGAAAGGACTTTAAATCTTTCAAGGACTGTATGTACCCTGGAATCAAGAGTGGTTCTTCCTGTTTGGTTTACAGTAATGCAAGCTCTAGAGAGGAAATGGCAGAAGCTATTTTGAATCTGGGTATATCTTTTTTAAAAAGGGATTTTTCTGCATGTTCCAAGAGGCTTGTTCTGGCCATTTGGAGATAAATGTGTACGCAGGTGAGTGGGTGAGTAGGCACAGCTCCTCATATGGCTACAACATCTGCTCAAACAACACATATTCCATTTCCAGAGCTCAAGTCACACTCTCTAATTGTGTTACAGATGTTGCAAGATTTTAGTAACACTTTCCTGCTAACTTCCTTTGAAAGTATCACTACCTAGTACACTGCTGCACTGAATTTTTCAGATTTGCTTTGGCCACAAGGCATAGTTGAGCTGGGTGTGGTATTGCAAGTCTATAATCCCAGCACTCAGGATGCTAAATCAGCAGAATTGCCTTGAGTTTGAAGCTAGCCTGAACTGTATGTTAAGAGCCTGAAAAGTAAAAACATAATTATAGGCATATCTGTTTCTTCGTATTTTCTTTTTTATGAAGAAAATTTCATTATCAGATGGTAACATCAAATATTATATATTATTTAAAGAGCTTATTGACATTATTCTACTCAAGCAAACTAACGTATTAAATTTAAGTATATGTATATGTCTGCCATTGTTCTCTTTTCCTATTATTTACCAAGCCTCAAGTTTATCCAAAGCACCTCTTAGCCTATATAGTTTTAACATTAAGATAATACTATGCCTCAGAAGTTGAACTGTATAAATGTCTGATAAATGTGACATTTTAATTGCCTTGGTGTAGAAGGCTAGCTCTCACTTTTTCCCAGGGTACTTTTGAGGAAAGAGGGATAAGAAATATTTAGATAGAAAGATAATGTGGAGAAAACAGAAATACAGAATAGCTTCTGGAGAACCTGGATCAATATCCACTGGCCCCTTCTGTCTCTTCAAAGGGGCTTTTTATAGGAATACCAATGGGCAGGGCGAAAGACCTCCCCCTAGCACAGCCAAGTGCAGACACTTCCACATGCCTAGTAACCACACTCATGGTCAAGCTGTCCCCTAATTTAGCCCTCCTGGGTAAAGCAAGATCAGATCTCACTAGGAAATCTCTGTGGACTTCCACACCTTGGGACTTTTGCACGCATCAGTCAAAACACATTGCATAGGCAACACTAAGTACCTAGGATACATTTGTGCACAACAATTGTTGGTCGAATTTAGAAGCTTAGTGCCCATGAGACTTTGATCTCAATCCTGGAAGATAATAAATGTCACAGGGTCAGTACAATGAGGTAACTGGCAAAATGATGAAATGCTAGAATGGAGCAATTTGGAGAGTATTCAGAGCATAAAATAGTACAGTTCAGGAGAGAAAGAGGAGGTGTGAGGATAAAGATAGGTGAGAAGCAATTCCAGAAGACAGCATGAGGGCAAGAATGAATGGAAACCACAGGAAACGGCTCTGCTCATGGAAGGAAATGAGCAATCAAAGAGAGAAGGTATAGTCTTCAGCTGCAGAGGGTAAAGAAAGGGGTAGAGAAAAAACACACATAATAAACTTTACAGTTTTCTAGAGAACTGAGCCATAATTCACCACAGGATTCCTAGCCAAGACTTAATAGAACAGAAGCTTTCTCACTTTGATTTGGTAAAAGAGAGATAGAAAGTGATGAGATATTGTAACATTTAATATGCAGGGTACCCAAGGCGTATTCTATTACCCCATGCAATCATGGCACAATGGAATCCAGCCATGAGTGAAAGGTTCAGTCTTCAGGTAGGTGAATCAGCAGGAAGCTACCTGGAACACTCAAGAGAGATTGTAATTACTCACACCTCTTCAGTTAATGTTCTATGACTATAAGACAGCAGCTCAAAGTTGTTCATGGTGATAGTGTGGGACTAGGCAAACAGAAAACTACTAGAATTTTCCTATTTCTTTCATTTTTGAAAGTTTCTGGTTAAATACTAGCCCATTTCACTTACTCAGCAGAGTCCAGGGACCCCAGGAAATAGAATTCATTTCTGACTCTGGTTGGGAAGAGCTGGATTTTATTTTTTCTGAAGGTCTGTTTTCTCACACCAAAGGCAACATGGAAGTTTTCTTTTCTTATCTCATGAAGTGCATAAAGGGGAAGTTGGAGAGGTTAGAGAAAAGTATATCTTTGAAGGCCCTCAATTATGGTCTTATTCTGCTTACATCCCATTGCCCACTCTACACCATCTTTCATTAATGTCATCTTACTCAGACACAGTTAAGAAATTAACCAACTGCTTAGATGAAATTCACATGACCCAATTACTTCTCAGCTGCTCTAACAGCTCAAGACCAAAATGCCTTCAGAACAGGAGCCTTTGGAGATATTCATATCCAACCTGTTGTAGTACCTAAACCATCTATGCTGTGCACTTCATGCAGATGTGCTGTATTTTTCTTTTTTTCCTGTGGGGAAATTGTAGCTTTCTATTTTAAAATACATTGAAAGTCAGCTACTTCTTCCATGCTTCTCTTCCCTGTGATATTTAATCAACACCTGTCTTGGTCCACTTTTTCTGTTGTTGGTAACATAGAATGGTTGAAGTCAGGTAGTTTACAAAGAATAAAGATAGATTTAAGTCATTGTTATGAGGCTAGGAAGCACAGAACTGGGTGGGTGCCTTTAGTGAAGGAACACAGTGTTTCATCACACCACAGAATAATAGTACCAGACATGATGTAGATGCAAAATATGTAACATGGAGTGTGGGAGGCCATCTCCCACCATTTTAAAAGGTTTTTATGAGGAGGAGAGAGAAATAAGAAACTTTTGGATAAAAAGATAGCAGAGAGGAGACAGATAGAAACACATGATAGCTTTGGGAGGACCTGGATCAAAATCCACCAGCCCCTTCTGTCTCTACAAAAGGGCTTTTTATAACAATGCTAATGGGTGGGACAAAAGACCTCTCCTTGCTAGATCAAAACATGCCACACAGACAAGTGCGAACCCTTCCAAATAACTGGTAACCACATCCGTGGTCCAATCATTCCCCTATGCAGCCCTGTTGGGCAAAGCAAGCTCAGATCTCACTAGGAAACCTCTGTGGGTCTCCAAAGCTCCCGCTTCTTAATATCTTAAAGGGGCCCTCAGGCCCCTCAGACAGATTGTACCTGCCTTAGGTCATTCTTTTTCTCTAGTCAACCTTACCTTTCCACCAAGCATACACTGTCTTAGGTTGGAAGCTAGCAAGAAGAATATTGCCCATCCCTGACTACCAGCCTCTGGCAGGGGGAAGTACAGAGCTTAATTCAGCTGTGACTTAGGTCCCTACTAAGAGCTTGCAAGTAGTTGGAACAACCACAGCAATCCTTAGGGCTGCCATACCCCCAGTAAAGGAATAGAGGATGATAAAGATAGAATGTCCTTTTAGAATGGGTCTAAGATGTCTATAACAGCCTTAGTTGTTCTAAGCCCTTTTTAAAATCAGCAAACTCTTGATGCAAATGCATCAAATAAATCAATAAACTCCTGATGCAACTGCATCAAACTGAAAGACTTCCTTAGCTTTACCAAACCATGGTTTATTAATATCAACAGATTAACATAATTCTCGTATGAATATTACTATACATATTTACAACTAGCATGAATCTCACTATACATACTTACAGTTCTTACAAACTTACATTCAAAAGCAAACTCTCTATAGGACTATGTTACAAACTTTAGCAAACATCTAAAAGAGATCTCTTAACAGAAATATTTACATTTTCTTCCAACAAGAAAGACGGTATATGAATCATGAGTCACCATAGTTAAAATTGTAGGTGAACTCAAAACTGTTTTATTTCTGAAGTTTGAAGTTGAAAGTCAGTTTTGATAACCAGTTTTAAAGTTCCCCTGAAAATTTGAAACCATAGCCTAATTCGTCAGAAGCTCTAGAGTCTTTATATCCAACTTCCTTGACCCCAGGATTTGGTGAGAGTTGCTGCTATGGGGATTCAACACTAAGGACGATGTCACTCCCCCCAGCCACCTTCCCCACTGTGCCTTCCTAGCCATTCTGGAACTGGTGGAAGTGCACCCAGCAGTGTGCAGGTCACCGGCAAGGGGGTGGTTTCTTTACCCAAATTCATTGCAGTTTCCCTGAATGCAATAATTCAAACATTGCCAAAAATTCACTCTCAGCTACAGCAGCACTTTCAATTAGCTTTCCCTAGGGTAAAGGTGGAATTACCATACTGAGCTGCCTTTCTGCTCAGCAAGTAAGACTCAGGAACTGCCTCTTAAAGGGGTCATATATTGATTTGCTGCTGGCAATCAGAAGCAGTGTGGTTTTTAGGCTTCATTTTATTCCTGCTTTTACCAAATAGCTACAACACCTTTCCCCAAACTCCTTCTCAGCAGTCTGGGGGGCCCCGTTAGTTTCCTGTTTTTCTCAGACTGCAGTATGGAACATCAATACCAGGAACATTGGTTCAGCTGCTGTCACTCAAGCTCCTCTGGAGGAGTGTCAGCAGCTATGGTGTCATCATAGTTGACATTCCTCTGTTCCAAGCACTGCACCAAGTACTCAGGCAACCATTGAGCTTCATTTGGTGACTGAGGGTACAATTCTCCCCTCTTAATTTTTTGAATTAATCTGCATCTTAAGACTGTCATGAGCTCTCTCAATGATGCCTTGTCCTTTTATTAGACTTTTATTAGTCCAATGTTTCCCTCTTGCATCTCAGGCACAACCAAGGTTCCTTATTTACCCTTAAGCTTTTTCCACACCCAAAGCAACTTCCCAGTTTACCAAGAGCTCTCCCTTTTCTAAAGGGTCTAAAAGTGGCCTGACAAGCAGCATTAGCATTTTAACTGCCTCCTGACAGGCAAGCTTTGGTCATCTGTTTCCAGTCCTGGAGAGGTAAGTTTATATTCATACTGAAAACCAAGATCAAGTGAGATTTTGCCCCTCTGTCCTCCCTGAGCTCACCTTAGGACACCTGTGTTGATGTTTGACAGGCATATGGCTCCAGTCAAACTCACCATCTGGCACTGTCTGATGAGAATCCTTGAAGCAAGAGCCATTTCAGAGAGATTCCCTCCCATATATATCCCCTTTATCCCTGCTTGTCCCTTCCCCCAAGATGCAGAGTCTCTGATACTGCCCCTGTGGCTCAGCCCTCTGCTAGCTGGTTTTGTTTGTTTGTTTGTTTGGTTTGGTTTGGTTGGTTGGTTTTCTTGTTTGTTTATTTGTTTGGGTTTTTTGTTTTTTTGTTTTTTTAATACTGGCTCAAAGGGAAGACAGGACTAGTGGTGAAGGTTTGCCATGTTCCAGGAGGTTTTTGTGCTAGGACAATTATGGGCAGCTTTCCCATTCTGATAGATGACACCCCTGGTGAGTCTAATTCTGCCTCTACAGTGGGAGGAAAGACCTGAAGAACTTCCAGCCATTGAGTAAGAGAAATTACTAAGTTTTTCAAGCACTTTAGTGCCTCTCTATTCTCATCTCAAGACTTCTGTTCCTTAAACTAGGCTTCATGGCCAAGAGGGAATTGACCCTGATTAAACAATGTTGTAAAAGTATTCTGACCTGGTGGCAGTTCCAGCAGAGTGGAAGGTTTTGTTCCACCCAGGTCGGCCTCAGGGAAAATTTCCTCTGCCACTCAGGGCTTAGATCTAAGCTCTTCCGAGTTAACACCCACAAGCCAAAAGCTTCCATGGGAATCTTTTCTGGCCCATATTTTTCAAAATAATTTTGCATTTGACTCTGATTCTCCCTCAGGAATCTGCATCTAGAGTTCCATAGTCAGAGAACCAAGGACACAGTTTCTCTATAAACCCCAAGAACCTCTGTACTTGTGTTTCTATCTTAACTCCCCTAGTTTTCAAACTTTCTACAAGTGACTATACAAACATCTGCTTACTATATTCCTGCCCTATGGTGGCTTTTCTTTCTCAGACTAAGTCTGCAGTGGCTGCTTGTTCCTGAATGCTGTATTCAGGTACAGCACTAGGGAAATTCTACTCTTCCTCTAAGTTTCTTCCTCCACCATATTCCTATACCTAAATCTTATATATATTTTTTTCCTAATTCAATAGATAGAAATTAAGAGAAAGAGAAAAAGAAACCTAGACAGAGATAGATACAGATACTTGCTGCACCCTAAAAAGACAATACAGTTTTTGCTCCCAAAGAATAAAACATCACTACCTAACCTTTTCATAATTTGTAACCTGACATCCCCAACTGCTTCTGCAGGGTTTTCCTACTCTCACTTACTATCCTCTGCACCCAAGTCCCAAGTTCTGGTACCATCTATGGGAGGCCAGCTCCCACCTTTTAAAGGGTTCCTATGAGGAGGATAGAGGAATAAGAAACTTTTAGATAGAAAGATAGTGGAGAAGACACAGACAGAAACACAGGATAGCTTTGGAAGACCTGGATCAAAATCCACCAGCCCCTTCTGTTTCTTCAAAGGGGCTTTTTATAACACTGCCAAAGGGTAGGGCAAAAGACCTCTCTTTTGTTAGATCAAAGCATACTGCAAAGCCAAGTTCAGACCCTTTCAAACACCTGTTAACCACACCCATGGTCCAATCATTCCCCTATGCAGCCCTGCTGGGAAAAGCAAGCTTAGATCTCACTAGGAAACCTCTGGGGGTCTCCACAATGGAGGAGCCCTCACTTTATAATTATTCATTCTCAAAGATGCTAAACCAATCCTTAGAAATCAGCCCAGCCTTGTTAGAAAGGAATTAATCCACCTTAAAATAACTGAAACATCTCAAAAAAGTCTTACCTCCCAACACTGCCACAGCAGTAACTAAATTTCAGTATTTGGGGAGGAAACAAACTGAACTCACTAAATAGCAACACTTGAACTAGAATTCTTTCCAGAGTTTTTCTGGGCCTGTAAAAGTTTCTGTCACTTAGAGCTATAAATGTCACTCTAAAGACTGATTTTAATGCATCTTACAAGTTTTGTGGGAAGCGGAGAGGTGTTGTGTCTTCATTTTGATTTAGTTACAGAACTTATCTCTTTCTTGATTTCTTTGACTCCTTTTTCACTCAGAAAAGACTTGTTTAATCTCCACAAGTATGTATACTTACTATAGATTGGTTTGCTTTGGATTTTAAGTAGTTATTTCTTTATGATCAAATAAGACACAATGAGATATTTATGTTTTTATTCTGAATTTTCTCAGATTTGTTTTGTATCTCAGGGTATGATTTATTTTAGGCCATGCTGCTTAAGAGTATGTTTATTCTTTGAGTTAATTATTCTGCAGATATATGTTATGTCCACTTGATGTAAGATGTCATATATTCTGATGTTTCTTCTCTATTTTTGTCCAGATCACCTGTCTATTGAAGAAACTGAATGTTGAAATTTTCAACTATTATTGGGTTAAGCCATTTTCACAGATATTTGTCACAGTGCCAAAAAAAGGACAAACACATATATCTATACACATTTTAGCTTGGTGTGAAGATAATAAATTGATTTGTCACAAGATCCTAATAATGTGATAGAAGTAGTAGCAACTTCTGATAAAAATCAACACACTTTTAACAGACGTGTAAGCTAATTTCAAAGGCTACTTGCTTCATACTTAAAAACATTTAACAAAACAGGAGTTCTAAAGTCCATATGATTACTGCTGAGGAAGAGTCTTTGGATAAAAAATAAAGATATATCATTTCATGATGTGCACCATGGAGCCTCTCTTCTTGTAAGACTCACTCCAAACAGGTGGTATCTCTGGATCCATTAGAAAAAGGTTGCTCATTTAAGAAATTTAGAAAATAATATAAAGCAGATTATACTGTGGATCCTGACTATGGCCTTTTTGGGTGCTGTCTATTTTCCACTGCCCAGCCATAAATTCTGCTTGTCTTTTGTCACACTATGTGTTTCATCTGCATTCCACAGAGGTAATGAAGGAGTCCAGACCAAGATCCTTAACCTCTTTAATCTTTTTCTCACAACACAACTGTATTTAATTCCCTGTCTTAACTCATCTTATTCAAAGACACTCCTGTTCACAGTCAGTGCTGTTCCCAGTAACCATCACATTGCCATGCATCATGAAGGCACAGAGTGTGGGACAAATAATTCCTGATCTTGTATTCAGAAGAGTTCTCAAGACCTATCTAGTGGCAGTGAAGTTCCCTTATATTATTCTCCTTCAGACATGATGACAGCTAACATTATTAACAATACCTTCTGTACATTTTCTGTAATCATTTTATGAATGCACAAAACTTCTTTGTTTGGCTGTCTCTAAGTTATCTTTATTAAATCATTTCCTTGAAACATTCCATAAAATTTCATTGCCCTAACACACTCATGACAAACAAAACACTATGTTAAAAAAAAACCCTACTAATGCCTATCTCTAATATGCTACATCCCTCAACATCCCAAACCAGAGAAAGTTCAAAATGATCAGAGGTGGCAGAAAGATTTTAACTGCCAGTGGATCAAGAAGTTTGCTGTGAAAATGTGTCTCCTAGTAATATCAAAAACTATACCCAAAGAGTCTCACTAACATGACTGCCCAAACATAAGCTGAACAAGGATGAAGACAATGGACATTTTAACCTGGATAGGGAAAAGCTCACAATGCCTCAACCAGACGCAAAGAGCTATACGTAACTGAAGAAAGCTGAGAACAGGAGTGGTGGTCTTCCCTATGGAAGAGTATTCCAATTGGTTGTCCAATGCTACACAGTCAACCCTGAAACTATACATATGCAACTAATATTACTTGGACTGAACAGGTTATATTTAGGAATAAATACATATGAAAATACATATATGAATATAATAACAATTATTGAGAAAGAAAAGAGGCCATGAATTTGAAGGGGTTCAGGGAGTAGTATATAAGAAAATATGCATGGAGGAGATGGAAGGGAGAAATGCTACAATTATATAATAATCCTGCTCCCCCCAAATGAGATAATCAATCTAGTGTGCTCTAATTTTGAGCTATTGCTTCTATATCCTCAACCATTCCCACTACATAGCTATCATTCAACACACATAACAGAGTCAATGGTTCCTGGCTTTCTATTTCCCTTTAAACTACAATCTGCTGCCATGATCACTGGAATTGGGGACAAGCTGACAAATTCCTCAATTTTGAGCCATCCATTTTAAGTTTTTCATTTTATAGCATCTTCCTATGCTATATCCAGCCTGTTGCCCACTTTAACACACACACCATGAGGGTTCAGAGTCAATAATGCCTTTACTTCTCAAATTCAAATATTTCACTCTGACTAAAGCAGTCTGCCTTCCTAGCTTATGTTCTTAAACTTAGCTTACGAAATTCCCCTCAAATTTTTTCTATAACTCTACATGAGGATTCATTTCCAGATCTCTCAAGTTCTGAGCATGGTGATCAAATTCCTTATCCATCCAGATGGATGCTATTAAAATGCCATAGTCTTCAACATGAAAGTTATTTTTCTTTTTTCCCCAATCAGCTTTGTTAATTATTCTCTTCTCTTTTGTCATTGTTGTTTGATGCTTGTGACTTACAAAAAGTTCTAGATATATTCTCTCAAAGTGACATCTAACCAGCCCTGATCTTTCCATTCTATAGGTACCAGCTAAAGCACACATGCATACACACACACACACACACACACACACACACACACACACACACACACATATAATTTTGCTGCTTCCAGGAACAATGCTATTTATTCTTCCCAGTTGTTGAAATAGAACATATAAACAAATAAAAATGTAAAAATTGAATATCATTACTAATTCTCTGTGACTATATCTTTCTCACATAATTATGTTGAAATAGTAGTGAAAATCTTCCAATTTCAAATACCTTTGGGCTATACTCAAATATGTCTGTAGAAACTTGAATTCTAAGAATTCGTCCACTTAGGAAAAACAAACAACTAATATTCTTGAACCTCAAGGCTTGAAATCATCATTGCAACTAATTTATAGTTAGCTATAAAATCCATACAATCTAACCATAATTACATTTCAGTAATGCTGTCAACATTTGTCAAGTAAGCTAAATGCTAACTGATCTGTGGTTACTCGTTGTTAATTTGATGTTTCATTATTTAAAGAGACACAAGATACTCATGAATGATAAAAGTGCCAGAGATAAGATATCTTATCTGCCCAAATGGATGTTCACGTTAATGATAGCTTAACCTGGACAGATTATAATAATGACAAAACTGTCAGTTTCCATAACAACCCTGTCAATTATCTGCATATAGGGTCTGTGTTACAAATATAATACTAATTCTGCTTAGGACCAGCAATATTAGTGGTGAATCATATTTTAGTCTCACTCCAGCTATTTGCTTTATGGTTCAAATTAATAATGGGTCTGCTAGTATTGCCATTACTATGCATTAAGACCATGAGGTCATTAGAATCTGAGAATTAAAATGCAACATTAGGTTTTATAACTTTTGATTGAAATCCTTCAAATGGAGGTGAGTATAGAGAGGAATAATGTAATCTTTAGGGTCTTCTCTTTGAATCCTGGCTAGTTAGGGCAAAGTCATTTACAAAAAATAACACATTTTTCTCCATATTACATATTAATTTTTAATTTTTATGTATCTATTTATGTGTGCCTGTGTGTGTGTGTGTGTGTGTGTGTGTGTATGTATGTATGTGTGTAAGCAACACCACAGCACTAATGTGGAGATCAGAAGATGACTCTCAAGAATCACTTATATCCTTTCATCTGGTGGAATCTAGAGATTGAACTCAGGTCATCAGTCCTATGCACTGCTATCTCTACTTACTGAGCCATCTCACTAGATCCGTTCTACACAGTATTAACATTGATGACTTGGCATCTTTGTCAGCAGTCAAATCTGGAATTTGCATTTAGTTGTAAGTATTAATCTGTTTAAATTTGTTCCCTAGCTCATTTGGGAGTCAACTGCTAGAGCAGAAAAGATAATAACCTTGAACACTGTTCATATGGATTGATATTTTATATGTTTTTTCCTCTGCCTTTATGTAAAACAGGTCATTTGAGTTAAGGCAATGAATTAGCTTCCAAGCTCCATTAGCTATAGTTCACCCTCATATTATCCAGTTACCCTGATCTTTTCTTTAATGTGTAGTTGAATTCCACAGCTTAGAATAAGCAGACTTGGCCTTAGTTAGTTCAATAACCTCTCCTAATTAGTTACTTAGCAATTTCCAAAGATCAAAATGTCAAATGTTTCTTAGCATTTGTTTTTCTTTTCACAAAATTAGATAAACACTTCTAGATGAATAGGAAAAAGGAAAACAAGGCAAAGTGCAATGATATGCATCCAGCTATCAGTACCTCTTGGTACTTCACTTCCATATGTCTCAGATACCTGCCATGGAAACAGCACCACAACGTTTGTCCTCACAGAATCTGCAGGCCTGAAAGGAAAGAATTGCAATAATAACCCTATAAAAGCAAAAGTAGCTCATGTATCTTCCTCACTCTTGTGTAAATGCCCGAAAATCTCACACACAAAAAAGGAAAATATGCAGGGTCTTAATGTACGGTGTTCTGAGGAGAATACAGAAACCAGAACAGCTGGAGTTGAAGAGAATGTGAGTGATCAGCATCAGGAAGCACACTGGACCTTCATGGATCCAAACCCAGACTGAATTCTCAGAGTGAAGCATCTTCCTTTAGCGTCTGTTTCAGACTTATTAAAAGCATGAAAAACATCAAGTGTTTCTGACTGCTGTCATCACTGATGCTCTTTAGGACATAAGCCATTTTTCTTTAGCTTTCCCTTTTCTCTTCCTCTTTACTAGACCATGTTTGTTTGTAAGACTTGCATTGGTATTTGTTATAAGAAGACAAAATATAAAATAATGAGAATGCATAAGAAATGTGGCTAATGCCGCACATAAATACTACCATGTCAATTGCTTCTCTTTGCCTTAGCTAAGGTGACTAAGATAGAAGCCTTCTGTTCCCAGATTTTACCTTTCTTCCTGGCACAGTAAAAGGATGTGCTTCTCATGTCTTCTCTACTATCCTAGTATATCTGATCTTGAATTTAAAAACAAAATTTAAAATATATTCCAAACAAACTTTGTTCTCCACATTGCCTTGGTTAATTTCCGTTTTGAGTATTTTAAGACTGAAAGTCTTACATTGCTGTCTTTATATAATTTACAGGCATTATATTCCATAATGCACATTACAAATTAAGGCAATTCAGAGTGGTAGAACAGAAAGGTCACCTACTTAAACAGTCAGTACTACGTGGTTGTGTAATTTGAATGTATTTGGTCCCCATAAGCTCATTTGGAGTGACACCATTAGGAGATGTGGCTGTGTTAGACAGGTGTGGTATTGTTGGAGGAAGCGTATCACTGTGAGGATGGGCTTTGAGGTCGCCTTTCCTCAAGCTTTGCTTAGTGTGACACTCAGTTTCACTTCCTGTTGCCTGCAGATCAAGATGTAGGAATCTCAGCTCTTTCTCCAGCACCATATTTGCCTGCATGAAACCATGTCCTACCATGATGATAATGGACTAAAACTCTGAAACTGTGAACGAGCCACCTCAATTAAATGTTTTACTTTATAAGAGTTGCCATGGTCATGATGCTTCTTCATAATAATGGAAATCCAAACTAAGAAAGAAGTTGTTACCACAGACTGGGGTATTACTGTGATAAGTCTGGCCATGCTTTTGTTTGAAGGAGTATGGACCTTGGGACTGTGGATTACATAAACAGTTGAATGCTTTAAGTGCTGCTTAATGGGCCATGCCAGTAGGAACATGGAAGACAGTAGTGCTGAGTGTGTTTTGATGAACTGTGAGGGCCTGGCTTAAGAGATTTCAGAAGAAAATAATTTTAGTATGTTAACTAGAGATCATTTTTTGTGATATTTTGGTGAGGAATGTTGCTACTTTTTGCCCTTGCTCAAAAAGTTTGTTTAAGGCTAAAGTGGAGAGTTTTAGATTAATTCAGTTGAAAAAAAATCTCAAAACAGTCTAGTATTGACTCTGTCATGTGGTTATTAGTGTTAACTTTAATGAAGATTTATAGGAGCAAGCTGATGAGCAAGGAAATATACAAAACATACAATTTGAGAAGAAAAGGAATACCAGGAAGTAGAATGGAGCTAAATCCTGTTTTCAAGGAGCTAAACAGATTAAGAAATAGAATAAAGAGAGTTGTGAAATGAGGACAAGATCTCACCCTGATAAGTGTCCAACTTGTGAAGAAGAAATAAAGAAATGCTTAGAGCCAGGTGTAGTGGTGCATGGTTTTAATCCAAGCACTAGGAAGGCAGAGGCTGACAGATCTCTAAAATTTGAGGTGAGCTTGGTCTACAGAGCAAATTCCATAACAGCCAAGTTCAGGCAGTGAAAGCAACCATCAAAAACAGAAAGATTGTGAAGATGTAATTGAAAGAGGGGGCCATGTTACAGCCCCAGCAAGCTACAGAAGTTGACATATGGTTCTGCATTTAGAGTCAAGGATAGAAGAAAGGCATTATAAAACCTTCCTCTACAACTAAGGAAAGCTAATGAGGGCAGGCATGTGTCAGAGGTGCCCCTGAATGGATGCCTAAAGAGGCCATAGTGGGAAGCTCTAAAGGTAAAGCCTGGATTGCCAAGGAGACCCCAAGATGGAGATGTCAGAGCTGTGGGATACCTATCAAGCAAAGCTGCTCACAGGGAGTAGAACCAGCCCAAGAGAAAGAGAAAGAAGTTGGAGATCTGAAAAGTATTTTGAATCACACATGGAGATACAGAGTTTGGAATTTGCCCAGCTGTTTTTTGGTTTTGCTTTGGTCCAGCAATTCCTCACTATGTTCCCTCCCCTACATTTTGGAATGGTAATGTATATACCATTATATGTTGTAAGTATGTGATCTGTTTCTTTTAATTTTGATCTTATAGGGGATTACAGTTAAGAGATTGCATGAATCTCAGAAGAGACTTTGAACTTTGGGCTTTAAAATATTGTTGAGAATGTGATAGAATATGGGGACTTTTAGACGAATTTCTAAACAGTCTTATTAAAGAAGAAACACAGAGCCAAATACAGAGGTAATAGCTAATGAGATCAGAGCAAATAGCTAGGACTAGCCTTAGCTTATCACCAGCAGTAGAGAGAGTTTCTTCCTGTCTGACCTTTGCTTTTATTGCCTTCCTGTTCTGCCTTCTCATTGGCTCTAAGCTCAGCCACATGACATCCTCGTCACTACCTGTCTATACAGACCTCCAGGTCTCTATGGTTGGTACTGGGATTAAAGGTTCATGTCATCACGCTTGGCTATATCCTTGACCACACAGACTCTGCCAGCCATGTGATTGGATTAAGGGTGTGGGCTACCACAACCTGACTTCTGTTTATGGCTCACTGACCTCTCTCTGATCTACAGGCAAACTTTATTTATTAACATACAAATAAAATATCACATTTCAGCCCAAATAAAGTATCACTACAGGGACTTTTAAAGTTGGACTAAATGCATTTTGCATTATGATATTGGTACAAGTTTATGGGGGCCAAGGGGTAGATTGTGGTAGTTTGAATGTAATTGGCCCCCATAAGTCCATGGGGGTGGCACTATTATGATGTATGGCTTTGTTGGAGCAGGAATGCCCTTATTGGAGGAAGTATGTCACTGTGAGGTTGGGCTTTGAGGTCTCATATATGCTTAAGCCATGTCTAGTGTCTCAGTTCACTCCCTATTGCCTGCTGATCAAAATGTAGGAATCTCAGCTCTTTCTCCAGCACCATGTCTATCTATATGCCATGATGTCCTGCCATGAGGATAATGGACTAAATCTCTGAACTGTAAGCCATCTTAATTAAATATTTTCCTTTACAAGAGTTACTGTGGTCATGATGTCTCTTCACAGGGATAGAAACCTGAAGACAATGGTGATATTGCTGCTCTGTCAGGCTTGACATGTTCATTTATTGACTGACATTGAGCTTCCAGAAGCTGACAGTTATTATTATCAAGAGAAGATATCAATGGTAAGTGTTAACAGGACAGCTAAGTGACCCAAAATATCTAAAAAAAAAAAGCAAAACAATTATACAATAAAAATCTTATGGCACATCCAGCCAACTGGTTGACTGTATTATATAGGCTAATACCAATAAAACTATCAAAACCAGCATTTGAGAATAATATCATATAGTATAATAATGTAATAAATATAATATAATATGGTAGCAATAAATCTAAGATTATGCCTCACCAATACCATTAGCAAGATCTAGTGGTGTATAGCAATGCTGTGACTAATATGCATTACAGGAATTTGCTATATATGTGGAGGTGGATGCTGAAAAATGAGAGAACATGAATGATCCTTCATAGAGAAAATTAGTAAGACCAAACAAGAGATATGATTTCAAGTTGTTAACAAAGCAAAACTCAGTGGGTGAAATTAGGAGGAATAAAGAATTTTAATCAAAGTGCTGCCACCTATACATCTTAAGTACAAATAAAAGATCAGCAAACTATATTCATCATACTTACCAGAAAACAACTGAGCTGTGTTGAACTCTATGAATATTAGGGAAAAAAATAAAAAAAGAAATATACAAAAGAATGGACTAGAATAAACAACTGACAAAATCTCTGTGTTTTAGGTTTGACAGTATTAGTTATCTACAGCAATTTTCTACCATTACTTATAGGGATTTTGTAAGATGATACACTTTTTTTCCAGGAGAAATGCGTTTAAGTTTTAGGAATCAAAGGGTAACTTAGTTCTAGTGTTTACATAAAACTGTACAAAGAAAAGATGAAACAAACACAGGAAAGTTTTAACAACCAGATGATTCCAATATAAAGAAATATCTCTGAATATTTCAGTAACTCACTTGTAGGTCTGAAGAAAAGTTAAAACGTACAAAGTTCTGATTATTGGGAAATTTATTTTATTTATTTTTATTTATTTTCCATCCCTCTTCTCCTCCCAGTCCCTTTTCCCCAACTCCCCTCTGCCCACACTCCTCCTCCATTTCTATTCAAAAAAAGGGCAGGCCTTCCATAGATATTGACAAAACATGGTATAGCAAGTTGTAGTAAGACTAAGCACTTTGCCTTGTATTAAGGCTGGGCAAGGCAACCCAGTACGAGGAATGGAGTCCCAAAAGCCAGCAAAAGAATCAGAGGCAATCCCTGCTCCCGCTGTTAAAAGTCCCACAGAAAGACTAAGCTATATGACTGTAATATGTGCAGAGGAGGGCCAAGGTCAGTCCTATGTGAACTCTCTGATTGTTGGTTCAGTCTCTGTGAGCTCCTATGAGCCCAGGTTAGTTGATTTAGTGTGTTTTCTTGTGATGTCCTTGACCCCTTGGTTCCTACAAACCTTCCTCCTTCTCTTCAGTCAAACATCTAGGCCGAATGTTTGACTGTATCTGCATTTGTTTCTACCAGTTGCTGGATGAAGCCTCTCTGATGACTGTTGAGTTAGTCACAAATCTATGACTCTAGCGAAGTATCAATCCAATCCCTCCAGTGGTAGTCATGCCTGGTCACGGGAGGTAGCTAGTCCAGGCTGTCTATCCCCTTTCACTAGGAGTCTCAACCAGGCTCATCCTCGTAGATTTCTGGGAGTTTACCTTGCACCAGGCTTATACCTGACCCTGAAATGACCTCCTTTTCAGTCTGTTCTTTCAGTACTCTCCCCGACATTAACCCACTTGATCTCTCACTTTCCCACCCCCATCAACCCGCAGTTCACCCAGGAAGTCTCTTCTATTTCCTGTTCCCGAGTGTCCCCCTTGAGCCCTCCTTCTTACCTAGCCCCTCTGAGTCTGTGGATTATGGGGCGTGGTTATACAGAGACAAGATGAAACAAACATAGGAAAGTTTTAGCAACCAGGTGATTCAAATATAAAGAAATATCTCAGAATATTGACAGCAACTCGCTTGTAGGTCTGAAGAAAAATTACAAGTTACAAAGTTCTACTTATTAAGCAATTTTTAAAAGAAAGCATCAGATAGAAGGAAGAGGAAAATGGAGCCACTTTCTAGAAGGGGGAAGAAACTACAATCTCAAAAACAAAAGGATGTCATCAATTACTCTTTCTGTTGTTAGTGATGGAATTATAACTAGAATTCAGTTTCAAAAACATGAATGAAAAGGCTAGCTTTTGAATGGTCCTGTGTGAGTCACCGAATCAGTGTTGGATTATAGAGCCCAGGGGAGCTCCAGTCATTTTAGCAACCAATATCTGCAAACTTCGTTATAAATGCTTCTCCATCCTTACGGGCTTACATGCCAAATATATGTCTTCCTCCTTTCATTGTATCTTTACAGTTCAGGGATAGATGGGCATTGAATTAATGGACATTTTTCACTAAGTAGGAAATCACTTTTTAACTTGGTTTTGTCATGACTTTTGTTTTGAACCAATAGCCCTTTGCAGTCATAAAGGACCTTTGACTCAAGATCCTCCTTCATCTGTGTACTAAGTGCTAGGGTTACAGGATCACAGCTCTGACCAGCTGAGGTTGGAAGACACTGAATATGATTACTTTATGTGTCATATTTCTGGTCCTGGCAAGGCTTGAAAGTCAGCAACACTAGTAATGTGATAAACAGCTTTATGGTATATAAATATGGTGCTGAAGAAGCAAATCCTAAAGATAGGAAGATTGTAACACTGGAGAGTGTTACAATCAGTGCAATGGCTTGAAATACAGAGTCATTCTAATCATACAGTCTGATACACCCAATAGCACATCCTGGAGAGAAGACCTGGTCTGATGTAACCAGAACCAGTATTGTTCAATGAAATGTTTATTGTATTTTTAAGTATGCTAGTATATAGTTGCCTTCAATGAACTTGAATCTATGTTTTCCAACATCTTGTTTCCCATATATAGCCCATTTGTAAGGTCAATACCCTGTAAGAGTTGAGAAAAAAACAAAACAAAACTAACTTTGATAAAAGTATTTGAGATCAATGAGCCATCATTGAAATCTTTCTACTTCTAAAATTTTTATTAAAGGTGTCTAATAAATGTATTCTTTGTGTATATTCCTTTGGTTTATTATTATTATTATTATTATTATTATTATTATTATTATTATTAATCTTTCAAAAATATATGTAGGACTGAGAAGCTGGTTCCATGGTTCAAAGTTTGCCTTGTAGTTATGAGGACTGAGGCCCAGAAGTACAGAATCCACATAAATGCTTAGCGGACATGAGATATGATTGTAATTCCATCCTTTGAAGGAAGAGAAAGGACATCACCAGAGCAAGCAGCCTAGTGAGATTAGCCATATCACTGGACTCTGATTTTAAATGTGAGACCCTGCATACAAATAATCTTATTTTGCATTTTTAACTAAAGAAAAAAAGGGAGTGGTTAGCAGCCCAAAAATATTCACACACAAATATACATACAAGATCCAATTAAACTCAAATATAAACTTACTTGGTGAAGCAATGTAACTAAGATGTTCTTTTAAAAAAGTTGACGAGCTGGAGAGATGACTCAATGATTAAGAGCACTGGCTGCTTGTAATACAAAGTCTCTGTGTCTTCATCCAAATGGATCTCAGCTGAACTGCTGCTAAAAACTTAAAAGCCTCTAGTTCCTGGTTCTCACATCTTATACACCTTTCTGCTTTCTGCCATCACTTCCTGAGATTAAAGGTGTATGTCACCATGCCTGGCTGTTTCCAGTATGGCCTTGAACTCACAGAGAACCAGATGGATCTCTGCCTCCTAAGTGATAGGATTAAAGGTGTGTGTGCCACCATTTTCTGGCCTCTATGTCTTTCTAGTGGCTGTTCTGTTCTCTGAACTCAGATAAGTTTATTAAGGTGCACACTATACTAGGGGACACAATATCACCACAGCTGCCTAGCTTACTTCTCTGGGGTTGTAAATTGTAGCCTGGTTAGCCTTGCTTTGCATCTAATATCCACTTATAAGTGAGTATATACCATGTTTGTCTTTCTGGGTCTGGGTTACCTCACTCAGGATGATTTTTTCTATTTCCATACATTTGCCTACAAATTTCATGATATCTTTGTTGTTTACCTCTAATACTCCATTGTGTCAATGTACCATTTTTTTTTAATCCATACTTCAGTTGAGGAGGTTGTTTCCACGTTCTGGCTATGATGAAAAGTACTGCTATGAACACAGTTGAGCAACTATGAGTGACCTTGTAATATCATTGAGCATCTTTTGGGTATGTGCCCAAGAGTGATATTGCTGGTTCTTGAGGTAGGTTGATTCCCAATTTTCTGAGAAACTACCAGACTGATTTTCAGAGTGGCTGTACAAGGTTGCACTCCCACAAGTAGTGGAGGAGTGTTCCCCTTACTCCACATCCTCTCTAACATAAGCTGTCATCAGTGTTTTTTATCTTAGCCATCCTGCCAGGTGTAAGATGGTATCTCAGAGTAATTTTGATTTGCATTTACCTGATGGCTAAGGACATTGAGCAATTCCTTAAATGTCTTTCGGCCATTTGAGATTCATCTGTTGAGAATTCTCTGAGTAGATCTGTACCCTAGGAGAAAGGGAGAGAAGGGGAACTATGGTTTGTATGTAAAATGAAAGAAAAAATAAATAAATTTATTGTAGTATATATATATCATATATATATATATATATATATATATATGATATATATATCTCACATAAAATTCACCTTTTAGATGAAAAAAAAAAGGAGCCCTGGCTGCTCATCCAGAGGACCTGGGTTTGAGTCTCAGCATCCACACTATGCCACACAGTTGTCTTTAACTCCAGTTCCAGGGAATCTGATTCCCTCTTCTGGCTTTCATGGACATCAGGCATGTACACAATACAGAGATATACATTCAGGGAAAATACCCATACACAGAACATTTTTTAAAGATGTAGTTGAAAGACAGCAAGATAGACCTTAACATCTAAGGTGGGGTTATTTTACAAGTGAGGAAGAAAAAAAAGACAGGCTTTGAAAACAGAAAATCAATCATGGGATATTATCAACATTTCAGATTGAAACTGAATAATTATCATGATTTATATGATTCAAAAAATAAGAGATGTCAACTTTCTTAAGTTGTGGACAAGAAACAATTTGTATACAAATTTGAGGTAGATACTCAGGAGTGTATGGATAGATAAATCTTGGCATACATGGCCCTTTGCTTCTTCTCACTCTTACTGCCAGAAGAAAGACAAACTTATGATTTGGCCATTGCATTATGTCATCTTAAATAAGTTAAAGGATGACCAGGTGGCTGCTAAAATTTACTTCTGGGAGGTTGGATGATGTTTCCAGAAAGCAACTAATGGAATCACTACACTGCAAAGGCAAAGAAAAGGCTACCATCTCCAATACTGATGGCCTCACCCAATTCACTGCAGGCCTAGAAGAAAGGAAAGGGAGGATGGGTATATTTGCTCCCTTTGCTTGATCTGAATAATGTATTTCCTTCTCTCAGACACTGGCACCCTGATACTCAGCATTTAGAGTCAGAAGAAGAGCTAATATTATAAGGTTCGCTGGTTCTCTGGCCTGAGTTGCCCTAAAACTGCACACAGCCCTTCCTGACTTTAACGAAGCAGTCTGTGAGGATTTCTTACTCTCTGTTACCGTATGATGCAATCAATCTTGATAAACACTTTCTTATGTTTATTCCTATATATAATTTTTCTTCATCTATATTTCCTATTGGTTTTCTTTCTCTAACAAAATTTATTATGTATTGGTTATTCATGATTTTCAAACAATCAAATTGTGGCCAGGCAATTTTAATAATAAATGGCAGAGGTAATACATCTCTCTGGGCTGGTTGTTGAATCGCTCTCTTTTTACATTTTCATCTGTAAATGATATTAATTATATGTTCCTATCTCCCATAAGTGCTATGATAATTACTGTTGGTAAAGCACCTAGGTTTTCGTGGATAAGGGAGATGATGTAAGGGCAGTGTATTATCATCATAATTATCATTGCCCTGGGCATCTGCTCATTAATGACTACATTTGAGTAAAAACTCATGAAAGCTTTAATTGATATGAGACAGAAATTGGTCAACCTTAGCCATATTCACTGCCAAGTTTTAGTCCAGAGAGAAAAACTCTTCTGTAATTAGATCATCTCCAATATAATCACTAAGAGCTACACAAGAGTTTTACAGTATTAAATCAATGCAGGGTTCATTCATTCGACAAACTATTTGGGGGGGGAGGGCAAGGTATCTGGTATATGGCCATGCTCAGGGTTCTAAGCACATGGTGATAAATAAAAAAAATAACCTTCTAGAACTTACATTTGGCAGTTTAAAATATCCACTTGGGGTATTGTCATTTGTTTTCTTCCCATGGTGATCCTGTCTTTTATATTGTTTCTTAAACTTTATATTCCCAATGCCATTTTTTTTGCAACATTTCACAAAACACTTGCATGGCTTTTCTCTGTGGAAAGCTAGTCCTAAGTTTTTATTTTCCCAAAAAAATAAATTGCCATCTATTGTATAAAATACTTTTAAATTGCTTATCATTTTTTTCTAAAGTCACTGGATCTTTCCAGTTATCCATGTTATCTATTTTAGGACCACATATATTACAAATGATCTCCCCTAATTAAATTAAACACCTAATATTGTCTGTCATTAATACTTTCAAAATCAACAAAAGTTTATAAATGACTTTTCAGCATAGTAAACTCACTTAGTACTCAGATAAGAAAAAAAAAAAAAATGAGAGTTTGATTAAAAAAAATGAAAAAGAAAAAATCAAATGTATTAAAAAATGCACTCTTTGCTGGCTCTGTATCTCCAGTGCCCAACAGCCATTGTAGGACATCCAGCTGCTAACAAGACCTTGCCAGTCAGAATCATTCCAGGTACCTTGTGGTATCATGTCGTGGATACTCATGGCCATGTCAATTAGCATCAGTATGATATCTGGAAATGATTTCTTATATTCTGGACTTCTTCAACACTGCTAATTCTCCCCAATGTTCAAACTCAGGTTATATGCTAAATTATAAGAGTGATAGATATGAATCCTGTTCCTTTTCCTTCTTATTTCTTCACAGCGCTGAGAAAATACTGCTTTATATCCCTAAATCTTAAGATTCAGTTAGACAATATTCTCTCTCTCAATTTCTATAACCCATGGATAAATTTACCATATTGTCCCTACTGTTTTAACAGTCTCTATCCTCCTCCAATTTTATATATTGCTAGACCCTAATTGCTAGAATAAGAAAAATTAATCTGAGGAACAGAGTAATATAAACAACTCAGTTGTGAGCCCATAAAAAATTGTGCTGTAAGACCAAGCTTAGTGTCTCTCTAGATCTTCTCACAAGCAAATAGTTTACTTGGTCATTATTTTTCCCAACCAAATAACAAATATCTCATCTTGCAATTAAAAAAGAATTGTTTTTAAAAAGTAAAATAAAAAAATGGCAGTCCTATTTGCTTTGCTTCTTTGTGTGCCCAATGCAGGGAAAGTATAGATAGGCAGTCACTTGCTTTAGTCCCTAGACTTTATTAGTTTCTCAAATATTTGAAAATTGAATGTAACAAAGAAAACTTTCCATTTTTTCAATAAAGGGAAGCTGTTAAAAAGTCAATTTAAAACAGCTATACACTTAAAAATAACTTTATTTTTATACACAATACTCTAGTACTGTGCATGTTAATGGTAATAATGCATTTTTATTACTCTGACATTCAAAGAAGGAAAATGGAGTGCACTTGTCAATAAAACCATGGCACTGTGAATTCTACCCATAAACTTTCTGAAAATATCAGTATCAAGAAATAGCAGCAAAATGAGAATAATGTATTACCCAATATAGTTATGGTAGCATTCTGTTTAAAGTTAAGTTTAAGACATTTGTTTTAGTCTTGAGAACTATGACAGCTAAATAATGACTTCTCCATTCATCACTTTCTCACCCCTTCCTTTACTGTACTCAATTTGTGAGTTCTCATCACAACCTTAGTAGCTATATAGGTAAGTAGCAAAGGACCAAAAAAGAAGCTACACGGCTGAGCTCATTTTCAACCACGCATTTTTTGTGAATGACTCTATTAATTGTTTTGCTTCTTTAACTCATTTTGAAATGAGAATAATAATCATATCCATCTCATAGCCAAAATGTGAGACATTAATAGGCTAAATCATGTGAAATGCTTCAAAAGATATACAGTCAATAGCATCTAATAAATATTAGACATCATGCTGATGTCATTACCACCACACTGTCTTTATCATCAAATAAATTAAATTTCACACATAGAGAAATGAAGAAGGGGAAGCTTTTTCTGAGTTCCATGACATACTGAGCCAAATCAATGGAAGTGCACAATTACAAGGTGTGGTCCTTTGCTTCAGCAAAGTATTCACACAGGGGTGGCACAGTCAACTTACAAACTTGAACCAGCCAAATTGGTATATCCTCTTCTTTTCCAGAAGACAATAAAATTTAGTAGAAAGTAAAGGTGCTTAGATGTAAAGAAGACCTAGAAAATAGACCATCTCTACTAATCAGAGGTATTAATGAAAAGCCTCAAGAAAACTAAAACAGAAACCAGAAGGTGAACTTGAGATTCTGAGAGAGAGATATAGCAGGTGATGTAAAACTGAATTTGAAATCCTCAAAATTGTAAGGGACTATATAACTTTGCCTGAGGAAATGTGAACGTATATCTATTCATCCCAGAGGAAGCACCAACAGTGACAAAATTAATGATTTCATCTCAGTCTACCTGAGTGAACCAGTGAGTCTGTTGAAGTTATTTATAGGACCATGGATGGCTCAAAGGAAACAACATCACCAAGCGGCCCATCGCAGCATGGGTGCTAACTCACAAAAAGTACATCTTTGATGACTCGCAGTCAGCATGTCAAGTCATCATCCCCTGTAGACGTTATTCCTATCCAACCATAGAGAGAGGGCAATAGGAAACACCTAAGTTCCTGGAACTTCCTAAGACTTATGAGTTGTTTACTTCATGAGGCTTTAAAGTTTTATTTGCTACCAGAGGCCTTCCAGGAAAGAATGCTTCAATTCAAATTCTACACAATAAAGGGCTACTACTTTTATGAGTGAATAAAGAAAAGTTACATTCAGTAGCAAAGACTTAACTATGAGAAGGTGTATGTCTTTATAGTTGGGTAGTCCACTTTGGTTTGTATAGATGGAAAGACATCTCTTCTTAGTGTTTTTAACTTTTAAGACTTATTTTATCTTGAATTGTGTGTATGTGTGTGTTTGTGGATGTATGTCGTGCGTGTGTGTGTGTGAGTACTTAGCGATGTTACGAAAGGTAATGAGTCACCAAGACTTGGAGTTATAAGTGGTTGTGAACTCTGATGTGGGTGTAAGGAACTGAAATTGCATTCCCTAGGAGAGCAATGCTATTCACCACTGTGCCATCTCTCCAGCCCAATCCTCTGAGCGTTTTTATATTTATTTTGTATATATGTCTTTGCATAGGGATTGAAATAGAGAGGGAATGATCTAATATGTTTAATTATCAATATTGAACACAAATACTTATCAAACAAACTGCTCAATCTAAAATGTGTTTGTTAGTAAAAACCTTTCAGGCTTTCAAAGTTTCCTAGTATTTTATAATAGCATCCACAAAATTCACTGGTGAGTATATCACACCACTGCAAAGTGTAAACAAATCAAAGCTATCCACTTTTAGTCTCCCACAAGATTGTACAGCCCAGTAGATAAAAAGCAATTAATCTTCTCTGATCAAAAAAAAGGAGGGTGGATTTCAGATCTCTATCTGTTTTTGAGTCACATCTTTGAGATACAAATGACTCCTCTATGGAGTTTGTAGAAGAGGATCATTCATATCATCTCTCCTAAGGATACCAAAGATGTCAAGAATAAAAGGGAAGAGCACTGGTCCTACTTACTAATGAGTATTCCAGTGAAGTACAACCAGATTAATTATCCAGGCTTTTAGAAAAACTGTGAAGGAAGGAGGCCAACAACACTTTATGATAAATTTTTCGTAGACTACAAAGCAAGCTGTCGAAGTAGTAACAGAGCCTAGTACCCAAAGAGAAGACTGTTCTAAAAAAAAAAAAAGGTGCAATGGGAGAAGATGAAATGTTTTCCTGTGTCGTGCTGGCCCTATTTCATCATTTCAGTTCCTTCTTGGAAAAGCAATCACCGAAGTGTTCATTGTGTATCAGTGTGTATATCTATTCCTAGCACAATCATGACCCATTCACTGCAGTGACTCATATTATGAAAGATATAGATTTTCTTTTTTCTCTTTAGCAGGAGGGTGCCTCGTTTCTTTGCTTTCTTGCCTCCACTTGTAGCATGGGGAAGATGATTTGAGGCAGAACTATTTGATATTATTGTGTTGTTAGATAATAGTGACACCACAGGGGACTACCATTATGGTAAGTCGTTCTTTCTTAATACCTCTATTTTTAAAAACACAGATGTTTGGAAATTAAATCTAAGAAAAAAATGTATAGCATACTTCTGAATATAAAAATCTGTTTCATTCAGCCAGGAGAGTATAATCAAGAATTGGTATCTGGTTGACAAATAGAAACATTTGGTGTTGGTATAATTATTTAGACTAAGATTGTTTTCTTCTGGTAAAAAAACAGTGCACCTTTGATTATTAATTTACTGTATGTTGAGATAATTTGAAACAGGGTTTTGTCTTTTTAATATTTTATTTTTGGGAATTCCATACATTTTATTATGAAATATAATTATGTCTACTTCCTTTTCTACTCCTACTCTCCTCATGTCACCCAAACTGCCCCTTTCCAACATCATATTTGTTTGATAACCCACCAAATCCAGTTATTTCTGCTCAAACATAGCATGGGTGTCAGGCTATATCCCTTTGAAGCATGAGAAACCTACAAGTGCCCACATCCTCAGAAAAGATTTTTTCTTTCATGTTTTAAGATTATAATATTATTCCATCACTTTTTCCTTTTCCCTTTCCATCCAAACCCTTACATACCTTCGTCCTTTCTCTCTTTCAAATTCAAATTCATGGTTTCCTTTTTCATTAATTGTTGACAAAATATATGTGTGTCTGTGTGTGAGTATGTCTGTGTGTGTGTGTGTGTGTGTGTGTGTGTGTGTGTGTGTGTAAGGACATAAATAAAACCTGCTCAGTCTGTATCATGTTCCATGTATGTATATGTTTTCAGGGCTGATCGTTTGGTACTGGATCACTAATGAGCATGCTCTTTGCTAAGGAAGAGATGTTTTCCACTCTCAGCCCTCTGTCAATGCCTTGTGTGGAGTTGAGGACTCTTGGTCTTTCCTCTCTTCACTTTAGCATGTCTGTTGCCACCATTGTTCCGCTCTAGTTTAAGCAGTCCTGTTGGTGAGATGTTCCGGGTACACTTTCTGACATTTTTAAAGAAAAAAAAATAGCTTAAAACAAGAATTACTAAATTAATATATTAAGGGAAAATCTGTATCAGTAGCCATATGTAGACATTAATATAGGTAAAAAAGATGAAAATGTTATAAACTTGATTGTAGTAATCTGTAAACATTGTTTTGAATGTGTGAATATATTAAAAACAATAAATTACATAGTATGAGTCAATTGCATAGTTTAAAAATCTTATTGCAATAAATCTGTTAAAATAGAAAAGAAATAGCAGTCTACTTCAGCTGAATAAAAAGTAATATATATTCTATTGTTCAGTTATACTTCTTTTATAGAAAGATTTTGTAAGTAAAAATGACTCTTTCATACAATATATTTTATTTTTTTTTTAATTTTTTTTTTTTTAAGATTTATTTATTTACTATGTATACGATGTTCTGCCTGCGTGTACACCTGCAGGCCAGAAGAGGGCACCAGATCTCATTACAGATGGTTGTGAGCCACCATGTGGTTGCTGGGAATTGAACTCAGGACCTCTGGAAGAACAGCCAGTGCTCTTAACCACTGAGCCATCATCTCTCCAGCCCCATACAATATATTTTAATCAAGTTTTTCTCCTCCTCCAATTCCTCCCAGATCCTTCCCACCTCCCTACCCACCAAAATTTATGTATATTTGTATCTCTCTCTCAAAACTAAACAATAACAAAAAATAAGAAACACAAACACACAAAAGAAAAAAAACAAAATCCACAAGCTAAAGACAAGACTAAAAAAAATGTCCAAACCAAAAAAAAAAAAAAAATGAGACAAAATTGTACATAAAAATACCATTGAGTTCATTTTGTGTTGGTCAACTACTCCTAGGAATTGATTCTACCCTGAAGTGTGCTTAAAATACCCAGTGAGATTCCACTGGAGAAACTAATCCATCCTCTCAAGACTCAGGGATCTGTGCTGAAGAGGAGTCAGAAAGATTGTAAGAGCCAGAGATGACGGATGACTCCAAGAAAAGAATGACCTCCAGACACAAGACTGATGCACGTATGAACTCAGAGAGAATGTGGCAGCACACACAAGTCATGTACAGGTTTAAGAAAGATAGAGCCATACCTCTGCAGGAAAGTGGACACAGGTTCCTTCCTCTAACCATGAAGCGGTCTGTAACTGATATCTGCTGAAAATAAAAAAATCAGAGATGGGATCATTATTCCTTCTGAGGAATGCAAATCAAAAAATTAAGAATTTTTTTCTGTCTTCTTGGTGTACATATAAAATAATGTGAGTGACAAAATTGACCCAATATCCTGTAACATATTTCTTTGTTCAAAATTGTATACTCTGTATCAGGAACAATTATCTGGGCCAAGATTAGACAATTGATGCACATATTAAAGCTACCTGATATTTCACAGCACAAAATTGTGTAAGAATTCACTTGCTTTCTGTGGAAAATACAATATCTCTTCTTTGCCTCATTTACAAAGCATGTCTAAATATTAACTTTTTAAAAAATTAAATACATAACAGCAAACATAGCATTGCTAACTTAGAAAGAAAAGTAAAAGACAAAAGAGCAGCTAAGAGAAATGGAGCAGAAACTAAAAGCAGGATCTTTGGAAAATTTAGTTCACAAATAGGCTCCCATGGCATGTAATTTATTCATGGCTCCTGCTGGATTGAGCAAAGAGCAGCTGCTTCCCCTCTTGGTTGTGGTAGTCATTCCCTAAAATGTCTCAGCTCACATCCCAATACAGGCGGCAACCGATGCTCAACTGCACTGCTACCCTCCAAAACAATATTCTGCACATCACAAGGCTGTGAAGTCGACATGATGATCTTCATTGAGCATATGCCCCCTGGTTTATGTTTCTGGGTGATTAGAATACGTGAAAAACGGGAAAACTAAAGTCATGTTTACATACAGGAAGAAAAAAATAACACATCAGAAGAAACTAAACTTTTACTTAGAGTTTAGGAATTTCTTTGAGCCACTGCAGGTGGAATCTAATTGCTTGGAGGGGATTTAGACACATACATATATCTGGCCTTACAATGGAAATAAAACAATGTGTGTCTCAGCATATTTGTTGAATGCTTTCAGATTTGTGTTTTGGTCCTTTCAGCCACCCTACAAGAAAATATTTTTTTGCACAATTTTTACAAAATCAAATCTCATGTATGTTTGCCACTAAATTGTAGAAATAAGTTGAACTAAACTGCCTACATTCTTATCTAATCCACATTTCCAAGCCAAGCCTCAGTCACACAATACCCTGATAGGTTATCCAATCCCTAGTGGTAGGCTTAAGCACATACACACAATGAGCAACATTAAAGGGACTCAGCAAGTAGCACTTATAAATCGTGTGTGTGTGTGTGTGTGTGTGTGTGTGTGTGTGTGTGTGTGTAAAACAATAATTAAAGAATAAAAGATTAGAGGTTATGAATTTGACAGGGAATTAGGGAAATAAGGAAAGCAGAGTGGGAGAAAAAGGAGAAATGATGACAAATGAAAATGTCAAAACAATTTAAAAAGAAAAGAATAGGCATGAATCCATTTAATGCAGTTGGTGTTAGAGAGTATTATTTTAAGGTGTGCTACTTTTGTTATGTTGCATTTGTTTAACTCTGTGAAGCTGTGTTACTGTGCCTGTCTAAAACACCTGGTGGTCTAATAAAGAACTGAGTGGCCAATAGTAAGGCAGGAGACGGGATAGGTGTGGCTGGCAGGCAGAGAGAATATATAGGAGAAATCTGCAAGGAGAAAAGGAAGCATCCAGAGAAGGATGAGGACTCCAGGGGCCAGCCACCCAGCTACACACACAAGCCATGGAGTAAGAAATAATGAAAGGAAAAAACCCAGAGGTAAAAAGGAGATGGGATAATGTAAGTAAAGCAGGCAAGAAACAAACCAAGCTAATGCTGAGCATTTATAATTAAGAATAAGCCTCTGTGTGCAACTTATTTGGGAGCTGGATGGCAGCCCCCCCACACACAAAAAAGAGCAAAAAGTAATAAAACAACAAGTTGTATTTACCAAATTACCTGAACAATAAATTTATCTATATTTAAGAACAAAATGAAATGCTTACCTTTTGCAAAATAGATCTATTTAACAAAATTTTTTTATGATTTCTACTCACATTGAAAACTTGAAATTAAGAGAGCTCACAAAATGACAAAATCAGGAGATTTTTAAGAAAATGCTGTGCATCAACTCAATTTTAATAGCTACCTTCATCAGAAAAGAGTTCAAAGAAGGACTTGACCTTTATACTGTGAAGTTTCTGGCTTTCATTCTTCGGTGGATGGGCTACAGCTGTATTCAGTGCCATATAAATGATAGGATATCACTGGTCACCTTGGAAGGAGCAAGATCTTCAGTCTTTTACTCACGGAACATTAAGTAAATATTTTTACCATCTAGTTTTCATACTATAATTCAGTATCAAAGCAATAAAAATGTTATTTTTCAATTTACTTGATCTTCTGTAAAAGCCTCGGGATATTTGAATTTCAAAGTAGGAATGATTCAAATAAAGTACAAAGAATTTCTGTCACCTACATGTAAATAAACTCAAAATTGCAAAATAAGTCTAAAATCATAAATATTAATAAAGAAAATTAACATTAATAAATAAAAGGCATAAACACAAAATGTTGATGTATTCAAACCTTTGAAGAGTTTTTTAATATATTTTAATTAATTTGTTTGTGTGGGGGAAGGATGTATATCCATGTGTGTATGTAGAAGCATATACCCATACATATGTTGGGGGAGACCAGAGAATTATCTTGGAAGACTTCTATTTCTTTCCACCTTAATTTTCTAGAAATATGGCCTTACTGAACCTGAAACACTCTATTACCAATGACAGTGGCTGGCCAGTGGACCCCTGGAGTCCACCTCTCTCTGCCCCTGTGGTTGGGGTTACATGTGCACACAGCCATGCACAGTTTCTACATGAGATTAGGGACTTGAACTCAGTTTCTCTTGCTTGTGCAGCAAGTGTTCTACCCACTGAGCCGCCTACCCAGCCTTTATATGACTTTTGATGCACATATAATTATCTGATAGAACGTGATATGTTGATCCGCATGTGCATTGTTTAATAAAAAATTTCAAGATGTCATGTCAAAATTTTATCATTTCTAGGTGCTTCAAATTTTAAAGTTAATGTCCACTCTGCTTGAGTAGTATTTTATTTCTGAAGAATAAATTTTCTTTCCCTAGGGGTAAGGTTATCATCACTATCTTAGCATCACTGTTATGTACTCCAAACATAACTCAGTAATATGAAAAAAGCTATAGCCCTGTGCATATCTATTGTTATCATATGAACATTTCAGTATTGGCAATAACTGAAAGGGTTAACACAGTAGAATAACAAGTTCATTGAATGAAAAGTTTACAGTGATGTGGTGACATTTTTTGTCTTCATTTACAATTCACTGAAGCATGAAAATGCTTTTGGCTGTATAATTGGACTTTTGAGTGAGAAACAAAGTTTTGAATTGGCACTAGAGTGCAAATTTAATTAAAGACACAATTCTTGTGATGATCAGAACATTGATGTCATAGCCAAATGCCCCGGTTACATCTCCAAGGCCTTTCCTTTAGAGTCTACCTACGGTTCACTTAGCTGCTGACAAAGGGGTCACTTTGGACATTTCAAAAAGTCTTTTGAGGCTATTTGATGACTATACACATTTAATAAGAAGTTAATTATAACCTGAACATTTTCAAGTTTAACAAATTTAAAAAAATCAACAACAAAAAAGCCTTAAGACAAGGAAAATACAATGAAAATTACTTTACCCAAAAGTTATGTGTGTGTTTGTATGTGTGTGTCTACTTAAAAATCAATTTTCAAAATAGCCTTTTTCCCTGTAACTTTTATACAGTTAAATGTTTTCTATGAATCTAACAAGACCTATTTATTTGTGAAAAAAATCAATTGACCTTAGAATTAATATCAGAGAATTATAAAATTATCATGTTTCAGAATGACTTCTTCCATTTTTTGTCTTTATAATGGAAGAAAGAAAACTGTTATGTGAATTTAAATATGAAAATATATCTTTTTTGTATCCTTTTTAAATTTATTTTTTAAAAAAAGTTTTCTTTTTCATTTTACATACCAATCCCAGTTCCCTCTTCCTTCCCTTCTCTCGCCCTCCCCAACTCCCCAAGACACATTCCCCATCCAGTTCTCAGAGAGGGTAAGGCCTCCCTTGGGGGGGTCAGAAAAGTCTAGCATACTAAGTTGAGGCAGGACCAAGACCCTCCTCTTGTTTCAGGCTGAGCAAGGTATCCCGCCCTAGAGAATGTGTTTCAAAAACCATTTCCTGCACCCGGGATAAGTCCTGGTCCTACTGCCAGGGGTTCCCCAAACAGATCTAGCCACCTAACTGTCACCCCATTCAGAGGACCTAATTCAGTTCCACGCATATTCCCCAGCTGACAGGCCAGAGTCCATGAGCTCCAGTCAGCTTGGGTAAGCTGTCTCTGTGGTTTTCCCCATCATGATCTTGACATCCCTTGCTCCTGTGATCCCTGCTCCCTCTCTTCAACTGAAGTCTAGGAGCTCAGCCCAGTGCTTGGGTGTGGATCACTGCATCTGCTTCCATCAGTTACTGGATGTAGCAGCTTTTTTTTTTTTTTTAAAGATTTATTTATTTATTATGTATACAGCATATATGACCGCAGGTCAGAAGAGGGCGCCAGATCTCATTATAGATGGTTGTGAGCCACCGTGTGGTTGCTGGGAATTGAACTCAGGACCTCTGGAAGCGCAGTCAGTGGTCTTAACCTCTGAGCCACCTCTCCAGAAGCTCCTTTGATGACAATTCGGGTAGTCATTTTTGGATGGAACTAGAAAGAATCATCCCAGTGAGGTATCCCAGACCCAGAATGACAACACGGTATGTGCTCACTCCTGAATGGACGTTAGATGCAAAGCAAAGAATAACCAGGCTACGATCCACAATCCCAGAGAAGCTAGGTAGAGAGGAGGACCCTAAGAGGGACACGCATGGAGGGCCCCAGGAAGGGAAAATAGTTAAGATCTCCTGGATAAACTGGGAGGAGGGATAGAAGGGAAGGAATGGGGGAGTGGAAACAGGCAGAACTGAGATGGCTGAGTGGAGGGAGGGATGGAGAGGGAGAGCAATGAAAGAGATACTGGAACCATTGGGGGCCTAGGGAGAAACCTGGTGCTAGGGAAACCCCCAGGAATCCACAGGATGATACCAGCTAAGACTTCTAGCAATAATGGAGAGGTGCCTGAACTTTACCTTCCCCTACAATCAGATTAGTGAAAATGTATCTTGTGTTCTAAGTGGAGTGATTGGAAGACTGTGACCAAGGTACATAGCATACAAGTATGAAACTGTCAAAAAATAAATAAAAATATTCTTCAAAATAAAAATAAAGTGTATCTAATAAATGAAGACATCTTTCTATCCACACATAGAGAATAAATTGTTTGAGATAAAAGGCCTAAAATTTAAAATATAAGTTTTGTATCTGAAATACATTAAGTATTTAGAGGCAATATATAAAATGATAGAAATCAATGTTCTAAGGAGAGCAGTTCTAAAGAGACAGAAATTAGCCAGAGAACTCAGTAACCAAAAAAAATCTACCTTAATGTTTTAAAGTTTCTGCCACACTGAAAACTTAAATTTTTCAGTTTCAGAAAGGCATTTTAAATGTAGTAGATAAAAGCAGCTATCTTTAGAATTTATACCTCCTTAAAACGGGGTGTCAATAAACAGGCAATTCAAAAAGGGTTGGGACACAGAGGTTTGGGGAGGACTTTGGTGGCAACATAGATGAAGCTGTAAGCAAATGTGGAGAATAAAATTCTAGCAAAATCCAAGCACTACCCTTTGAATGCTGTTCTTCTGCAAGAAAAATTTCCTTCATTCTGACTAAAAAAGAACCAACTAAGCATAAATGGTTACAGACACATATCTGTCCATCACTTTCTAAGGCAAAAAGACATAAATAATAAAAAAATAACAATTTCACTAACAGAATTTATTTAAAAATAAAAAACCTACTTTTTAAAAATCTCGATTTCACATGTCTTCTTTTTCTCCCCCACAAAATTGGAAATTTCATAAGTATACACATTTTGTTCCTCTGCTTTATTTTCATGCCCTTATTCCATATAAAACAATCTCAGATTTATATATATATATATATATATATATATATATATATATATATATATATATATATATATATATACACACAGTAAATATTTATCATTCATATGAAGGAAACAATAAGAAAAACATGGGATAGAGCAAGCACATTTGATCCTGCCTTACATGGCATAAAACACCACTGGTGACAGATGATTTACTTTTGATCTGATTCTGTGCTTACCAAAGATATACCCAATTAGTGAACCATTGCCTAGAGCTGCATGTGCCCAAACAGAGCCTTGTGCATGTTGCTCAACACAAAATTGTGAATTTAGTTAAAATTCTATGAGGTATTTTTGTTTGTTTTTGTTTTAATGGGTACCCCAATGCATAGCTTTTAAGAGTGAACATCAGGGATTACAATGTCTGTAGCTAGAGTTTTCCTGCCTGGCCCACGGTCAGGGCAAATCTCTCTCACCTGCCAGTCCCACAGCCACTCAGACCCAACCAAGTAAACACAGAGACTTATATTGCTTACAAACTGTATGGCCGTGGCAGGCTTCTTGCTAACTGTTCTTACAGCTTGAATTAATCCATTTCTATTCATCTATACCTTGCCACGTGGCTTGTGGCTTACCGGTACTTTACATCTTCCTTGTCCTGATGGCGGCTGGCAGTGTCTCCTTCACCCAGCTTCCTGTTCTCTCAATTCTCCTCTCTGTTAGTCCCGCCTATACTTCCTGCCTGGCCACTGACCAATCAGTGATTTATTTATTGACCAATCAACAACACATTTGACATACAGACCATCCCACAGCAAATGACCTGTTTCCATGTCAAAAGTTTGGACGTACCTTCAAGTCTAGGCTAAGGTGGCACATTCATTCAGTGGTAAATTTGACCTTCAAAAAAAAAGTGTTAATTTTTGTTTAACTGAAATACTCATAAATTCAGAAACTGTCCTTTGTGTTAAGGGCATTGGAGATAGTATCTCTTTTACTGATGTTTAAACACATTGTACTTATCAGGAAAAGCTTAGATTTCTGAGCCAGCAACTGCTTGAGAAAGCAAATGTGTTATAGGAATAGAGAATAAAGTTATTTCAAATGAACAGAAAATTTGATTTGCTTGTATGAATTGATTATTGTTATGAATTTTGAAACTTTTCCTTTTCCTGGCATACATAATTTGTGGTCAAATAAGATTACTCTTGGTAGGTAGAATAATCTAATAATTTAGAAATACAAATAAGGAATGTCAGCATGATTAATCAAGTCACATGTATCCTTTGAACCACTGTCAAAAAAACAGACTTGAGTCAAAGATAATTTCACTGATTTCAAATTTGACACGAGACCACAAAGGATTATATGAAAAAAAAATATATGCTACTCAGGATCTCAGACGTATCTTCATTAAATAGCCAGCTTGTTGGTAGGGTACTTTATAAGATGTAATTTTAGTTCAAGTATCCCAGTACCTATGTGCAGAGAAGTCTGACCTACACTTGGAAACCCAGGACAATGAATGGAATGAATGTTCACCTCCCAGTCTACATTGTGAAATTCTAAATCTCAATGGGATGTTATTAAGATATAGGACCTTTGGGAGGAGATGAGAGCCTGAGGACCACCCTCATTGATGGGATGAGTGTCCTTATGAAAGAGGCCTTAGAGATCCCAGTCACTTCTTATCTGAGGGGAGGGAGGAGTCACAATATATGAATCAGTATGTTGGCAATCATCACACAGCAGTTCTGACAGCAACTGCATCTTGGAATTCTCAGCATCCAGAGCCATGAGAAAGAAAATGGTTATTTGTATGCCCCTTGTTGATGGAACTTCTGTTATTATCAGTCTAAGTCTTTGTCCCCACCCCTCCACCCCCATAATTAAACAATTGATTGAGATTCAAATGGAAAACTGAAGACACTGACGAACTAAAGTGGTAAAAATTCCCTATTTGATTACATGTCCTCATTCATGTTCAAACTATTTTTGTAGTTCAGTCATTTGGTATTAAAATAAATAACATTGATCAATTAAAAGTTCTATGGAAAAGTAGTGGAATCACAGACCCTCAGATGTATCAGAGTTCATGATTTCATACTACCTGGAATAATTACCTTCATTTGCTTTCTGCAAATGATTACCTCTTAATTCCTATACCAGCTTCATGCACTCACCTAAGACATCCCTGGTCGTCTTTCTTAGAAAAGAGGCACCACCAATTCACTTTAGTTACTTTTCCTAGTCACACGTTTCTCCACAGTTCTATCCATGTTCCATTGTTTGATGGTTTTACTATTCTCTGTTATTTCTTACCATACTGGAATTTTCAGGAGGATGGTACTCTCTGTCTGCGTGTGCTTTTCTGTGTCCCTAAGAATCTAAACCTATTCCTAGCGCCCAGTATGAAATACTATTGAATGAATGAATGAATAAGCAATTGAATGTGTAAAAATGAGCTGGCATTTTAAAAAGCTGATTGTTTCTAAGTAAAAGAACTATATCCTTGCCTTATTTTCTACAGTTGAGGCCTGAATACTACACTGTAGAGACAATTTCAATGGACTACTGCTCTGCTAAGCTTTTCTGAGATATTAGTTGTCTTCCTAATAAAGAAAATCTTTCACCCCGTTTCATAGAATTATTAAATTTTATTATACTTATGTGAATCTCATATATTTAAGTGTTACTGAAGTGTTAGTTCACTGTTATTCTGAATAAAATATATGGTAATAAGGTAGACATAATGAATAATGACTATGCATATCTATTTCCACATTTGTAAAATATTGTTTAAAAAGTAGGTTTGAAACTCCAGTGAAATACTATAAAATTAACTGCTTCAAAATTTAATTGAAATAAGCTGGTAAGTGTGGAAAATGTGGGAAATCATTTAGTTACTTCAGTACTTTTCATATCCACAATTGAAACCAAGAAATTTGCAGATAAATGGATGGATATGTTATATTATATGAATTATTTTATATTAAAATATATTGAGTGAGGTAATCTAGACTCAGAAAGACAAACACTGCATGCCCCATGCTCCAAATTCTCATATGTGAGTCTACCATATAGAGCAATCCAAAAACCAGGAAAATATAAAGGCACCAGAGAAGGACCATAGTTGGGGGTTAGGAGTTGGAGGAGAAGAATGTGATACCAGTGATATGAAACAACAGAGAGAGGTTCCAACCAGAGAGGAGGGATGGAGGTCAATACAGAAAAAGAGGGACAAGGACAATTAATACCACAGGTGTTTGATAAAATATCAAAGTAATATGATTTTATATTTACCTAAATTATATGGAATACATATGTTTATGTGCATATGTATTATATGTTAAGATATACATCTTAAATAAGACTATATATTTCATATATATTATATATATGTATATACACATATGTGTGTGTGTGTGTGTGTGTGTGTGTGTGTATAAAGAAGTTAAGTCACTTGGGCTTACTTTGCTCCCCAAATGAATCAGAGACTTACAAAAAAAACCCAAAACCAGTCACAAGAAACCTCCTTTTGACTGGCTTTTCAAGGTAGTCCAAACTAATACAGATTACAAAAGCAGCCCTTAGTTGTCTCCCCTGGATGCAAAAATACAGGCAGCTGGTGACTTCTGCGAGAAGGAGAATTAACCTCTCCATATATATATACAATGATAATCAAAAGAAACAGAAGCTATCAACTTGAATGGATGGGGTCTTGGGAGGGGTTTGAAAGAGGGTACCTGAGAGTGTCTGGAGGGAAAGAAGGAAAAGTAAATGTAATTGTTTTTCAATTTAAAAAGAAAAGAACTAGTGGAAACACACGAACTATGAACCAACAGCTGAGGAGCCCCCATGAAACTGGATCAGGCCCTCTGGATAAGTGAGACAGTAGATTAGCTTGAACTATTTAGGAGGCCCCCAGGCAGTGGGACTGGGACCTGTCCTTAGTGCATGAGCTGGCTTTTTGGAGCCTGGGGCCTATGCTGGGACACTTTGCTCAGCCTGGGTGAAGGGAGGAGGGAACTGGACCTGCCTCCACTGAATCTACCAGCCTGAGCTGAATCCCCAGGGGAGTCCTTGCCCTGGAGGAGATGGGAATAATGGGTGGATTGGGGGGAGGGAGGGGGAGGGGGAGGAGGGAGAACAAGGTAATCCATGGCTGATATGTGAAATTAAATTAATTATAAGATTTTAAAGAAAGAAAAGAATTCACAAAATATTTTATATTGAAAACAACTTGTACTGCAAGTGAGGTATGTTGGGAATACATTATTTCTCTCTTAATGTTTCAAGAGAGTAAGATAATACACACCAAATATAGACTCCATAGATGTAAAGAATGTGCACAAACACTCATTAGCTCCGTTTTGTTTCAAACACATGAAAAATTACACAGTGAATGCAAGCTCTGTGAGTGTAAACCATGTGGTAAAAACTCCACCATTCTCGTTTATTTCAAAGGCAAAATGTAACTTAGATTGGAGAAAATGCAATGAAAGTAGGAACTGTGGGAACGCATTCTACTGTTCTAAGGGTTTTTAAAAACAAAATATTATTCACACTGACAAAAGGCCCTATGAACATACAAAGTATGGCATCTTCAAACTCATGTAAGAGCATATTATACTGAAGTCCCAGAAATGTCAAAGGTATGGTAAAGTCTTTTATTCTTTCCAGTTCTTTTCAACTATATAAAATCACACTCGAAAGAAATCTTACATGTATACGGAATGTGGATGAGCACATTCAGTTGTTCTAGAATCTTTCAAAAACATAATTCACACTGAAGAGCACCCGATTAGTTCACAAAGTTTGTAAAGTCCCCAATCATTCCAGAAACTTCTCATAAGTGAAGAAAATCAGCACACATTATAGGTTTCTATGGAATACTCATTTTCTATGTTTCCTTTCAAAAGCACATAACGAAATAAGATAAAAAGTAAGATAAAACAAATAAATTTTTGAAAGCAGTGTGAGAAGCCTGTCATTGGCCAGCTTTATAGCAAACTGAAGGATGCATCAGTAATGAGAACCCATATTAAAGCAGTGTAACAATGTCTTCTGTTATCCCATGTCAGTAAGAACCCATAAAACAACACATTGCAAGCAATAAAACAATAGACACATGGAATATGAGCAGAATACAAATGGTATCTTTGGCTTTGTCTCTTTACAACACCAGATAATTCCATTTGGGAGATGACAATGTAGCTCTGTGGTGGTACAGTGGGGACCTAAGAAATACAAAGTAATTGGTTTGATCCTTACTTCTACAGAAGGAAAAGAGGGGATGTGCATGGATTAACAACTTTTATATGAATTAAACCAGAAAGATTATCAATTTCAACAATCACTTTGTAAGGCTTGTAAAAACTTTAAATGTAAAGATATTAAGTTAATATGAAAATCTGATGCAAAACATTGCATACATAGAAAGATCCAAATTCACACATCTTGAAAAAATAGTAAAAAAGAATGTATAAATATATATCTTTATCAAGTGTTAATTCTGAGAGTGACATTCTGTTCCAAGAATCCATATATTTATTTGCACACACAAAACATCATTAGTATGATATTACTGTGTAAGTCCTTTTGAAGCAAAGGATCATGAATTGATTAAGCAGTGGGCTCTTTTTCATAACTTAATAAAATTTAACTATACATTTTGAAGTGTGTGAAATCCATGGGTGACTTAAAAATGATTTCTTCTATTCCAGAGTGTATTTTATACAATCATTTAATATTTGATGGTCAATGAGCCATTGAAAGGTCAGGATTTGTGGCCAGAGAGATAGCAGAGCAGGTGAGCATTCTGTCGTCCTTGCAGAAGACCTGAGTTTACTTTCCAGGACCCTCACTGGATAACTCACAACTTCCTCTATCTCCAGATCCAGACTCTTTCTTTTTCTTTTGGCCTCAGTGAATGCACACACATGGGCACACACACACACACACACACACACACACACACACACACACACACGAGACAGAGACAGAGATAATAAGAATAATTTTGAAATGCTCTATATTCTCATATGTGTGTGAATCATTGGAGATATAGCATGACAAAACTATATAGCACCAGTATTACTTTTCTGTTGCTTTTATAACAAATAAACGCAAATGTTATTGCAAATGACATTATTCTATGATCTCACAGTTCTTACAGATATAAAATACAACCTAGAGGTCTATAAGTTCAAACAATCAGTACCACAAAAAAAATATGTCAAACACGGAATTTGATGGGCAAAGATCTGAATATTGGCAGAGTTGAACCTTCTCTGCTAGCTCTAAGGGTATGTTTCCTTGATGTGCCTTGCTTTCAGAGATTGCCTCATTCATTGGTTTATTAAGCTTAATCCTTCTCTACTCAATAGTCTTTCCACCACAGAACACCCTGTCATAACCAAGGTTACATATTATACTTGAATTATTAAAATTAATCCCACCTCTTCAGTCCTTAATTTCACCATATCTGCAAAGTCTATTTTGACATGTAAGATAATATACAGTTTCTGAAGATCAGTTTGAAGATTTTTTTTAATTATTAGTCTACCTGCTCACAAATATCTCAGTAGAGAGGTTATGAAGGAAAAAATAAAGATTAAATAATGCAGAACACTCTCTCTCTCTCTCTCTCCCTCTCTCTCTCTCTCTCTCTGACGTGTGTGTGTGTGTGTGTGTGTGTGTGTGTGTGTGTGTGTGTGTGTATGCGCACATGTGCATAGTTCAGGGGTGAGTTACTTTTATTTACTTTGCTGAAAATACTTGACATGTTAAACTAGCATTTTTCATACACACTTACTGTAAATTTAGTAAGCAGAAAATACAATGATGCCTATCAAATATGTAGATTATAATGTAGTGCCAATCAGAGGAAATTGAAACACTATTTTCTTTAGTTAAAAACCTATGTCATAGGCTCGGTATGGTGGCTCATGCCTTTAATTTCTTCACTTGGGAGGCAGAGGCAGGAAGACCTCTATGAGTTCAAGGCCAGCCTGGTCAACACAGCTAGCCCTAGGACAGCCAGGCCTCTGTAGAGAGACCTAGTTTCAAAAAACAATCAGCTCTCTACGATGGCAGCAAGTTGTAAACTAAAGCAGAAGATATTATAAAATATAAACAAGCCCAGACTTCCCTTCTGGAGCACAGGTGAGTCCCCTAGCTTGCCCCAGACCCCATCCCTGGGCACCATCCACTCTGGGGAAGACCTGCCCAACTTGGCCTCAGGTTCTGGCCACTGGGCAGGTTCCCTTCTAGCCCCACCCTTCTCCAAGACCCCTGGCAGACCCTGCAGTCTCCACGCCCTGCCCCCACGCCCATCCGCCGGAGACCCAAGCCTCTTCCTGAGACTTAGAGGCCGGCCCCCAGCTCCCATCTTGCCCCGGACTTCCCTTCTGGAGCACAGCTCCCATCCTGCCCCAGACTTCCAATTTGGACAAGAGAGCTCCCATCTGGACAAGAGAGAGAGACTTCCTGAATCTGTCAGCTCTGTCTGAACCAAGTGTGCAGATAAGGCCAGGAAGGAACCACAAGGAGATGGGCAGATGTCAAGGCAGAAACACATACAACAAAATAAATAGCAATACAGCATCACCAGGCCCTAGCCCTCCTCCAACACCTAGACCTGAACATCAAAAAACAACCAAAACCAACAAACAAAAAATAACATTAGAAAAAAAAAAACATATGCCTCATTGTGCCATGTTGAATTTCCAGGGTGGTATAGACACCCTGGAAACTCAACACATTGACTTTTTTCATCCTTAAGCAATCTCTCCTTTTACAACATGAAGAGATCCCCTGCATATTTATGGAGCAATCTGCTGTAGCAGCCACCTGCCAAAAGGGCTGCAGCTCTCTCCATAATTACTGGCTGTTTATTTGAATCTTCTGAAAATCACAACAGCAGACCCCTTCCAAATCTGCATGAAGATGGGCCAAAACCCTTAATTACTGTCGCCAGACATCACTAAGTTTCTCTTGATTTACATCCTTATTTGCTCTAACTAGCATGCTGTCTATAGCCCTTGGCTTCTCATAGTGACCTTTAATTCTGAAAACAAAATTCTACATTTCCACTCTTTAACATGTGAGACTATTTCCCCTCTTCCTTTTACTTGATACACTCTAAGTATTTCTGGGGCTGTTCTGATTTTTTTTTTCTGTTGCTGTGATGAAATATCATGACCGAAAGCTACTTATAGAAGAGTTTATTTTGTCTCCTGCTCCAGGGGGAGAGTCCATAATGATGGGGAAAGCATAACATAGATGCAGAAATAGGAAGCTGGCTGATCCTATTTTTCATCCATACATAGGAAGCAGAGAGATCAGCAGGAAGTAGGCAAAGCTATAAACCCTCAAAATATCCCTAATGACACAGTTCCTCTCTCAAGACTATCTCCCAAATGTCACACAGTCTTACCAAACATTGCTGCCACCTGGCTCAATTGCGTAAGTGCATGAGCCCTCATGGGGACTCAATGTCATATTTCGATACATGTATACACAATGTGTAATGATAAGAAAAATGCAACTGTCATAACCATTGCCTCGAATGCTTATTATCTCTTTGAGCTATGGATATTAAACATTCTTCTTACTATTTTGAAATATGTAACCAACTTGACCTAGTTACAAAACTGAACATTAGGAGTCATTTTTTTCTTATTCCTGTTAACTATCCCTTCTCTATCTATAGTCCACCCCACCCATCCCTAGTCTCTGGTGACCACTCTTATTTTTATCCTTAAGCTTTTGTAAAATTTGAAAAAAAATCTCATATGATTGACCAGCATTGCAAACTAGAAACTACCACCAATGTAATTTATAAGACTAAAGCTTAATCTCTTCTTTACCTAATTTTCTTACAGAATTTATACTAATGTGTAGCTGGAGAGTTTTCTCTCCGGGTCCCACCAAACCCCGGCAGTCTGACAGCCCACTGATAAAATAATCACACAGACACTTATATTATTTAAAGTGTTTGGCCTAATGGCTCAGGCTTCTAGCTATCTAGTTCTTATGTCTTAAATTAACCCATTTCTATAAATCTATACCCTGCCACGTGGCTCATGGCTTACCGGTGTCTTCACATGCTGCTTTCATGGCGGTGGCTGGCAGTGTCTCCTCCTACCTTCCTGTTTTCTCAGTTCTCCTCTCTGATAGTCCCGCCTATACTTCCTGCCTGGCCACTGGCCAATCAGTGTTTTATTTTTTGACCAATCAGAGCAACAGATTTGACATACAGACCATCCCACAGCAGTAATGTAGTGCATGAATCTGAGTGTACCTAAGTCTCTCCTGTGAAAGACATAATTTTTCTTATTTCTTAGTACTTCAGTTGTTAACATGGAACCCACTACATTTTCTTCTCCTGCAACATTAACCTGTGATGGATATTTTGTTCTTCCTTTCTGAACTCTGAGTGAAGAACTTTCTCCAGACCTACTTTCCTGAAACCACAGAGGGCAACAATTCCCTGCTCAGAATAAAAAAGATTTCTTCACTTGGAAAAGGAATTATGGGTCACAGAGTAAAGAGATTAACGGATTTGAAGAACTGAAGAGAACAGATTGTGTGATAAAAAAGATAGATCAAGATGGGAAAGCTAAAATGAATTTAAGTGCTCCTAAATTCTAAATGTTTGAATTACTTTCTCTAACTTGCTCCATCATTTTAACATAAATTATAGAAAGTGTGGTAATTTAGAAATTGTTAGAGAATTTCAGACAAAGGAAGCTGATAAACGATATTTGTAATTTACTCTGCACTGCCTATCCTTATATGTCAAGAGGGAGCTATGTTTTATGAAGTATTAAGAAATCTGGAGGAGGGATCACAGGAGCAAGTGAGGTCAAGAACATGATGGGGAAAACCACAGAGACAGCTAATCCAAGCTGGTAGGAGCTCATGGACTTTGGCCTGTCAGCTGGTGAACATGCATGGGACCGAACTAGGCCCTCTGAATGTGGGTGACAGTTAGGTGGCTAGATCTGTTTGGGGAACCCCTGGCAGTGGGATGAGGACTTAGCCCAGGTGTAGGAAATGGCTTCTGGGAACACATTCCCTAGGTGGGATACCTTGCTCAGCCTTGACACAAGGGGTAGGGGCTTGGTCCTGCCTCAACTTAGTATGCCAGACTTTGCTGACCCCCAAGGGGAGGCCTTACCCTCTCTGAGGAGTAGATGGGGGTTGTGATTGGCGGAGGTGGGGAGGGTGAGAGAAGGGGAGGAAGAGGGAACTGGGATTGGTATGTAAAATGAAAAAAAAAACTTTTTAAAAAAATAAATATATTCTGGATATCAGCCCTCTGTCAGATGTGGGGTTGGTGAAGATCTTTTCCTATTCTGTAGGCTGTCGTTTTGTCTTATTAACCCTGTCTTTTGCCCTACAAAAGCTTCTCAGTTTTAAGAGATCCTATTTATTAATTGTTTCTCTCAGTGTCTGAGCTATTGGTGTTAGATTTAGGAAGTGATCTCCGGTGCCAATGTGTTCAAGACTACTTCCTACTTTTTCTTCTAGCAGGTTCAGAGTAACTGGATTTATGTTGAGGTCTTTGATCCACTTGGACTTGAGTTTTGTGCATCGTGACAGATATGGATCTATTTGCAGTCTTCTACATGTTGACATCCAGTTATGCCAGCACCATTTGTTGAAGATGCTTTGTTTTTTCCATTGTACAGTTTTGGCTTCTCTGTTGAAAATCATATGTTCATAGGTGTGTGGATTAATGTCACGGTCTTCAGTTCAGTTCCATTGGTCCACATGTCAGTTTTTATGCCAGTACCAAGCTGTTTTTTATTACTGTAGCTCTATAGTAGAGCTTGATGTCAGGGATCGTGATGCCTCCAGAAGTTGTTTTATTGTACAGGATTCTTTTGGCTCTCCTGGGTTTTTTGTTTTTCCATATGAAGTTAAGTATTGTTCTTTCTAGGTCTGTGAAGAATTGTGTTGGGATTTTGATGGGGATTGCATTGAATCTGTAGATTGCTTTTGGTAAGATTTCCAATTTTAAAAATAATAATAAATTTAAAAATATAAAAGAAAAGAAAAGAAGTCTGGAATACAGGCAGGTTGGCTCATGTCTATAATACTAGCAACTGGGAAGTGTGGCAAGAGATTGGCTGTGAGTTCAAGGCCATCCTGGGCTACATAGTAAGGTCCAGCCTAAGGCTTTCTAATAAGACTGTGTCTCAGCACACACACACACACACACACACACACACACACACACACACACATACACACATACACATACACACACACACACACAGGGTGTGGAGTGAACCCTGACCCATCCTCTCTACATTCTCTTTCTGGAATGGTTTCTTTATCTTAGTATTCAGGATAATGCATATTCACTAGATGATTGTGCTTCATTTCCTTAAAAACAAATATTCCAGGATCTATCACACTACTCTTAATGATAGAAATATGGTTGCCTGGTCTCTTGTCATACTCTCTCCTAGAATGCCAGCTCCATGAAGGCTGACACTGCATTCTTTAATGTCACAGTGTGTGTTAGCAGCTATACAGAAACTGACCCAAGTTTAAGTTTGACATAGAGTTTAGGGCAAAGTAAACACAAGAATAAATTTATGTTCTTCAGCTGGGACTGGATCGTCTGATGGGCTGGACTCTGGTTAGCAAGGTGTAGATGTAATTCTAAATGGTCTTATTAAATAAGAAACACGGAGCCAAATAAAGAGTTAAAAGCCCAGAGATCAGAGCAGTATCTTACCACTCACTGCCATCCTTCCCTTCAGAGAGAGAGACCTTCTTCCTGTGTCCTGTCTATTTCCTGTCTGTTCTGCCTTCTCATTGGCTGTAAACCCAAACACATGATTTCCTCATCACTACCTGTCTATACAGACTGGGATTAAAATTTCAGGTCACCTTGCTTCGGATGTGTCCTTAATGACAGAGACTCTGCCTGCGATGTGATCGGATTAAGGGCATGTGCTACCACTGCCTGACTCCCATTTATGGCACACTATGACTTCTGATCTCCAGGTAACTTTATTAACATACAAATAAAAACACATTTCAGCACAAATAAAATATCACCATAGCAAGAAGAGAGACTTGAAAGCCATGGCGCAGCTGAGAAGAGGAGATCCACACTCCAGGGCTCCTGAGAACTTCACTCCTCTCATCATACTTTCTTTGTCAAGAAAAGGGGATAAAGAATGTGAAAAAAAGGAAGAAAATATGCCATTTTGCTGTCTTTGAAGTATTTTCCAAGTCTGTCATTTGTAGAAAACTGAGAATGTTTCCATTGTTTTCTATGTATACGGATCAATGTTATATTATTTCTTTGTTAATTTTTGATACTATTTCATTATATCTCTCCTTTCATTTACTCTCTCCAAAGCCTCCCATATTCTCCTCACTGCTCTTCTTCAGTCTCATGGCCTCTTTTTTTCACTGATGTTACTGCACATATCTATGTATTTGTACTTAACCTATTGGTCCATATAATGTTGTATGTGTATTTTCAGGGCTGACCATGAGTGTGTTCATCGTTCTTGATTTTTTATTTTTGATTTGTGTGCACTTTGATCTTCAACTTGAAGCTTCTAATATGTCAGGTACTGAAATTGGCATATACTTACTTTACATTTACGTATAGTTTCTGAGTTTAGCCTTTACAAATTGTCTCCTTATTCTGTTAAAAGTAAAACCCAAAAAAACGTTGTTTTAAGAAAATCTACCTAAATTAAATGAAAAGATTAAAAGTATACATTATGAGATATGTTTCCTTACTGTTATTTAAGTCAAATACCAAAACAGTAACTCTAAAGCTGACAGTGCACAGACCTGTCGTTCTTAGTTTGTGCCTTGTTACAATGAAGGTGTTACAATCACCTTCTTAAAGCAGTGGGTGGGGCACATATTTCCATTTCTACTGAGATATTATTTCCATTAATAGAATAATATTTTTATTATTATTCTACTGAGACCCTTTAATACAGTTTTTCATGTTGTAGTGACCTTCAGCCACAAAATTATTTTCATTGCTACTTCATAGCTGTAATTTTGCTACTATTATGAATCATAATGTATATATCTGTGTTTTCTGATGATCTTAAGTAACCCCCATTAAAGGGCCATTCAATCCCCCAAGGGGTTTGCAACCCACAGGATGAGAACCACTGCCCTATAGGACTTCTTATTTTATTACATTTTAGATTATACTCAGATAAACAGATCAAAATATTACAAATAAAACATTCCCAGTTCTCAAGAAGTTTATGGAAGTGTGAAAGACACATACAGATTGGGTGATTTGAATGGTCGCAACAGTGGATCTGTTCTACAAAGTAGTTACACTTGGATTAAAACTTGAAGAATGAGCAAGAATTCAAACAGAAAGATTATGAAGTTACCCAATATATAGGCAGAGCATATATAGAAATTTAAAAAAAATCTTAGAGACCCATGAGAACTCCATAGACAGTGTGTACAATGCAAGAGAGGTTGAAGACAGGCAACCAAAGAACTCGGTAGAGTATTGCTAATTAACATAGAACACCAATATTGTCAGACTGATGCTCTTTAATGACTAAGAGAAAGTTAGCAATAAGAAATAATATGAAAATTCTTGAATTTAATAAAGTGACCATTTAGGATGTGTGGTAGCTTAAACTAAAGAGTTGGAAGACCATATGGAAGATAGAGATCAGATGCTGCCATCTTAGTAAGACCATTGAAGACATTGTACCCAGTGCATCCTGCTCAACTCAGGAGGAAAGTGTAGTAGAGCAATTGGGAAAATAGAGTTCACTAGAAAGTGAAGAAGAATCAGAGTTTAACAGTCAGCTAATGTATGCTTACATTCAATTATATTAATTTATTAAGAATGAGCCTGTATCATTGTAAGCTCAACTTAATTGTAAATGATGCTTACAATGAAGGCCTCTGTGAACTGAATACATTATTGTAAATGTGCTTGCATTCCACCAGAATGAATTACTGCTTGTCTGGAGGCAGTCTTCTGAATGAAGTTCCATATAAATTAAACATCTCATGTTGATGAGCAAAACACACTTCAAATTAAAACATTCAACAATATTAATTAAACAGAAGAAATTTCTAAATTGATGTTGGCATACATCTTTACCTCATTTATTTTTAGGGAACCAGATTATTAATGTCTCCTTTAAGGGGTGGTGGTGGTGGCACACATCATTAATCCCAGCACTCAAGAGGCAGAGGCAGGTGGATATCTGCAAGTTCAAGGCCAGCCTGATCTACAGATAGAGTTCCAGGATATCCAGGCCAACACAGAGAAACCCTGTTTTGGAAAAAAAAATGAAAACAAAACAAACAAACAAACAAAAGCAAAAAACTGAATACAAGTGCTCATTGCTATGGGCTTCCTTACCACGGATATCATGTAAACGATCTAGTGCTATTCCTGCTGCCACACGCTCTCTGCCATTATGGACTGAAACTATAGTATAATGTAAGCCCAAATAAATATTTCTTTGCTTAAGTTGTTTCGGTCAGGTATTTTGTTGCAGCAATGACATCAGAAACCAACAGAGGAGGTTACAGAATATCTCATGAAATTCAAAGGATGAGTAGGGGAAATTATAATAACTTATAATTATAATTTAATAACTTTAATAAATTATAATTATAATAACTTGGAAAATCTAAAACACAAAAGCAGATACATATCTAGACATGTGTGATGTACCGAAATTCAAATGAGAGGCTCTGAACAATTTGAATGGATGCAAACAATCAATGAGATTGAAGCCGTAATAAAGCCTCTTAGTAGCCCTCCTATATACAATGGACAAAAAAGCGGAGAAGGAAATCAGAGATACATCACCCTTTACTATAGCCACAAATGACATAAAATACCTTGGGGTAATACTAACCAAGCAAGTGAAGGACCTATATGACAAGAATTTTAAGTCCCTGAAAAAAGAAATTGAAGAAGATGTCAGAAAATGGAAAGATCTCCCATGCTCATGGATAGGCAGAACTAACATAGTAAAAATGGCAATCTTACCAAAAGCAATCTACAGATTCAATGCAATCCCCATCAAAATACCAACACAATTCTTCACAGACCTGGAAAGAATAATACTCAACTTCATATGGAAAAACAAAAAACCCAGGATAGCCAAAAGAATCCTGTACAATAAAACAACCTCTGGAGGCATCACGATCCCTGACTTCAAGCTCTACTATAGAGCTACAGTAATAAAAACAGCTTGGTACTGGCATAAAAACTGACATGTGGACCAATGGAATCGAATTGAAGACCCTGACATTAATCCGCACTCCTATGAACAAATAATTTTTGACAAAGAAGCCAAAAGTGCACAATGGAAAAAAGAAAGCATCTTCAACAAATGGTGCTGGCAAAACTGGATGTCAACATGTAGAAGGCTGCAAATAGATCCATATCTATCACCGTGCACAAAACTTAAGTCCAAGTGGATCAAGGACCTCAACATAAATCCAGCTACTCTGAACCTGCTAGAAGAGAAAGTAGGAAGTAGTCTTGAACGCATTGGCATAGGAGACCACTTTCTAAATAGAACACCAGTAGCACAGACACTGAGAGAAACAATCAAACAATGGGACCTCTTGAAACTGAGAAGCTTTTGTAGGGCAAAGGATATGGTCAACAAAGCAAAGCGACAGCCTACAGAATGGGAAAAGATATTCACCAATCCCACATCTGACAGAGGACTGATATCCAGAATATATAAGGAACTCAAGAAATTAGACATCAAAATGCCCAACAGTCCAATTAAGAAATGGGCTATAGAACTAAACAGAGAATTCTCAACAGAGGAAACTCAAATGGCTGAAAGACATTTAAGGAATTGCTCAACATCCCTAATCATCAGGGAAATGCAAATCAAAACAACTCTGAGATACCACCTTACGCCTGTCAGAATGGCTAAGATCAAAAACACTGAAGACACCTTATGCTGGAGAGGATGTGGAGCTAGGAGAACTCTCCTCCACTGCTGGTGGGAATGCAAGCTTGTACAACCACTTTGGAAATCAATATGGCGATTTCTTAGAAAATTGGGAATCCATCTCCCCCAAGATCCAGCTATACTACTCTTGGGCATATACCCAAGGAATGCTCAACCACACCACAAGAGCACTTGTTCAGCTATGTTCATATCAGCATTGTTTGTAATAGCCAGAACATGGAAACAACCTAGATGCCCTTCAACTGAAGAATGGATAAACAAAATGTGGTACATATACACAATGGAATACTACTCAGCAGAGAAAAACAATGACATCATGAGGTTTGCAGACAAATGGATGGATCTAGAAAAAATCATCCTGAGTGAGGTATCCCAGACTCAGAAAGACAAACATGGTATGTACTCACTCATAACAGGATACTAGATGTGGAACAAGGATGACTGGACTGCTACTCACATCACCAGGCAGGCTACCTGGAAAACAGGACCCCAAGAAAGACACAGGGATCGCCCAATGACAGAGAAATGGAATGAGATCTACATGAACAGCCTGGACATGAGTGGGGGTAGTGAAGGGCGAGGGTCAAGGGAAAGAGAGCTTGGGTGAGTGGGAGATCCCAGCTGGATCAACAACAGAGAGGGAGAACAAGGAATAGGAGACCATGGTAAATGAAGACCACATGAGAATAGGAAGAAACAAAGTACTAGAGAGGCCCACAGAAATCCATAAAGATACCCCCACAACAGACTGCTGGCAATGGTTGAGAGACAGTCCGAATTGACCTACTCTGGTGATGGGATGGCCAAACACCCTAATTGTCGTGCTAGAAACCTCATCCAACTACTGAGGGATCTGGATGCAGAGACCCATGACTAGGCCCCAGGTGGATCTCTGGGAGTCCAATTAGCGAGAATGAGGAGGCTTTATATGAGCGAGAATTGTTGAGACCAAGGTCGGATAAAGCACAGAGACAAATAGCCAAACAAACAGAAACACATGAAATATGAACCAATGGCTGAGAGGTCACCAACTGGATCAGGCCCTCTGAGTGGGTGAGACAGTTGATTGGCCTGATCTGTTTGGGAGGCATCCAGGCAGTGGCACTGGGTCCTGTGCTCATTGCATGAGTCGGCTGTTTGAAACCTGGGGCCTATGCAGGGTCCCTTGGCTCGGCCTGGGAGGAGGGGACTGGACCTACCTGGACTGAGTCCACCAGGTTGATCTCAGTCTGTGAGGAAGGCTTTGCCCTGGAGGAGATTGGAATGGGGGGCGGGCTGGGGGGAAGGTGAGGGGGGCGGGAGGGGGGAGAACAAGGGAATCTGTGCCTGTATGTAGAACTTAATTGCATTGCAAAATAAAAATTTAAAAAAAAAAACTATTTAAAAACTAAAAAAAAAAAAAAAAAAAAAGAATCATGGCACATATGCAATACGAGAGGGACTTCTAATTGTAAGGGATCCATGCTTCCAGCTGAGAACATGATTCCATGACCCAAACTCCACCTAGCTTACTCAACTCTAAGGAAACATTTTAATAAATGTATTTCAAAGTGTTAAAAAAAAATAAAGCCTCTTAACGAAGAAGAGATTAGGAACACATAAATTCTAGGCCAGCTCTATTCCCCTGTTTGCAGAAGCTATAATTCCATACTTAAAAAACCTTAAAGAGTCCACCAGAAAACTCTAAGAAGTGATTAATACATTCAACAGAGTATCAAGACAGACAATCAGGAATAAATAGTCAATGAGGTCAAAGGTCTCTAGAATGAAAATTTAAGGCACAATGCAATTAAAGAAGACACTAGAAAATGGGAATCCTTTGCTTGCTTGCCCCCACTCTCACTGACACGTCCATCTGTTCTGTGTGGTGACATCCCTTTGCTAATATTAAAACCAACTTCTTTGGGATTTAAGTGTAGACTGAAGACCAGCAGCTCTCCAGGAATCTTTCAGATTTTCAGAGGCATATTGGGACTGCTCATGTACCCAGCTTTATAGACTGAAAAACTGGCAGATTCTTGACTTACCCAGTATGAGGAAGCAATTCTTGGATTATCCAGACCTCATTTTGTAAGCCAATCAAATAAATCCTCTCCATATATATCCCCTTCGTATGGAAAGATAAATATCAAAATGTTGTAGAAAGGGCTATATTACTACAAGCTATCTATAGTCCCAATGCAGTCACCATAAAAATTCCAATGGTAATATTCACAAGATTAGAAAAAGCAATCCTAAAATTAAAAAAAAAATCCAAAATTTCCAAAGTGGTCTCAAGCAGAAAAGGCCATTCTGGGGGTATAGAATTCCTGACTCCAATTAGATTAAAAAGCAACAATTTTGAAGACAGCATGGTAGTCATACAAAAAGGATATACCGATCAATAGGATCAATAGAACAAAATAAAAGACTCAGGAATAAACCTACAAAGCTACAGCCAAAGATGTCAAAAACAAACTGGAATAAAAAAAAGCTTGACAACAAATGCTGCTGGGAAAACAGGATAGCCATTATAAAAACCAAGGAAAGTAAATAACTTTTCTTACCCAACACATGAATGAATAACTTTAAACCCGAAGCTCTGGACCTATTTGAGGAAATCATGGGCAAATCACCTCAAGATTAGGCAGAAGCAGTGACTTCCTGAAAGAGAATTCAGGAGCATAGGAAATACTTCCAAGAGTTGACAGGTGGGGTTGAAAGTAAAATGCTTCTGCACGACTAAGAAAATATTAGACCGTGTAGAGAGGGCAATTAAAGAGCAGGAAAAATCATTTCCAACTATTCATCTTCCAGAAGGCTAATGTGTAGACTCCATAAAGGACTCCAAAAAAAGTGAGCACTAAAAAGGAAGAAAAGCAAGCTATCCAATCAATAGTTGGAGTACTTAATTAAATTGTTCTTATAGAAAAAAACACATATAACTAAAATTTGAAAAAGTACTCAGTACCCTTAGACATCAGACAAATGCAAATTAAAATTACATCGAGATTCTGTCTCACAGCAGTCGGAAGAGCTACGATCAAGAAAACAAATAACTAATGTTGGTGATGATGGAGAAAAACAGGAAAAGTTTTACACAAAGCAGGAACGTAAACTTGTGCAGCCACTGTGGAAAAATATACAGAATATCTTCAAAACTGGAAATAAAACTTCCATGTGATGCAGCTCTACCAGTCCTGAATTAACATCCAAAGAACTCAATGGCATCACACCTCAGAGGTACTGGCTGATCCATGACTATTGCTGCACTATTCACCATATTCAAGGGGTGGAACCAGGCTAGAAGTCCATTAAAACATAGCAAGGGGCTAGGGCCTGAGGAGAGAGAAGTAGGTAGGTAAAGAACTTTCCACACAAGCTTCAGAAGCCAAGTTCAAATCCCCAGCCACTAGGAAAACTCTTGGTGGGCTTGGTGGGCCTCCTGCAATCCCAGGATCTGATTAGCCTAGCAGAATTCTTGAGCTCTAGGCTCAAATGATAGAGGCTGCCCCAACATACAACTTAATATGCTACCTACAATATTAGTATGAAAGAAAGCTAGCCTACAAATATAATTTGAATAATGTAAAGATTTCATTATGACATTTCATTCATGTATATGAGGTGCTTAGATAGTATCTACACATGCTCATACTACCTCTCCTTGCTGCTTTGTTCCCATCTTATTATTCTGTAGCAATTCCTTCTAAGTTCATGATGTTCTTTAAAGATTCTGTATGTGAGAGAAAAGATAGAATATCTTTAAGCAAAATAAGTTGCACTCACAAAGGCATGTACCATTTAAATACACATTTATGAATACATAGTTGTTCCAATTTTGCAACCAAATTAATATATTCTGCATAATATATATGTGTGTGTGTGTGTGTGTGTGTGTGTGTGTGTGTGTAATGGTAATAACAAAATAAATGTAGTTTTTTGTATTAAATGTACACATGCAATTTCAGCGGTAGCATATAAGAAATGGTAGATTTATTTTTTATAAGCATGTTATTATTCTCAAGAAGATTTAGAGGGGGGATCAACACCATTACCAAAACAACCTGGAGAGTAAAGGGTTTATTTGGCTTCCATATCCTGAATTACAGTCCATTTAAGGAAGTCAAGGCAGGAACTCAACTCAAACCAGATGGGAATCTAGAAGCAGGAGCTAATAAAAAGCCATGGAATAGAGCTGCTTATTTGCTTGCTCTTTATGGCTTGCTCAGTCTGCTTTCTTCTATAACTCACAACTACCATCTCAGGAGTGTCCCCACCCACAATGGGCTGGGCCCACCCCTATCCCTCACTAATTAAGAGAATGTTATATAGCCTTGCCAAAGCCCAGTCTTATGAAGACATTTTCTCAATAGAGGTTTCCTCCTTTCAGATAACTATAGCTTGTGTCAAGCTGGCATAAAACTAGCCAGGAAAATCATGAAACATTTATATAGCTTCACCAGTATAAAAAATGGCAGAAATGACACTTCTATTCAAAATTAAATTAAGAATAATTTAAAATAAATTGACCAGTGTGGCCAAGACTATTTTGCTTGAAATAAATGGAAATCCACTCCAATTAGTTAAATAAATGGAAACATATCATATATCATGTATATTACAAAATATCGAAAGATAAAACCCAGGTACATATTGATTTGACAGGAATTGTAAGTGAAAGCTAAAATCAGACTTCTCTCACCATATTTTAGATATTAATTTTTCCACTGTGACAAGACAGCCTTGGTTCAAATCACAGCTTGCCTACTTCATAACTATAAAGGTCTGGTAAGTCATTCATGTTCATAAACAGCAAGGAATCAGGTTATTCCAAGGAGGAAATGATGTCAGCATATGCAGAGTACCTCATTAGTTCAAGGTGTAGTGTAAGGGCTACCTAAGGGTTTTCTAATATCGTTTCTACATTTCCTTTTAGTTTTTCTCCATTAGTTGTGTTCCAACAATTCCTCTTGCTGGTTGCCTCATACAAAAACATAACTGCCTCTTCTCTATAACATGAAACTGTTCTGTTTGGCAGTATAACACACTGGATGGTTTAGGTACAGATGTATGTTTGAAGTCCTATTTGGCTGTAGACTATAAATGAACAACTGCTTGAAATATTAATGTGCTTAGGAATACTGCTGGTATCCAATTATAAAATATAACTTAAAGGAAAGATACATTTTAGCTGATTAAAGTGGTGAATGGAATGGTGGCTTCACGACCATTCCAAAATTGGTTTAAGTGTATAAAAATGAAGCAAATTAGAACCAAACCCTGTGACATGTAACTATTCAGATAGTCTCCATTCATGAAAAATGGGGAAGAACTAAAGAGTTTATGCAAAAGTGTTTTGTATTATGATGCTGAAGATTGTGAGTGTATGTGTAAGGCATCTGTGGCTGAGCACATGTGCGAGCATAACTGTATGGAAGTCAGAGGACAATTTTGTGCAGTCAGACATCTTCCTCAACCTTTACGTAGTCCAGGGGAACTTAAACTCAAGTTACCAGGCTTGCATGGCAAGCACCTTTACCAGCTAAACTGTCTCACAGACCAAACACAGCGGTTTTAAAAAATAACATTGAAAGCAATTTGGAAATAGAATAAAACTGGTACTAGGAGAGAAGTGTTTGCAAGATGACATGACAAGATAATGATGCAGAGTGTGATTAGACCAACATGGGTGCATGGAAAAGCTGAAGTCTGTCACTGCTACTGGGTGGTACATGGGTTACTTGTACCCACACCCCAAATATATTTGAACCACGTCTGTAAAAGATTCATTAAAGTACATCAATGTGTTTCCTTCAGCAGGTTGCTACCAAGATCAAATTAGATAAATGTGTATCAATTTTTCTTTGAAAAAGTTGAAAGATAATATAATTTAAATACATTTACTAATATCCTTAGTAATACAATTTATTTTCAATTGTAATAACTTCCAAATACAATGTTCTCTTTAATATTTTATAAAAAAGCATAAGCAGTTAAAATCTAGATTTGTGATGCTGTTCAGGATGAAATTTTTTTTTTCAGAAAACTTAAATGTGGTGGTATTGTGTTCCCCAAAATACTCTGTACCCTAATAAACTTATCTGGGGTCAGAGAACAGAAAAGCACTAGATACTTAGGATAGGCAGTGGTAGCACACACCTTTAATCCTAGCATTGCAGAGGCAGAAATCCATCTGTTCAAGGATACAGCCAAGCATGGTGACTCACGCCTTTAATCCCAGAAAGCGAGCCTTTAATTCCAGGGAGTGATGGTAGAAAGGAAAGATATATAAGGCGTGAAGACCAGAAACTAGAAGCATTTGGCTGGTTAAGCTTTTAGGTTTTGAGCAGCACAGTTCAGCTGAGAGCCATTCGGATATGAGGACGCAGAGGCTTCCAGTCTGAGGAAACAAGATCAGCTGAGAAGTTGGCCAGGTGAGGTTAGCTGTGGCTTGTTCTGTCTCTCTGACCTTCCAGCATTCCCCCCAATAACTGGCCACAGGTTTGTTTTTATTAATAAGAACTTTTAAGATTCCTGCCATGTAGCTAGAGTTTTCTTGCCTGGCCCACGGTCAGGGCAAATCTCTCTCACCCGCCAGTCCCACAGCCACTCAGACCCAACCAAGTAAACATAGAGACTTATATTGGTCACAAACTGTATGGCCGTGGCAGGCTTCTTGCTAGCTGTTCTTACAGCTTAAATTAATCCATTTCTTTCTTGGGGTCCTGTTTTCCAGGTAGCCTGCCTGGTGATGTGAGTAGCAGTCCAGTCATCCTTGTTCCACATCTAGTATCCTGTTATGAGTGAGTACATACCATGTTTGTCTTTCTGAGTCTGGGATACCTCACTCAGGATGATTTTTTCTAGATCCATCCATTTGTCTGCAAACCTCATGATGTCATTGTTTTTCTCTGCTGAGTAGTATTCCATTGTGTATATGTACCACAATTTGTTTATCCATTCTTCAGTTGAAGGGCATCTAGGTTGTTTCCATGTTCTGGCTATTACAAACAACGCTGATATGAACATAGCTGAACAAGTGCTCTTGTGGTGTGGTTGAGCATTCCTTGGGTATATGCCCAAGAGTGGTATAGCTGGATCTTGGGGGAGATGGATTCCCAATTTTCTAAGAAATCGCCATATTGATTTCCAAAGTGGTTGTACAAGCTTGCATTCCCACCAGCAGTGGAGGAGAGTTCCCCTAGCTCCACATCCTCTCCAGCATAAGGTGTCTTCAGTGTTTTTGATCTTAGCCATTCTGACAGGCCCAAGAAAGACACAGGGATCGCCCAATGACAGAGAAATGGAATGAGATCTACATGAACAGCCTGGACAGGAGTGGGGGTAGTGAAGGGCGAGGGTCGAGGGAAAGAGAGCTTGGGTGAGTGGGAGATCCCAGCTGGATCAAAAACAGAGAGGGAGAACAAGGAATAGGAGACCATGGTAAATGAAGACCACATGAGAATAGGAAGAAACAAAGTGCTAGAGAGGCCCACAGAAATCCACAAAGATACCCCCACAACAGACTGCTGGCAATGGTCGAGCGACAATCCGAACTGACCTACTCTGGTGATGGGATGGCCAAACACCCTAATTGTCGTGCTAGAAACCTCATCCAACTACTGATGGACCTGGAGGCAGAGATCCATGACTAGGCCCCAGGTGGATCTCTGGGAGTCCAATTAGCGAGAATGAGGAGGGTTTATATGAGAGAGAATTGTTGAGACCAAGGTCGGATAAAGCACAGAGACAAATAGCCAAACAAACGGAAACACATGAAATATGAACCAATGGCTGAGGGGTCACCAACTGGATCAGGCCCTCTGAGTGGGTGAGACAGTTGATTGGCCTGATCTGTTTGGGAGGCATCCAGGCAGTGGGACCGGGTCCTGTGCTCATTGCATGAGTTGGCTGTTTGAAACCTGGGGCCTATGCAGGGTCCCTTGGCTCAGCATGGGAGGAGGGGACTGGACCTACCTGGACTGAGTCCACCAGGTTGATCTCAGTCTGTGGGGAAGGCTTTGCCCTGGAGGAGATTGGAATGGGGGGGCGGGCTGGGGGGAAGGTGAGGGGGGGCGGGAGGGGGGAGAACAAGGGAATCTGTGGCTGATATGTAGAACTGAATTGTATTGCAAAATAAAAATTAAAAAAAAAAAATAAAATAAATTTGATAAAAAAAAAAAAAAAAATTAATCCATTTCTATTAATCTATACCTTGCCACATGGCTCGTGGCTTACCGGCATCTTCACATGCGGCTTGTCATGGTGGCGGCTGGCAGTGTCTCTCTGACTCAGCCTTCCACTTCCCAGAATTCTCTTCTCTGCTTGTCCCGCCTATCCTTCCTGCCTGGCTACTGGCCAATCAGTGTTTTATTTACTAACCAATCAGAGCAACACATTGGACATACAGAACATCCCACAGCACTGCTACACTTAAATCTTCCCTGTTCTATCATTACAACAATTTTGAGTTTCAAAACACAGGTGACTGAAACTAGCTTGGTGAAAAAAAATATACTCAGAGCCAGAGACCTAGATAACAAAACCATATTATTGTCAAATTAATTAGCTTACAAATCTACAGCATTCATCTTTTGGTAAACTCAAATATGCCCTATTACAGGGGCACATTTTTGCTCCATGTGCATCCTTAATCTGTTTAAATATAGTTGGCTTTAAATCCACTATGGAGGCTTAAAATTATTAAGTATTCATAAGGCATCACTATCACCACTCATTTTTTCCCTGGGTTTGGCTTCCTGTACCCCATTCTTTCTATCTTTCCCCATATTTTCTCAAAGCCTTTACCTCCAGGATGAACACCTTCTGTTTCATAATTCCTTTCCTCCTATGCCAACAGCATTCTTAAGTACTTTGCTCTAAAATATATGAGGACAATAAAAACAGTCCATGGCATTATTGCTTCTAAAGATCTAGTTTTAGTATGTGTTCGCTTTAATATTTCATAAAATATTTGATCACTGCAGGCTAGTTTTCAGGCAAACCTTTGCTGATATTTAAATTACAAATACATTTGCAGAGTTCTAGCAGGCTTAGGAATGCTGCAAATACTCTGCTCATTTAGAATAGTTTCTTAAATGTGTGCTGCACCCATACCCCACTTGCTGTGATTGATGAGTGCTAATAAAATACAGTCGGTCTGTCTCCAGAGATTTCCCCCTAGGAAGCTTCCATGTGTGATCATGACACACTGCCATTTCCAGCATGAATGACAGCCAATACCTAGGTGATATAAAACAAAAGAAAGTCATACTGTGGGAAATGGGAATAGGTTTGGAAAGGCCGTTTGTGCCACGTAGAGGTTAGTACTTAAAGTCAAGGCTCTCTTTACATGTGACAACCCCTCATGTATTGTCTCCTCCAGTTCTTTCCTTTTGGGAGATATCTCATGAAGAGTACATCCTCAATAAATCTTCTGTGGCAAATTTCTGTTGAGAGGTTCTGCATCCAAGAAATGCACGCCAAACTCATGATTCATGAAATACATAAAAGATCTCTCTTTTATGAATAAGGATAAGCCACACAAAAAGTATGTGTCCATACTTATGTTATTCATAGATTTTGAAATTCATGTGACTTTGTGCTGGCATTTAATTAAAAACTTCATGGAACAGTAGCTAAATAAATTATATAGTGCTTAGAAATAAAATTTCTACTAATAATGCTCAATTTTATAATTTTTAAGTAGCTAGAATTTATCCCCCTACATTTTTTGGAAAATACAAAGCATAACTTCTACCTTAGTGTATACAGGCACACTAAGAACAAGTAAAAATGGATTGACCAAGTCCCCTTTCATATACCTCAACCTCACAATAATGCAAGTCACATCAGGAACATTAGTAGTCCCTTTTGGTATCAATTTTTAGAATAATTCTGATTTCATATTAAATTTAAATATTTTGCCACAACGAGTGTATAGATCAGCAGAATGTTTATAAGTTACTCTTTTGCCAAGTACATGGGTGAACATACTTATACATACACACATGTTCATACACACCATACATATGCATATACAAAGAAAATGCAGAGCACATATTTAATTGTTAGCTCTTTGCTTAGGTTCATACAGAATGGGTTTTCTGATTGTTTATCGGTTACTATAATATTTACATTGCATCTGTTTTTTTGCTGTGACATAAATACAAAGTTGAATCCAACTCTGCTAAGAAATACAAAAACCTAATGCTATGTATAGCTGTGCCCTCAGACTCTTCATCCCTGTAGTAAGATGCTGCATTTGCTAGCATGTATGCTGTAGAATGTTGGTGCTGTCCTCTTGAAGTTGCAAATCCCTGTTGCTGGAGAATGATCTCCACTGTCCTTTTAAATACTACCTCATTGGCACTGACTTTACTGGTCTTCTAGTGATCTATTTCATCAGCTTTAAGAAATCATTCACATTCTCTTAATGTGAGGCAACCCTTAAAATCTTTGTAAAAAGAAATAATGGGGTTATCTGAATGTGTGGTGCTAACGAATTAACTTTAGAACTCAAAGCAGAATCTTGACATTCCCATCCCAAGGAGACCATGACAACCTAAGAGGTAAACTGGAATAAGTGACCAAAGAAAGTTACTGCCAACTAGATTGTATGCTGAAGAGTTGAGATGAGTGAAACCAGTTTATCTACAGGAAAAAGAATTTCAGGATAAAAAAAAAATAACACTTACACATCATTTACTGATGTGAAGAATTTTCTTCTATCTCTGGAAAGATATATAGATATAGATATAGATAATGCAGACAAAGAGCCTTTTGGATGTCTATGCACACAGATAGGTACCTATTCATTTATTTAATCCTTCATAATCCTCTGTAATTAAGATTATCACTGTATCTGCTAACTTTTATGATATCCATGATGATCCTTTCACAGAAACTAAAATCAATACATTTTACTCCAAATGGAAGAATTTGGATTTGAACTAGTGCAGTTCATGGTCCACCTCACACATTAGGTATGTTTTACCATGGCAGAAAAGACGTAAATAGTGGAAAGTCTACTGTGTAAAAGTGGGGTAGATTCCACTCAAAAGGACAACTCACGTCAGCTCAGATTAGCTATGGAACTAGACAGAACTCCAAGAAAGCTGAGTAATGAGGTCAACCTCTGAGAGTGAGAGCAGTATACGGGCATGGCTTCTCTATCACAATGCTGATTACATTTGAACAGATGATTCTTCATTGTGAGGGTCTCTGTCCATCTGAGGATTTTTTTTTATCTGTCACCCTTTCTGACCCTCTGTCTCTCATTTCCAATAGCAAACTCTCCGTTACGGTAACTTCAAATGCCCCCAGACATTAGGAAATATCTCCCCTGGAATTCACATTCACCTCACTACTAACTTCCAGACAAGCGCAGGAAATTCTCTGGCTCAATACAAGAGAAAAATGATCAAATTACAAAGCTTGGTAAGAGAATAGCACTGGAAAGCAAAGAAGCCATAAACAACCATGAGCCTGAGAAAAAGTACAAAGTACCAAATGTAACTGATGCACACAAAGCCAAAAGGGCAGTGAGTTTGGGAATACCCCCTCCCTCATCTTCCTCCTGCATTCACCCCAACCAAAGAATGAAGTTATCCCAATCAGTATTCTACAATAAAGCTTATCACTTGCACACAAACAAAAATTGTTTCCAAGTACTCTATGAACTTTTAACACAGAGTAACACATTCCACCGCAGGCCTTATTCTCCACCAAGGACAGTAGGTCCAGTAGTGTACTCTAGCTGCTGTGGCCCTGGCTGCTGTCACCAGTTAATGCCTATGTTTCCCTGTCACTCTAAGATGAGGCTTCGGATTCTCTGTCAGCCTTGCATTCTGGGCAGAACCCGTTACTAACCAGAGCTGACATGTGAAAGGAAATCAATTTTTCATACCTGTTATAGAGGCTGCATTTCCCTTGATGCATTCTGAAATGAACACAGCTATTTTGGCAATCATATAAATCTATTAACTCACAAAACTTCTCTTTCAACTACATACCTTAGCCTACCATAGTCCATATGGGTAAGTTCAAGGTGCTAAGTATCTGACTAGAAGTTGTTGCCTTCGCTTGTGTGTTAGCCTGTGGAGATATCTGAATCTGATTGCCATGTAACAAATCCCAATTATGTTTCTAGCTCATGGCACTTGCAAATTTCTTCAAAATTATTTGCACATCTCAGGGCTCAAGAGATGGCTCAGCAGTTAATAGCACTTGCTGCTCACAGCAGAGGACGCAGGCTCTGTTTCCAGCACCAGTTATGAGCAAAGCAGCTCACAGTTAGATTCTCCTTTCTGGCCTTTGCAGATACTGGACATACACATGGTACACATACATATATGCAGACAGTGTTCCCATAAAAAAATAAACAAACTTCAAAACTTTTAAAGAGTTGTATTTATCTTTTTATCAAATGATTTTTAAAATGCTCAGACAGTAGATTACTGCAATTTGAGAATATTCATGATTTATAACAGTCTATCTTTCCATACTATTAGTCCAATATTTAGCCAAACAAGCAGTTTTCTTGATTATTAATTACCTAAGTACAACCACCAGTCTGTTATTTCATATCATATGTGGTTTGTCAAAAACTCGATGAATAGGCTGGGAAGATGCTCAGTGGTTAAAAGTGTTTTCTGCACACGTATGAGAACCAGAGTTTCAATCCCAGAACTCATGAAAAAGCCAGATACATTCCATGAGCATCTCTGATCCCAGTTCTCCTATAGGGAAATGGGAGACAGAGACTTGAAGAGTGCTAGAGAGGCCCACAGAAATCCACAAAGATACCCCCACAATGGGTATCTTTGGTATACTGGTAATGGTCTAGAGACTGCCCGAACTGACCTACTCTGGTGATAGGATGGCCAAACACCCTAACTGTCGTGCTAGAAACTCCATCCAATGACTGAGGGAACCAGATGCAGAGATCCACGGCCAGGCCCCATGTGGAGCTCCAGGAGTCCAATTGGCGAGAAAGAGGAGGGTTTGTATGAGCGAGAATTGTTGAGACCAAGGTTGGATAAAGCACAGGGACAAATAGCCAAACGAATGGGAACACATGAACTATGAACCAGTAGCAGAGGAGCCCCCAACTGGATCAGGCCCTCTGGATAAGTGAGACAGTTGATTAGCTTGATCTGTTTGGGAGGCATCCAGGCAGTGGGACCGGGACCTGTCCTCAGTGCATGAGTTGGCTGTTTGAAACCTGGGTCTTATACAGGGACACTTGGCTCAGCCTTGGAGGAGGGGCCTGGACCTGCCTGGACTGAATCTACCAGGTTGAACTCAATCCTCAGGGGAGTCTTTGCCCTGGAGGAGATGGGAATGGGGGGTGGGCTGGGGGAAAGGCAGGGGGGAGGGGGGAGGGGGGAGAACAAGGGAATCTGTGGCTGAAATGCAAAATTAAATTAAATTATAAAATAAAAAAAGAGTCGTTTGTGAGAAAGCTAGCCTGATATTCCCAGAAGCAAAGCAATAAAGACACCCTCTGTCATGAAAGTGTGGAGGGCTTAACAGACTAGATTTCTTCTGACCTCCACACAAATGATGTGGCACATACAGGCCCTCACTCATGCACTTGAATATAACACACACACACACACACACACACACACACACACACACACGCACACAAGCAAACACAAACACACATATTTACCAATTCACAAAACACAATTTAGCACATTTTCCTATCCCACTTTTAAAAGCAGTGGAAAGGCTAACAATCCCTGGCTTATTTTTAATGAATATAGCTGATTGCTCTTGTTCATAATTTTCCCCTTTCCTCAGGTGTCTCAAGTCTCTGAAGTTCTGAAGACACTTACAATGTAAAGGTAATAATAATACAGAAACATAAAAGAAGTGATCTGCTAGCAATATAATTATAAATAACACCAGCATGAAACTCCTATACGCCCTCTATGGGATGAATTTCCCTGCTCTCCCTGAAGTTCTGGTGGGGTAACAGTATGATATTCGCACTGATTTCTAGCTTTTTTAGTGGCAGTTCCTATTTTTCTAACTCATATAGGATAATATAAACAGGAAGCCAGAAGCAATCCTCCAGGGGAACATGATCAACAGCACCTCTAACGTCAGACATTATCCTGACACTACACATTGTAGTCCAAATATGAAATCTTTCAGAATTATTTTTCCCTCACTTTTCACCCTTTCCTTTTCTTCCTTAAAATTATTTTTCTTCGTTTTTTTTTCAGACAAATGACAGGTATTTGCCTTGGTTTGTGCCCTCAAGGTAGCTAACACTTTTATAAAGGCCATTTCCATAAAATAGAAGAGGTGGTGAATTGTACTTACTTACCTACAGAAGACACAACACATGACTAACACACACTAGAAGGCAGAGAGAGGAACTGCATTGATAACACAGTATAAAAGCTGATATGTTGTTTCAGTAGGGGGAAGAGAATGGAAACGGAAACAGGATGTGACAGACCATGAGAACAGGCCTGGGCAAGAAGGGGAACAGCTGATATTTAGCTGTAAAAAGTGTTTGACATGCAGACATAATTGATCTGATCTCCAGAGAATCTGGGAATCCAATGCTTACATAAATATCATTTTTTAAATACTGGCTTATTTCCATATCTCCAGTCAGAGTAAATGTCTGTGGGCTATGTAAAGCTTGGGGGAAAGCAGTGAGTAACCACTTTTGTGCATGAGAGTGTGTCACTCCCAGAGCGGATGCTTGTGGTTAAGCAAATAAAATGAATTTTTCACAAATGCCTAAGATAGATAGATAGATAGATAGATAGATAGATAGATAGATAGATATAGATATAGATATGTTGCCAGAGAATGCAGTTCAACAAACAAATGTATCTAATTAGTTCATTTAAGATGCAACAAAAAAAAGCCAATAATAAATGGTTGTAGAGCTTCTGAGTATATTTCATCCAACTCAGCTTATAGGATACAAACATGGTTTTAAGTGTTTCTTTGATGGGGCAGATTAACTCTTTTAATTGTTATTGTATATTAACGTGGAGGTGAAGTAATGACAATTTGGAAACTTCTCCTTAGCCTTTCTGTTGTGTACTATGCCTTAAAATGATTGCTGGGCACTCTCTGTAGGCCTTTCTGTGCCTGTCAGGATGATAACTCAAAGAGAATAGATGTAACTACTGTGTCGTGAGTCAATGACCTAATACAAGGTTCTTTTGTTACTCTGTTGTTCTGTGCTCCTCCACAGTTGTCTTACCCTTTCAGAACTCGTGGTACTTTCTCTCTGGCTTAGTCATCGTGCTCCTTCTGGAACTCACTTTGTCATAGCTTTTGGAGCACTAATTGGATCTCTCTAGAAGAAAGCACTTTATATAAATGGAATGTATATTCTCTTGAATGTTGGTATATTATTTATTAGCCATCTAGTCATATTGTTTTTAATTAGCATATAGGGGATTAGATGTTATAGCATTTTCAAAAACACAGTATGATTTTGGAGCTCCACATCCCCCCATCCTTTCAGCCCACTATTTCCTTCTGACCACTGCCCCATTATGAGCCCCCTAAGTCTCCTTTCCATTCCACATCACAAATGTGCTTTGGGAACCCCCTTCCTTGGCACCTCATTTTAGTCTCTCAGTCTTCTTTTTACCCACATTAGCATATATTTAAGTATATGCACGCTTATATTAGAGCCTAGCATCTGCCAATGAGAGAATATAAGGCATTTATTTTTCTGAGTTTGGCTCACAGTACTCAATGTACTATGAAGATCTATCAATCTTACTGTGAAGTCTGTGGGTTTTTTATAGCTCAATTAAATTTGTTTGTTTATATGTATCATATTTTCATTGTTAATTCATTTGTTGGTGAGGACTTGGATAACTCCATCCCTTGTGTGTTGTGAATAGAGTGGGAATAAGTATATATGTACATATATCTCGATGGTATATATGGAGACCTATGAGACTATGTCCTGGGGCAATATACATAGGCCATATGGTAGTTCTCTTTTAATTTTTTGAGAAACCTCTATATTCATCTCCATAGTGGCTATACCAGTTTGCACTGCACCAACTTCTGTGCAATTTATAACAAGGTTTAATCATAGATTAAGCTAAGCCTAAGACTCTACTTTATTTCTAAAGACACACTAAAGATGAATTTGTACAAGTAGCATTATGTCTTCCCTGAGAATGGAAACTGAAACAAATTTCACAAATAGATCTCATTCTGTAGAAGTTGAAATAAAATTTGTGTCCTACCACTCCTTTGAGATGTACTATTTTTATCCTCTCATTCTTTCCAAAATGCTCTTTGAATTTTTAAGCATGCTGATTATTTTTGCAGCTAATAATGATTACAATCATCATAATGACAAAAGTCTTAGGCAGTAAGTAAAAGATTAAAATTAACTACTAAGTTTCTGGAAAAGCAGCACATTGATTTGAGCTAAGCAATAGGGGGAGATTTATTATTAGTAACAATCTTTAACACAACTATGAACATTTTCCTGTGACCTGAGCAGTGCCAAGACCAAAACCAAGTCAAGGAAAATCTATGAAGGGGGTACATTTCCTTAAAGCCTTTCATGTTTGTTAACCTTTGGGCAGGTTTGCAACAGGGGGTTCTGTGTATGTGATCATGACAAACACATTGCATTAAAATATTGCACTATTCTGTTAGATGAGTAAAATGATGACTAATATAAAGGGCTACACATGGTGAGTACTGACTCTATTTGCTCAGCTCCAGTCCTTCAGAAATCCTGTTTTATGAACCTGCTGCTCATTCTTTCTTTTTCAGCTAAGCATTCTAGTTGAACCCGTGAGATGCCATCTACTGTTGGCTGCTTCAAAGGTGTGGTGCCAGACAAGACAATGAACCCTGGCCGTTGCTGAGCTATGAAAGAGAGTTCTTGTAGTTAGAGGTTAATGTGCCAAGCAAAGCCTAAGGCTATTTAAGCAGACGTTATTAGTGGCATGGCCTAATGGTCTGTCAGCATTTGTCTGGTCTTAGCCTCCATCCATCTGTTCAAAATTTGTATCCAACTCCATCCTGGCTGTCCTTAGCCTCTCCCAGAGACAATTAGAGGGGACGGGCATTTCAGTGTTCTATACCTAGAGAGTGCTAGTCAGGTAGATGCTATTAAAAATAGCTACTTTTCATATCCAAAGACTAAATCCTATTCAAGTGACTAAGACCTCCTTTCTACCCAGACATAGACAAATTTCCTAGAGCTTTGTCTATTTCTTGCTGCCAAATGTTCCTCTTCCCACATTCCTGCCAAAAGAGCCACCTGTCTGCCTAGCTGTGCCTGGACTTCCTTGGTAACAGTTGACCTGTCTGTGCTTTCCACCAAGGAGACCTTGGCGACTGTGATTCCCATGATAATTTGTCTTACTACCAGAAACAGAATCTTACTCTAGATACTAACATTTAATGAAAGTCTGACATTAGATTTCTAAAAGATAACTAAAAGCACAAGAAGTCTTGTGTCTCAGACAGGCTGGCATTTGTTGCAAGGCTGAATCAGCAGCAGCCCAAAGAATTGAGTCAGAGTCAGCTCTTAATTCATAATTGATCTTTTAATGCATGCACCTTTTTGTGATCTTATTATAAAGCAAAAAAAAGACTTTCTTTAAAGGAAGTGTGACTAGCATTTTGAGAAATGTTTATATCTATTTTGATTGAATAAATGACTTGTGTCCATTAGGGTGGGAATTGTAGCTTTTTCATAGTCTCCACGTTCCCACAAAATAAAAAATGCATGGAGGCATTCCATGAATACAATTAGCAGATTGCAGAAGATTTTGGAAATACACATATAAGCCTTCCTGAAAATGTCAGTAGCAGGTCAGATGAGCAAGAAAATTCTCTGTCTTGTCCTATACTGCCATCCTGTGGGTAACAAAGATTAAGGTAGTCTGATAATAACAATTTAGTTCCTTCAGAACTCAGAAAACCCCACTGAGTGGTACCTGGATGAACCCAGTTACCCTCTTACAATGGAAAGAAAAATCAGTAATAAAACTATCTTTTATTTCCCAATATTGGTGATTTAGATGATACTCCATAACCTGAATAAACAGAGGCTTAAAGTAGAAGACACTACTCCAGCCATCATCTACTCCACCAATCCCATCTCTCTTTTCTCATTGTATTCTAGCCACATTGATTCTGTTATTCCATGAAGGGGCCAAACTGTTCATTCTCCTTCCCTCTCTACTTGGAGAACTGTCACTCTTCCTACAGACTGAAGTGAGACTGTTTCTGCTTACTGTTTTGTGCTTTGCTTTTAAACAGAGAGAGAGAAAGAGAGACAGAGACATAGAGACACACCACGTTTATGTAAGTTCCAGGTCTTCAGGTTTTCACAAAAAATTGCTTTTATCCACTGGGCCATCTTCTACTACCACAACCCCCCACCTGCCTGAAGTTCTTTCTTTAAATAAATTCTGTTCTTTATTTATTCACTTTGTTAAGTAAAAACTCCGTGAGGATGGAGATTTTTGCCATTGGAGCATCCCAGGCACATAGAGCACAGCCTGAGACATACAAGTCATGCAATTGCTGTCTTGAATATGAATTGAAAGTTTAAGCCATTGTATAGTCATATCCACCCCACTGAAAGAAATCAGACTGTATAGATTTGTTAAAGAGCCTTTACTTTTCCAACATTTCAGTCAGTCCTGCCAATCAGAGACCAAAATATAATGCATAGAGATCAGATTTCAGGTCCTCTGATGTGTTTTATTTGTCTGGAGATTTTCTGCTCATGTTGAGGCTTGAATATACTTAAATAATATAATACATTTTCAACTTAACAGTCCCCAACATTCCATTTTATCCAATACTCAACTTTAATTGTTTCCTTTTTTCTTGGCCTATTGAGCATGCATGTGCATGAGTATGTGTGTGAGTATGTGTGTCTGAACATCCTGTACTTGTTTATGAACCCTGATTTTCATTCCTATCAATTTGCTAAAGCACTGTTTGTTCTTCCTTGCAAATGGGCTCTATTAAAAGAACAAGTGGGCCTCAGCCTCCATCAATACAGTGACTATCCTATATTGGAAAAAAACATAAGCAAGTATCATTAAAATAAAAACAGCTTAGTTCTGAGTCTACAATCTTTGCATCTTACTCTCCTCTGAGGGCAATCAGCCTCTATATTCGTGGTCCTCAACCTGTGAGTTGTAATCCCTTTGTAGTCAGTTAGTAGTTAAGAGCATTGGAAAACACAGATATTTACATTACAATTCATAACAGTAGCAAAAATACAGTTATGAAGTAGCAACAAAAATAATTTTATGGTTGGGAGTCACCACAACATAAGGAACTGTATATATTAAAGGGTTGCAGCATTAGGAAGGTTGAGAACCAGTGTTCTAGATCAAGTAGAGTCACACAACAGAATTTGACAGGAGCCACATGAGCACTGTACTCATATTCACCATGGCATCTCCAGCACTAAAAACTGGCCTTGCTTTTGGGAGGTACAGTACTTGATTAATGAGGGAAAGGATATTATAAAGTGAACAAATTTACAAAGTGCGTATCTGGATATTTGACTAAATGCGCCTTTAACATGTCACTAAATTGCTCTTCTCTCAGTCTTCCTCAGCTCCTGGTGACACTCTCATACTTCATCACAACAGGAGAGCATGAGTATATTCTAGTTATGTATAAATAATGTTTTGATAGTGATTATTTCTTGTTAACACAAAATTAGCATTACTCCACCCAATTAGTTCACTGTCACAGTTAATGGAAGATAAAAGTATCATAACAAACCAAGGTAGATCGTCCTGAATAAGGTACCATGAAAAGTTAGAGAATGGAGTTATGTGAGATGAAATTTACAGCAAGACATAACAGATAGTGAGAAGCAGTACAGAGTGATGCAGTGGTAACAAGGGGATTTTAAACATTTATCATTTTTGTTCAGACCTATTCTGAAATATGTTACTTATATTCAATAGAAAGGTTTCTGTTTTTCCTTAGGATCATTTCCTTCAAGAACCAGTCTGGATCTCAGGCAAAGTCCTGGAGTTGCAGCTGTCAGTCATAGAATCTGGGCGTTATATAATGCAGACACTATAGACATTTCTACACAAGCTCAAGAGAGGCTAAACAAAAGGTCTGGGGAAGTTAACTGTGGTCAACTGAAGAGTCAATATCTCTTTAAATATTACAAATATGTGATGAACCCAGCTTAGATTACCAGAAGTGGAAAGGGTGCCTGAACTGAACTGGCTTGCCCCACTGATCAGATCAGTAAATACCCTAATTGTCATCATAGAGCCTTTTTCCAGGAACTGATGGAGGCAGATGCAGAGATCCACAGCCAAACACCAGGCCGAGCTCCAAGAGTCCAGTCAAAGAGAGAGAGGAGGGATTCTACGAGCAAGTGCACCAAAATCATGATGAGGAAATCTGAAGAGATGACCAAACCAAACTAGTGAGAACTCATGAAATTAGCATCAACAGCTGTGGAGCCTATATGTGACTGGGCTAGGCCCTCTGCATAGTGAGACAGTTGTGTAGCTTGATCTGCTTAAGAGGCCTAATGTGAGGATTTATCAAGGCAACTCCAAATAGTTAAAAAGGAGGATTATTTTGAGGTAACTTACAGCCAATAAAGGGGTTGGTTACAGGATCCGGGAGAGGTGAGGTGTAGTCCAGAGGGGTTCTCTGCAGAACTCTGACTCAGTCTGTCTTCCAGCATCCAGGATCACTAGGAACCAAGAGGGCTGGCACATCTGGATCTAGGGTCTTAAGGGTTCCCATCTCGGCCCCGCCCCAGGATTGCATCATAGGTAGGCATGGCAGTTACCAGAGGTCTCACTAGGGGTAGTACTTCCAGGTCAAAGCTGGAACAGCTACCTACTACAGGGGTCCCCAGGCTTAGGATCAGAATCCATCCCTGGTGCATGAGCAGGCTTTCTGGAGCCCACTACCTATGATGGGACACCTCACACAGCCTTGAGGCAGGGGAAGGGGCTTGGACTTGCCTCTACTAAATGTACCTTACCTTCTTATATGAGAAAATGGGGGATAGGTGGGGAGGGGAAGGCTGGAGTGGCAGGAAGAGGGAAGAGGGGGATTTTTGATTGGTATGTAAAAATGAATAAAAACATTTTCTTAATAAAAAATGAATTTCTAGTATTTTATGAAGCATATCCTGATATAACACAACCTGCTTTTAAAAAATGAAGTCATTTAAAATCAATATTAACTGTAGAAAATATCTAATTAGCTGTGTGTTGGTTAAGCTGACATCAGCTAGACTCATTTAGGAAAGGGAACTCTCAACTGGAAATGTCTCCTGTAGGCAAGTTTGTAGAACATTTTCTTGTTTAATGATTGATGTGAGAGGTCCTGGCCTATCATGTGTAGTCTGACCCCAGGGCAGGTGGTCCTGGGTGGTTTAAGAAAGCAAGCTAAGAAACCAGGAGAAGCAAGCCAGAAAGCAGTATTGCTCTATGGCCTCTGTCAGATTCTTCTTCAGGTTTCTGCCTTGAGTTCCTGCCCTGAAGTCCCTCCATGGTGGATCATGATATGGAAGAGTAAACAAAGTAAACCCTTTCTCCTGAAGATGTGATGGATCATAGTGGGTTTTTTTAAATTTTTTATTTATTTTTTTGTTTATTTTTATTTTTATTTTATTTATTTATTTATTTATTTATTTATTTATTTATTTATTTATTTATTTATTTATTTTTTGGTTTTTCGAGACAGGGTTTCTCTGTGTAGCTTTGTGCCTTTCCTGGATCTTGCTCTGTAGACCAGGCTGGCCTCGAACTCAGAAATCCACCTGCCTCTGCCTCCCGAGTGCTGGGATTAAAGGCGTGCGCCACCACCGCCCGGGCCGTAGGATTATAGTGTTTTATCACAGCAATCTAAACCCTAACTATGACAGGCTAACTAACCAGTATTTTAATTTTATACTGTAAAATGAATAGGAATCATTTTCAAAACCTAAATGATATTTGACCTTTAAATTCTAATACTTTTAATCTGGTCAAACCTTAATATTTTCCATTAAGTAACTCACTGCACTGCTTATACTTAAGAAAATGTTCATCAATTTTTTTACCATACATGTGATCCTATCCTTTCTGCCATTTTTTTCTTACTTTTTTTTTTCACTCTTATGCATTGATTTTGTGGGACACATAAAGGCCTTCCATGCACTCCAAGCCTCTCCTTCCCACAGTCTATAACCAAATACTAACGTTGTGTGTCAAGTATTTTAAATTTTAATGTTGTAATACCACAAGACAGCAAATTGAAATATAATATTTTGCAAGTATAAGTAGCAAAAGGTTCACAGTTTCCAGATGGTCAAAACTCATGAAAGTGAGAGAGAATATTACAAATCACAGAGCTGCTAATAGGAAAATGGCACAAACACAATCCACAAGAACACACACCCCTGAAAATAAATACTATAGATGGGAAAATAAATCTTCCCTTTGAAGCAAGAAATTCACAATTAACAAAAGGATACATTATGAAAACCATCAGAAGTGACTAGCTCTCAGGTGCTATTGATTATGTGAAAAGGCACACACAAAAGTTACATTACTGGTGAGTCACAAATGTGTAGGGTATTTGAAGATGGCATATTAAAACATGTTTCAAGAAAACTGTTTGGCTCTAGCCAATAAAATTCTGTGTACTGCCAGGAACAATTTGGATGCAATCACAAAGAGGTTATATGCATGGATGCTTGCTTAGCATTGTTGAAAATAATAAACTTAAAACTACTTAAACATTTAACAATAAGTAAATTGTGTTTACTCATATAAGATCTGTTAAACTTTATGAAAACATCAAAAGCAAGGGTTCCAAGGCAGATTTCTTACAAGGGAAATTAGTAAAATATTAACAGAAAAAAATGAATAAATTCATTCTTACTGCAAATAATTTTAAGTACTCACATAGGCTTACATTGAAACATTTAAAAGTTTGTAAATATATGTTCCAGAGTATTTCAAGTTTGTTTCTGGGTGGAGGCATCATCTCAGTTTTTATTAAACATTGTATAGCTTTCATATAATATTAGTGTCTGTGGTATCTGTATTTTCCATAATCGGAAAAATTAAACATTGAGAATTGTCTAAAAAGCAATGTCACATAATAATTAAAGAACAAAATTAGAGTCGCTAACACAATGTGCCTATAACATAACTCCTGATATAAAGTTTCAACTTGAAGTATGCAGAACTTACTGAGTGGAGCCCAGGATAGATAATAGGTACCTTGTTGGTTTTAGCAAAACCGAGCAGGTACACACACAGTGACATCAAAAATTCTTCAATAACAGGTGTGACTGAGGATTGTAGGAGGAAGTGTCTTGGTCCTACCCAGCCCTGAGGTTCCACAGCTGCTTATAAAACAATTACCCAGAGGCTTATATTAATTACAAACTGTATAGCCTTTGGCTCCAGTTTATATTAGCTAGCTCTTTCAACTTAATTCAACCCATCCCTATTAATCCACGTCTTGCCACGTGGCTTTGTGGCTTACCCATACTTTCACTTATTCCTTGTTTGGTGGCTTGATCACATCTCCCCCTCTCTCCGCCTTTCTTCTCTATCTCTCTTGATTTCTGGCCTGGCTGTAAGCTTTCTTGCTGCCTTATTTATTAGCCAATAGGAGCAACACATACTCACAACATACAGAAAGACATCCCACAGCAAAGGATACTAGAGGCATATCTTCTTCTGGAACATAGCAATTCAACAAAAGTCAATCCTTTTCACATCATTTTCCTCCAAAAGAAAGACTTTTATTCTGAATTATACAAATATATACTCTTATGCACCTTGCCATTTACCTTAAGAAAAGAAAAAATCTACAAAAAAAAAAAAAGCTAAAAAAAACTTCCAGGATAATAACTTTGCTTAAGTCAGTCTAACATTTAAACTTCAAATCCTGTGCTCAAGTGATTGGAAGTGATTGGTTTTTCTGTCTGTGTTAAGTTTCACTGTTCAGTGTTTTCGATTTGTTTTTACTTTTTTGGGAAGGGATTCTGGCTACAGGTTGTTAAAATAATCTGCATTTTTCTACAACATTTACCCTCTTAAATTATGTATGTGAATCCCCCCTTTTCTATCTCTCCCTCTCTCCCCCCCACCCCTACCCCTGTGTATATGCTTCTGAAAAATAATATAGGCTTGATAAATATTTCTTGAATGGATTAGTGAGTGATTCATAACCAGAGTTACCCAGCATATTTACACACTTTCTCCTTTATTTTCACAACAATCCTATAAAGTTGGCAACAAAACAGTAGTAATTCTACTTTTATATATGAATGAACAAAAAGTAAAGGAGAAAGAGCTTTACACAGACCATACGCTGAACTACTAATTCGCTGTTGATTGCAGCTTGGTTTGACAATTAGACTGTGCTGTCATTCTCATTCTCTCAATCACTTCCTCAGTGCCAAGCACTTGCTCCTATGAGGTACAGTTTCTTTTATATATGATCAGTACAGCAACACACACGTCAACTTTTTACACATTAGTATCCGTTGATGCTCATGTCTATGCAGCAACTTTGCTGTGGATAATTAAGAGCTAGCACATTTTTCTCTGACACCTTCAGCGAGATAGGTGCCTTTTAGTCATGCTCAAAAGCCTGACTCTCTGGAGCCCTGGGCCTCCTTATCCCCGTCACCATGCTCCCGGAGCTCTGATGGATTCAGAATTAAAAATAGCTGTGTTCGATTGTTCAAGTCCAGACTTTGGCTAACACCACAGCCTGGGAGCTCACCTCTCCCTTTTATCTGAGAACACTGGAGACTCTGTAGAGTACAAAGGGCATCATGAGCTGTTATAAGCTGATTGTCCTCACCATGGAAAACAGGAAGAAGTCACAGTGAAGGGAGGCTCCTCCAGGAGTCCCCTAGATGACTGGTCCAAATGTTGTTTCCTTGTTTATTGTTTAGGAGAATGGATGGTTTCTCAGTTTCATGGAACTCTCAGCTGTCTCTCAGCAATGGACTGTGGAAGTGTAGTAAATTGCTCAGTACCTTTGCCGTTGATCCAATTTGTATCATTAATCAGATACAAAACCCAATTAACAACCCTGCCAGGATGTAAAAAAGGAATTCTGCCTTAAGAGAAAAACATTTAAAGAGTGCTGGAATAGAGCCTCTGACTCAGTGATGGGGTGAATTATTAGCCAGAGAATGTTAATGCATCTTCTCGTGTTTTGCTTAACTCATTGACAGGGCAGCATTTTTTAAAGTTTGTTACTGTGGTTTTTCTCTCTGGGGAAAAAAAAATTAAGCAACAATTAACTTGAAACCATTTTTCAATTAGGAAACTTGAAAAAAAAAAAAACCCTTGCAGTTTCATGCCAAATGCTGTGGAGATTATGGAAAACAGGCTCTTTGGCACTGATTGTTATTTAATATTTAGCAAGTATGCGCATTCACCTCCACTTTCACACTCTGCTCTGTTTTGTGAAAAATCTCAGTGCTGAACTTAAAGGAACAAAGTCAAGGTTACTTGTTGGGCCTGTAAACTATAGTACTAGAGAGCTCTCTAGAGAACCACAATCAGAGGAATAGACATTGTAATGTAGACTATAGTACAGCAGGAAGTAGAATGCCTGATAAATCTCTCTGAGATCCGGAAGCAAGAGAAGGTTGATGTGGATTACTGAGCTGGGTAAACCAACTGAAGAGCATGCATTCTCTACTTTAAAAACAAAACAGTACTTTGTATTTCTACAGTTATGAATATTTGTGTGGCTTGACTAGAATAAAAACCATTAGAATGACACCCAGGAGTTATATCCATGTATGGTTCTAAAATGGACAAAGAGAAAGGAGTCACAGTTGAGGTAGAGGACAAATGTGCAGCTGTGTGTTTTAACTAACAAACACAGTGGAATTAATGTTACTCGTATGATTATATTCACTATAAAAGAATTATTCTGTACGTTATTTGATATTGAGTGCATCATTTTAAATAAGTGTCCAGAAAAAGTTTACAACTGTTGACCAACATCTGTCCATAAAAGTAACACAGGTCTTGCTTTTTCTAAGATTTTCTTTGTGAAGCAGCGTAATGCAGTTGATCCATTGTTGGTTAGAATCTGATTCCCTGAGTAGCTCCTGGGGGAAAATAAGAAAAGTCATTATTTTCTAAAGGAATTGGACAAATCAGAAGTGTAGGAAGAGGGGACAGAAAGAAACAAGTCAGCAGAAAAAGGGCTGATCACTTCTCAGCATAAACTCTCTGGTGTAAAACTACTAGACTATCGCTGCCAAGATCACAGAATGAGAAAATCAGGGAAAGAGGCAATCTTGGCTCTCCTTTTTCTTCTTCTCCATGATCCCTCAGTACACCAGAAACATGAGCATCTTTAACGATCATGGTTTACTATGTTAAATTTGGAGACTTGATGACAACAAGTTAGGAGAAACCGAGTCTTGTCCTACTTCTATTAGCCCAGAGAAGTGGTCTTGCAGGGAAGTGGTTATTAAAGCTTGGGCTTCTACATTCCTTTCTTTCCTTTTTTCACATTCAGATAAAAATCACTTTTCCATATGAAGTCCTTTTCAGCTTTTGACAGCAGCATGTTGCACTAGATATGCTAGCGAGATTGCTAATTTAAAAATTGAAATAATGTGTGATATTTACTAGATGGCTTAACGTTGTCAACTCCTTCAACTAGTTTAAATTGATTAAAAATCTATTTTTAAAAGGCTTTGAGAATTAATCCCTAACAGAGTGAATTTTGCAGTTTCTCCAGATGATCAAAACATAAAAGAGCTTTGAACATTGCAATTCATTTTACCACCTATTACTAATAGCAACTGTCCAGCTGTGCTTTAGGAATATAGAAACTAGGAATGGAGAAAGTAATTAAAATAGAATGAAGAGATTCTGAAAATCTTTTTTCCTTCAAAGAGCAAAGTAAATGTGAAGACAGTCTGTGTTTGTAAAATGAAAAATTACAAGAACTAAAGCACATTTACTCTACTTACAATTTTAAATGTAGTCCCTTCCACCCCTCTCTGTGTATGTGAATGTGTGTGTGTGTGTGTGTGTGTGTGTGTGTGTGTGTGTGTGTTTAAACATTCAATACCATTAAGTGAAATAGAGTAAGAAATGGGTTGATGAACATGAAACATGAAGGTGTGAGGTATGTGTGGAGACACCTGCCATATAATGATAGTCTAAGAGTTAGTTATGTTCATTCATAATTGCTGAGGAGGAAACAAGAAAATGCATCAGGAGACAGGAAACTGCATTTTCTAGGAAATCAATTTTAGACAAAAATGTCAAAATACTTGTCTTTTCTGAGAGATGCAGAGCTCCAATTTTAAAACTGAAAGAAACTGGCAAAAGACTACCTTTAGGAGCAAAGTGGTATGTGAGAATGCACCCAGAGAGACAACCATCCTCTGTTTAGACAAGGAATGATGGATGGAGATGGCCCTTTGATGGCAACCAGTGAAAGATATTCTTAGTGTGAACTGATACAGGTAACACATTTAATCAACTCCCAAAGCAAAAATTGTCACTGTAGTTCAATGACCAGAAAACAATGTCTTGTCTCTTGTCATGTAAACTAAAAAAGAAAGGATCTTAGGAAACCAAAATATTAACAAAATTCAGTGTTTTATTATAGGTTGTTTTTCTTTACTTTGCAGACATTCCCTCTAAATTCTTGGCATCAAAATATATTTGTCCATGGTCACATTTATGTTGCTGTAGAATATGTATTATGAACATATAATATACATATATTTTGCATAATTGAATATCTGATTTACATCTTAAAATGTCGTTTCTCTTCATTCACCCCTTAGAGTAGATCACCATTTGTAAATGAACACTTAAATATAAAAAGATATCAAATGCAGTACAGGAATTCATATTATTAAAATGGCTTCCAATTGTTAGTTCTCCTTAATAAGCATTCACAAAAATAGTTTTTATATAGTTTTTCTGTTATATAAACATAGCATATTGTACTCAGATAATTACTGAGAGCAAGGCTTGAAAACTATATTAGGATTTGACAATATGCATGAGTATCTGTACACACGTGCACATACATACACTATATAAACACAAAAAATTACTTAATAGCCATTCTTCTTTTCTAAGACAATTATAAAGATCTCTTTGTACATATGATGTGTTAGGAGGATCACCATGTAGATGTGGTTAATATTGGAAAGATATAGCAAGGTTCTGTGTCATGCTTAGCATATTCTCAACTATAAATTACAATAAGATGACATGAAATTAAATTTCTGCTATTTCAGATTCCAAGCTTATTAAAATTATTGGGCCTCAAACAGCTGTCATTTTTTACAATCATATTAATGTTAGACATGTAAAAAAGTCAAAGCATTTAAGTTTGGAATACAGACACATTTAAAAATAATAAAAACAAACGTATAATTAATACAGTAATACACAAATTCTACTGGAATGTATCTGTATTGTAATGACTAAATAGCCAAACCTTCTGATTCACAATAAATGGGGAGCAATCATGCTTTTCATTAGTAGGCATGTAAATAATTGAAGTAACATTAGGACATAAAATAAGAAGACTGATTGCATTTTCAAATATTTCCAGTTCAATTTTCAGCACCATACAATTAATTTTTAATCCAGATTTTAGGTATCTAGTTACATAGAACTGATTGTTGCCATATTAGCTATGCTGTGTATAAGTTTTGAATGTGTACTCCAAGGGTGTGAATGGTTGAGACTTGGTCCCCAGTGAAGTGATATGGAGATGACAGTATCTTTAACCATGGCACTTAGTGTGGGGTGTGGAAAGCATTTGAGTATGCTTCCCTTACAAAACAATAATCATAACTTTTGTGAGATCCAAACATCCCCCAGAGAGAGGGGTTAATGCAGAGCAAAGCAGAGACCTCCACACTGTCTGGTTTGCCTTCTCACCAGATGATCTCTTCATTTCACGAACATTTCGGCCATGTTGCCATCTACAACGATTTAGCACAATCCAGGGAAGTGCTGTTAGAGTCAACCTCCATGCTTCTTGGGCCTCAGCCTCCAAAATTATGAACCAAATAAATCATTTTTCTGTATAATAGAAACCAAAGGCATTTAGTATAGCAATAACAACAAAAACATTGGAACTCAGTCTGATAGAATGCCATTAAAACTCAGTAGACCAAGTCATATTTCAGCATAAATTGGGGTGAATGGATTCACTTATTTATGCACTCATTTTCAGAGCTAATATTTCAGTTTTTACAAAGGCACACTCTATAGAATCCAAACCTAAAGAAGAGACTTCTGACTGCTAGACTCGAGAAATCTCAACGGTTTCCATGTACTCTGATTTATTTTGAATACAAAGCAGCAGAGTGCCGCTCTGTGTCTCACATTTACTTTAAAACAGATTATTTGACAATGCCCTTATCTATGACAGAAATACATTTCCTCTGAGAAACCTTTATCTTTTACTTTAAGGCAAGAATTTCACAAATATATGTGCCAATGCTTTCTGAAAAGGCATCTCAGAGTCTTGTGAGTGATTAAATTTATCATAAAAAGAATCAGGATAAACCTTTCCAATCTATTTTAAGTTTAGTTTAAAAAACAATAAATGATGATAAATGAGTAGATTTTTTTCATACCTCCTCATGTATATGTATTATCTCTTTCATTTGGGGGTAAAGAGACTATAATTTTTCCTTTTTAAGCTTTATCTCACACTTTATGGTTTCTTGAGGGTATTTTTGAAATTCAAAGTTATTTCAATGGTATTATTAAACTAAAGTATAATATTGTACAAATGATACATAAATTGAAATTTCTCACAAAACTCTGGTAAATGTATTTATGTCAGAAAAGATAAACATTATACCCTTTGGGCAAAACATTATATTTTAATGGGCAAGCAAACTGTTCATAAGAAGCAGCAGTAAATGCTATACCAGTCTGTAATGACACTTTACTATCAGATTAAATAACTTTTTAAGAAAAAAGAAAGAAATCACCTGTGTAACACGGGGGAGGGGAGCTTGAGGTGGATGTACATGAAAAAGTTTGTGTGGGGTAGTACAAAGGAAAACTCTACCTTTATTCTGTCTGTGGGATTGATAAGTCATTGATCAAGAGAAACTGAAGTTACAAAAGGATGTGAGAAATTATTTTATTTTCCTAATAGTCAACAACTTGACAAAAACTATGCCAAAATCATGCTGGTTTCCAGATCTTTATAAAGCTGTTCCTGAAACACACACACACACACACACACACACACACACACACACACACACACACCAATCATAACAATTTTATACTCTGCCATTGCAAACACGTAAGAGTGCTTTTCCCAAAGGATGCTGATTTTTTATTAAATGTTATGCCCAATTAAGTTCAGTTAATCATTTTGGTGTAAAATGAATTGCTGTGGAGTGATTTCCCCTAAGAGAGTAAGCAGCTATCTGCTTTTGGATTATAGCACAAATAGCCGAAAGCAATCACCTCACTCCGGCGCCATAAAAAGCTGTTGGTCTTAAAACAAAGAGAATCATCTTGTCTAGACTCCATTGGACAACAAAGCTAATAGCATATTTCTTTAAGTGATATTGCATAAGATGTTTAGAGTTTTTCACGTCTCTAGATACGTCTCAGTACAATTTCCTACAAGCCTGCAGATTTCAGAAGGTTATAATTCAGGTTTGAGGGAGCAGTGGGTGGGAAGGAATCATCTTCAGCAAATTAATCTTGAGTGTAGGGAAGTTAAGTGTGTGTTAATGGTAAATGTAATTACTTTGCATTGAGTACCTTATGAAAATGTGATTTTTACATCATAGTGCTACACTTTTTTAAATTAATTGTTTTTAATCTTTTACTTGTCTAAGAAATTGTCTAAGAGATTCCAAAATCCTTTCATTTTTTATGTAGAATGTTGAAGTAGTTCTCACAAATTATAGGTTGATGAATATGAAGTTCTTAAAATACTGTGCTTTTATTTTAATGGTAATGGAAATCTAAATAAGAAATCTCCTCCTGACTATGAAACCTCTAAAATAAGGAGCATAGAACTCTCCAACAAAGAAGTAACTTGTTAGTGCACTGTGCAGAACAGCAGTGTTGTCTTTTCAATTCTCAGTTCACTATAAATGACTAAGGATTTATATCAAAAGGACAATGCATTATTTCTATACATTTGCTAACTTCTCATTTGATGTTCTAATGATCCCACAGGTGCTTGGGTCATAAAAGAATATATTGTAAATTTCATTACATAAAAGGACTTCCAGCTAATTCACATTTACATAAAATAATTAACTTCAGATTAATGGTATCTAGTGATGTCAGAATTAGAAGATCCAAAGTTGCATTTGGTTGTAATAAAACAATGGATGTTTAAATTTATCTTTGGATTTTTATATCATGCTGTAAAATAATTTGTAAAGAATTTGTAGGTTCATCTGTACTAGAAACTGGAAGACTTATCTACTACTTTTTGTTGTGGTCACACAGACTTCTGTAGAATTATGGATGTTATTAGGCCCTAAAGCTAATAAAGAAGATCAAAAGAAGGAGGTAGGCAGGCACTGAGTCTGTTACCTGAGCATACACCTGTGTTAATACAGGGGATGCCTCCTCACAGGATGCTGCAACTCTTAGGAGCAAACAGAACTTAAGATACAGAGCCTGGAAGTTGCTACAATCTCAAGCACGATTCAGATGGAGACAGTAATCCAATGGTACAGGTGCTGCCACGTAAAGGAGCTCCTGCCTTAAAGAGAGGGGGAACTTGTGAGGACACAAACGTGACCAGGAAAGCAAAGGGCAGAGTTTCAGCTGAAGTCTGAAAAGAATCAATACTTGGGAAACCAAGGGGAAAGCAACAGACTTGTGTTTTTCTATATGCTGAAGGCTCCTCTCTTCTGAGCTGCTTCACTATTCCTGTCTTGGAAAAAGCCGTGTCTGTATAAAATAACCCGTGGCTTTTGGAATTCTTTTTCTTTTCAATAAATACACTTAAAGAAATCGGTTAACAGGTGCTGGAGAGATGGCGCAGAGTTTAAGGTCACTCGCTGCTCCCCCGGAAGACTAGGATTCATTTCCTAGCATCCACATGGTATCTCACAACCATCTGTAACTCCACTTCTAGGGTTTCCAATATGCTTCTCTGGCCTCAGAGAGGACAAGGAAAACACTTGGTACACAAGTAGGCATGCAAGCAAAACATGCTTACACATAGAAAAGTTCAACTAAATTAAAAATGCACCTTTAGAATCATGAAATTCATTTTTAAAAGACTTGGTCACAGTGGAGTAGATTTTCATATGACCTTTTCAAACCCTCTTCTTTTTTTTTTTTTTTTTTTTTTGGTTTTTTGAGACAGGGTTTCTCTGTGTAGCTTTGTGCCTTTTCCTGGAACTCACTTGGTAGCCCAGGCTGGCCTCGAACTCACAGAGATCCGCCTGGCTCTGCCTCCCGAGTGCTGGGATTAAAGGCGTGCGCCACCACCACCCGGCCCCTCTTCTTTTTAATTAAACACTGTCCCCCAAATCCCTGGTGTCTGCTGTTTCTGATGTCCTCCTTGCTTAAGCCTTTCTTTCCATTGCCTCCCTACATTCCCCTTGACTTAAGGAAGCTGTGTAATGAATTGTAACAGAGAAGCCTGATCACTAAAAGCTGCCTTGATAGTGTAGTCAGAAGTTTTTCTCTGGTCCTGCCTGGCCCGCAGTCCCACAACCCTTATAAAATAATTACTGAGACTCATATTAATTACCAATTGCATGGCACATGGCAGGCTTTTTGCTAGCTAGCTCTTATAACCTAAATTAACCTATTTCTATTAATCTATGTTTTGCCACGTGCCCCATGGTTTACCAGTTTGCTGGCATGTTTTTCTTTGGGCTGCAAGCTGGCGTCTCTCTCCTCTCCTTTCTCTTCCTGTCTATCTGCTTGGATTTCCACCTGCCTCTAAGCTGCCTTGCCATAGGCCAATGCAGCTTTATTTATCAACCAATCAGGGCAGCACATATTCACATCATACAGAAAGATATCCCACAGCATGATAGCATATAAACCATCTAAAACTTCTATATTTGTAAGACGAATTGCTAAGTGGTCTTATTAATAAAAAAAACCCAGAGCCAGATATTGGGGTGAAAACTGAGATATCAGAGAAGCAGAAAGAAGCCAGCCACATACTTCCCCTAAGAAATCTTCAGCCAAAAAAGAGAGCTACGGCCGGGCGGTGGTGGCGCACGCCTTTAATCCCAGCACTCGGGAGGCAGAGCCAGGCGGATCTCTGTGAGTTCGAGGCCAGCCTGGGCTACCAAGTGAGTTCCAGGAGAGGCGCAAAGCTACACAGAGAAACCCTGTCTCAAAAAACCAAAAAAAAAAAAAAAAAAAAAAAAAGAGAGCTACTTCCTGTATACTCACGCCTGTGTGCCTTTCTGTGCCCATCTCACTTCCTTACTCTGCCCAGCTACATCACTTCCACTTTCTGCCCAGCTACATAACCTTCTTTCTGTCTGTACAGACCTCCAGACCTCTATGGTTAATTAGTGCTGGGAATTAAAGGTGTATGCCACCATGCCTGGCTGGTCCACTTCCCAGTGTGGCTTTGAACTCACAGGATGAATCTCTGCCTCCCAAATGCTAGGATTAAAGGTGTGTGCTACCACTGCCTGACTTCTATGTTTAACATAGTGGCTGGCTTTTCCCTCCAATCTCCAGATAAGCTTTATTGGGGTGCACAAATAAAATATCACCAAATATGTTCATGTAAAAAGAAATTACTTCTCTAAAACAATATGTCCTAGGGACAAACTTTCAGAGCAGAAAGGATAATAAGCAAAAATAACCTGTGTCATCAAATATCCCATGAATTAGATATTTTCTGCTAAAATATCACTAAAGTGATAACCAGTGAATAGGCATAAGCAAGATGCCTTGACCAATCATCTGTGAAAGAGACATAGTAGATTTGTAGTAAAATGAAGATAAAAAAGAGGAAATAGGCAAAGAGAGCAAAAATACATGCCCAGTGCAGGATAAAAGCCAACATGAGCATTTCCGTGGATGTGGGATTGGGAGTTAGGTGCCCTAAGCAGTAAACCAATTGTATATCATAGGATAAACTGGAGAACAGGTCAGGGCTGCACTTGGTCCTCCTTTAGCTGGAAGATTCCACAACACTCTGCATCTGAACTGCAGGCTCTTACCTGCAACCTGAGTCTACTGGACAACCATCCCTTCTTGAACACCTTTCCAAATCTCTCTGCAGTCACTCTCTGCCTTGTATAAAACTCCAGTACTTGGTTACAGCTGTTACTTTGAAATTTCCCCTCAAAGTTTTAAAGTCCTTATATTTTCATCTCCCTAACCCTTTAACTTCACATAAGAGGGAGAAGTTATCAGTATATGAGATTGAAAGGATGAGTGGTATACATTTGATTGTATTGTTTAATGGTATTGACCTCCTGTCTAATCAGTATTTAAGTCTCCTAAATTAATACATAAAAATGAAGTATGTTGAAGAGATTAATAAAACCTGGTCTTTTTATTATGCAAGCAGTTATAAAGACTTAATCATTAACCCACATGTATTAGAGTAGAAATGGGAGCCCGAGGTGAGTTTAAGCAACCATGAAAAATAATTATGGCTTGTCATATTTAGTTCAAAAGAATATTATTTCTGCAGTAGAAGTCTGGAAAATAGTTATTCTAATGGAAAAACGGTAAACATGGGGCTCTGTTTAGAATTTGTTTTACATCGAATGTAAACATTTATGGAAACAATAACTGTTATTTTTTTAAAAAGACACGAAACCTGTAAGATGTTGCAGTGGACAAAATTACCTGCTGCCAAGCTAGATAACATGAGTTCAACGCCCTGGACCCACATAGTGGAAGTAGAGAATATGTCCCGCAAATTGTCCTCTGACCTTTACACAAGCACCATGGCATGTACACGTCCACACATATACACTCAATAAATAAATGTAGTAAAAATGTAAAAGACATGATTGGCTTCTGGAGAGGAGCAGCAGTAGACCTAGGAAAGGTAAGTGCCAGTAAAATCTATGAAGTCTTTAGAGTCTAGTGCATGCATGCATTAATGATTAGGATAATAAGAAATAGCATATTCATAGAAATATCTTTTAAAACATAATGTCCAAAAGATGGTCAAAATCACTACTAATTTAGAAAATTGTTGACATTCTAAATGTCTATTTCTTGTCTTTATATCAACATGTTCTTTGTACATTAACAAAAAATAGCATACTCATTAAAATGCACAGTGGCTCTTTCTTACTGTAACGAGTTAGTATCTTGACACTTTTTCATGATATGAAATATTGCAGATAGCATTTCACACAGGGTTGTTCAAAAGTTTAATATTTTTAACAATTGCCCAGTTTTAGGAAAATTAAGTCACTTTATTTTTACTTGTTTTCTGATCTTTTTGTTTTGGTTTGTTTGAGATGAGGTCACATAGAGACCACTCTGGCCTTGAACTGAATTCACTCTGTGTCAAATGATGACCATGCCCTGAAGACTCTCTCATCTCCATATCGTAAGTCACTACACTAAACTCTTTAATTTAGCTTTATTTTATTTTTTTGCTCATATGTTGGTGCATCTAAATAAGCTTGTGTGTGTGTGTGTGTATGTGTGTGTGTTGAAAATAAATCACTTTGTATCGGTTTATTAAGTTAAATAATTATTGTAAATACTCATACAACATGAAATTTATAGTTATGAAATTCAATTTTTATATGTTCCTACTGATAGTAAGTATTCAACAGGAGAATATATCATATTTTTAACATTTTTTAACTTCTTAGACAACTAGGGATAATAATATTTTATACTCTCATAGCATATATTTTGGAATTTCCCTTCTAATTTAATTCTGTGTTATGTATGCTTGAATATTCCACATTTCATATAACATGCACATCCTATTTTTTGATGTAACAAGGTAACAGTGTTGCTGCTTACAGATATTTATTTCATCTAACAGAACAAGAATATTCATTGTTCTAGAGCAGTGTGCACATACTGTAGAATATTCATGTTAGGTCTAAATGCCTTAACAAATATCAGATGGATAAGATCAGACAAGTTATCTTTCTCAGCCATAGTGAAATAGATCTAGGAGTCAATAACAAGTTTTCACAAATATGTGGAAACTAAATGGCATCATGCTGAACAGTCACTAAGCACTAAGAAAAGCAAAAGAGAATTTGTTTGTTTAAGATTATAATATAATTACATCATCTCCTCCTTCCTCTTTTCTCCTTCTAAATCCTCCTATATACCTCTCATTTCTCTCTTTCAAACCCATAGCCTGTTTTCTAAAATATCTCTCAGAGTAAATGAATGTTTATACTTTAGTGCTATTATGCATAAATCTGCACATAAAGATTTCAAGGCAGTTTTGAAAACACAACTTAAAAAAATAGAATTTTACTACTGGTCAATTTTGAGTAAGAGATATCCTGCCTTTTTTCTTTCATCTAAAACCAGTGACAATCTAAGAGAGGACAGGAAGTGAAAGAAACAAAAATGTCAAGGTTTTTTTTTTATAAGGCCAGTAAGAAGCTTTTCATTATTTGCTCAAGTAAATGAAGTTCATGCAGAGCTCGTTGGTGTCCCTGAGTTGAGAAGGTGGAACAGCCAGCTGAGATCACAATTTGCGGCTGTAGAGCTGCATAAGGAGAGGTGTAGGGATTCAGACCAGTTTCTCCTGAAGAACTCCAGCTCGGTAGTCAACAGCTCATGCATGTAATTAAATTACCTGAAGTCAGGAAAACGATTATCCTAGAGCATTAGAGGAAATAACCAAAGCTTAAAGGAGGCTGACAATAGTTCCATTCCTACCAGCCAAAATTTCTGTAAGCCTCAGAATTCAAGCAGTATCTTGAGTAGACAGATTTAAAGTTGTGTCTTAATAGTGTGGCAAAATCAGCCCTGGAGTAATGAATGCTGCATTGATTCTACCTAAGTTTTGAAACAAGAGTCAGTGGAAAGAAAATTATTTCCAAGTCAACTAATTATGTCACAGAGCAATGTCAACCACTTTTATAAACTAGAAAAATACACAGCACTCAGTAATGCTAATCATTTGCTATGTTGAACATCCAATCAAAAGTTGCCAGAAATGCAACAAAATAGGGAAAAAAACGGATCAAGAAAGGACAAGAAATATAATAAATGAAATCTCTATAACAGGCATGATATAGTAAATAGATAAGGACGTTAAAGCAATATTTAATATTGTAGTTCTTATGCTTATGAAGCTAGAAAAAAATCAATGAATAACATTACCAGAATGCTAGAAGAGATTTAAATTAAAAATCAGAACATCTACAATCCTTTGTTATCTGCCAACCTGAAGAAGATCTCTCAACCAGAGACCTGCAAGTGCCACAGTAGGCAGGTTCTTACACACAGAGATCAGTAAATCAGTCAAAGCTCTTAAGAAAAGCTTTGTCTTGCAGTAACTGGTCGTTAACATGCAAGCCCACAATAGGACAGTGTGTGGAGAATTAGAGACTTTGAGGTACGCAGTCCTAAATGGGATGTCTTCATGAAACTCCTCTTTACAAGGCACAGACATCTATACAGAAGAGGAGGCATAAAAGACAGAGATGGTAGATGACCTCAAGGAAACAGCATCTTCCAGATTCACAAAGACTGGTACCTACATAAACTCACAGAAACTGTGCCAGTGTCTAGGAGACCTGCACAGCTTCAAGCTGGACAAAATTCCAACACTGAGAGGAGAAAGTAGACACTAAGTCCCACCATTAACCAAGAAGCAATTTGCAATCAACACCTGCTGGGAAAGGAAAAAAATCAGTTTTTTTTTTTTCATTAGAGTATCACTGGATACGTCAACCACACTCCAAGGCAGGCCTCATGTGCAGGAATATTTGGCCAACACAAAATGGACTTTATGGTTTTGTTTTGGTTTTTTTTGTGTACTTTTTGTTTTGTGTATTTTTCACTGATCTTTTGTTGTTTTTCTTTTGGTTGTTTGTTGTTGTTGCTTCTTTTTCCTTTTGGTTTTCTGTTGTTTTGATTTTCATATGTTTTCTACTTGGAGAGACAGAGAAGTTGGAGAGGAAGTAGGAAGGGTCTGCGAGGAGTCAGGTGAGAGAAAATATGATCAAAATACATTATACAGAAAAATTTAATATTTTCTCAAATGAGAACAGTTTTCTAATATAAAATTCTAGCCTGTGTGTGTGGCTTAGTGAAAGAATGTTTGCTCACCCTATGGAAGGGCCTCGATTTAATTCCCACCATTGCAATTAATCAAGAAAGCAAAGTAAAGTGTCTGTAATTAAACATACCTCTGGTAATAATGGCTGAAAGATCAGACATTTCAACAATCCATGAATGTGGAGATGGCAAAAGAAAAAATAAAAATGAAACAAAAACACAGAAGAAATGGAGTGAAGTATGGGACAACTTGCATGTACGTGGACATGTGGGGTAGACTCTGAAGAAAGAAGAGAGAAGGTATGGAAAAATGTATTTGAAGAAACTAGCACTAGAAATACTAGAAAAAGTATTTCCCAGTTTAAGGAAAAACATGATTCATGATTTAAAGAAGTTTGGAAACCCAAAATACAAGAACTTTGAAAAATATTATACCAAGCCATAATCACATGATAGCTCTTATATTAATACTAGCAGACCAAACACTTCCCCCTCGGGATAATGAACATAATCAGGAGGCCCATTTTGTCACTGCTATTTAAAATTATTCTGATGATTCTATACACTGTTCAAAGGGAACAAAATAATTTTTGGAGGAAATCTACATATGAGTGAATGGAAATAATAAAAGTATAGCTTAATTTCAGCATTCAACATCATCATATAAAAATCAGAGCAATAGGCTAAGGGATTGGCTCAGACCATAATGTGCTTGCTTTGAAAGCAGGAGGACCTGAGTTTCATCTCCAGCACCCACCTAAAGATTCCAGCATTATGGCACATTCTTGTAATAACAGTGCTGGGGAGAAAGACAAAGGATTACAAGGACTTGCTGATTAGCAAATCTATGCTAATTGGTGACCTCCAAGCTAAGGAGAAACCCAACCTCCCTCAAAGGAGCTGGATGGTCTTCTGGAGGATGACACTATAGGTGGTCTCCAGGCCTTCAAATGTATGCTCACATGTACACACACACACACACACACACACACACACACACACACAATTCAAAATAATTAAATCCAGAATTGTGGAGGGCTCTTGTAATTCTAGGCCTGGAGAATCTAGGGTAGAATGATTTTAACTCAAGGCCAACTCAAAATCTAATGAATTTGAGACAAATCTAGATCTCATAGTGAGAGTCTACATCAAAATAATTGCATAAATAAATTAACAAAATTAATTTCTACCATATTACTGTAAACTGGATATGAACATTTCAAAACTTGAGAAAGATATTATTTATAATATTGAAAAATATAAGATGTTAAGGATAGATTCACAAAAAGATATTAAAAGATTATTTACTAAATACTGCAGAAGATTACTTAGAAAAATGAAAATATAAATATGTAAACTTATACACATGTATGTGTGTATGTATATTGAAAAACTAGATATTACTAAGTCCTACAAGGTGGTCTATACTGTACATAAATTGCAATATTAAATAAATTATTGTACCAACAATGCAATGTTGAAGTAGTCTTTTTTCAAGTACAATTATTATTCCACAATTAATTTAAAACTTTAAGAGGAAAATGAGCATATTTGCTTTATTTTGCAGAAACATAGTATCACACATCTATACACGATTAAAAAATAAAATATTTAAATGAACATTCAACCTCCACACTGTCTACCTCCCCTATTGTTTGATCTAACTAGAATGTCCCTGTTCATTTACCTCTAATTTTCAAACTATGCCCATTCATCCTAATCACAATTACTATCTCCTCCAATGAGCTTCTGGAATGGTTCCAATGTTAGCTAATCTGTCCCTTGTCAATGTACCAAAAGCACAAATATGAAAGTACTGCTAAGGCACATTGTACAGAATAAGTAATTTAGATGTTAACTTTTTCCCCTATGTTAAAAATTACAAAGGAAAGAGACATGCTAGAATGTTCTGTTCTTCCCAATACCTAACACAGCGTGTCAGATCATCATACTTCTTGACATTGTTTGAATTTCTGTAACATTGTTGTTGCTCAAAGCATCCTGTCAGTCATGTCAATAAATCACACACACACACACACACACACACACACACACACACGGTTTTAAAAATTATAAAGACAAAAAAACCACACTAATAGAAGTGATCAAGGAGAGAAATAAGAGAAATAGAAATGGATAAGTGAAATCTTTAACCTCAATGGTAATTACAATTGGGACTGATTTTGACAATATAATAATGACTGGGCACATATCACACATAATTATTCACACGAAAGTTTCTATCCCTACTACACTATGGGAAATTTTTAAATTGGGGATAATAACTTCAGATTTTAATAGCTAGGAACACTTTTAATAAGTATAGATATGTGATGATTTTGTTGTTTCGTTTTCAGGTTTTTAGGAACGATTGCAATCTTCTTCCCGAGCACACCATGACTGATGAAAATATATGATATAATTTCTCTTAGCATTGGGAAAACTTGCTCATACTAAATGAGCTCATTGTTAGCATATTTTCTGACCATTAGTTTGAGAGTTGTTTCCAATATTACATTTCCTACTTTAAGTCTCTAAAGGGAGAAATTGCCAAGCAAAGAGAGTGGCTTGTGTAACTTGATTAAGCGACTTGAAAGATTGTCAATCTTTAACACTTTCCCAATGAAGACAGGCATCTCCAGGAACTATTCTACATTATTAGCCAATTATATATTGTTCATCAAAGGACATTGTATATATCGAAGTCATTTCTTCTTATTGTTGAAAGTTTGTAATCCATGTATCGTAGTTATTTGTCTTCCTGTCTCCTGAGAAGTATTAAAACACATTCTTGACCTTAGCTATTTCTAGCCAAATCCAAATTATCAACAGCAAGGCAATACAAATATGAAGAGCAACATGGAAAATAAGTTCACAATTAAGATGAAAAAAATTGTTCTCACCTCTAAATTGTCACTCATTTCCTGTTAGCCAACTTGTTGAACCAGAAAGATTGCTGTCCTCACTTACAAAATGAAAATGCTAGTCTTGTCTAATTTTCAGAGTATTTATCAAATTCACCTCAGGTGCCTGCCCTGAGGAGATTTCTCCCAGAGTCCAGGGGAAGACGTTACAAGCAACTGGGATGCTAATCAGAGGGATATCAAATGAATCTAAGTGCACCAAACCCTTTAGTCCATCCATTTTATTCTTCTAAGTCAATTCTATCTACATAGCTTCTTTTCTGTTCTCATACTTAGCTCCTCTCTGTCCCTTCTTCTACTGTTTTCTCATTGTTTTGTCTTAATTCTTCTCTATCTTTTTTTTTTTGTTCTCCCCAAAGCATATATATATGTGGCCATATATATCCATTCATTAACAACTTGTTAATAAAATCTACAAAGTAAACTCTTAGGGACAAGTATTCTGATAAGAGTCACACTTGGCAAAGACTTGGTCAGCTTAATTGGTGACTGACAATGAATGGCTGTAGTTTGTAAAAAGTTCTGGCTATCTCTTAAAGGGGTAGCTACAAGGGTTACAAGGGAAGAAATTAAACCAATGAGAGATTTAAGGAAAAGGCAAAGAATATGTGTACTATTTTATGTGACTAATAATATCCAGATATGGTCAGTCAATTAACAGCCTTTTTTCTGTTAATCACCTGAATCTCAGGACCTATGCATAATTAGTCTACTTAGCCTAAAATCTTGCATTAAAAACTGGTGTAGAAATGAATACAAAGTGTTCATTGTTTTTTGAATCAGAGTGGGGAGGTGCCAGTGGCAGATGTTTAGGGCAACATAGGTGCTATTGATGTCTTGAAGGACTAAGATATACTAAGGCCAGACACCTCTGCACTATCACTTATAGTTTGTTATAATTCTTCTAAAGGGTTTTGATCCAACAAGGCCAGGCACCTTCAATTCTGCTCTGTGAAAGTTCTATGAAGACACTTTGGCCAATATTTACCTTGTCAGTGGTGGAATCTGTGGCTGATATGTAGAATTAAATTATATTGTAAAATAAAATAAAATAAAAATTAAAAAAAAACTTTATTTAAAAGAACTTTTACAATGATTCTAAAAATAAAAGAGTTCTACATTAAAAAAATGGAGAACAAGACCTCTAAGTGTCTACAGTCCACATGGAACAACAGACCTAGTATGAAGCATATTTTAGTATGTTCCTATTTATAAAAATTATACAGTTAAATAAGAAACTATCTTCTTGACTTCCACAATTATGTGTGCCCATAAGATGGAGATGTAATCATGAGATTACATGTACACATGACATGGAAATGCACAGTAAATGGGGAGATGTCACAGCTGTTAGTGCACAAGAAGTTTACAACAAGAAACAGCCAATTCATTAAAAAGGCAGTAATTCCATAACGCCTTGTGTGATGGTTTTCTCCAACAGAATCCTTGGTTCTGATAGGTTGGCCTTCTGAGTACTAGTTATCACCCATGGTCTTTTGCTGCCAGCAGCTCTCAATAAGTGTCAATCTGAAACAACGAGGTAATAGGCTAGAAACCAGAGAACAAGCTGCCCTTCTTCCATCCATCACGGAAGGGACACAAATTGGTTGGACATTAAGTACTCCAGCATTCAAGAGAAGACTTTCCCTTGGTGTTTGTCAGGGATTCTGTTACTTATTGCATTCCCAGTGTTCTAATCTTTCCTTCAGTTTTACCAGATCCTGAACATCCTGCTTTATCACCATAGACCTTACTTTCCTTCAGTCATATAAAGATGGTAATTGAATCTCCTCCTTAAGCTGCTGTGAGGTTCAGTATGTTTATGACCACACAGCTTTAAACATAAATCTTCACAAATTCTGTAATCATTAACTGCTAGTTATTTCTTGTATTGATCCCATTTTGCAGATGAGCAAATGGGATTAGTACAAGAATATACAGCTTGGAAAATATAGAAATACAATTTGAAGTCAGATATGTTGTTTCCATAATCAATATCTAAGCACAGTTGATACTGTCTTCCATTATCTTAATCTAAATAATGAGCAGAATGTTCTGTTTTTATTATTTACTAAAAAATGATAGAACAAAGTCATTCTAAAGGGTAATGGAAATATTAAGATAAAATAAGAAATCTCTCAGCTTGTTGGCTGAGAAAAAGGCTGAGGACTCATGGTTTGGTAGTGAGCACATAGCTGTAGAATTTTCATGTTTCTGGTGGAAACTGGTGGAGATTCCAAAAAGAGATTGGAAGAAGGAAGGCTGTGATAAGTCAGCCAAATTACAACCCCAACCATGAGTTGGCTGCCAAAAAGCCATAGACACATTTGTCTGCAAAGCTTTAATAAATGCAGTTTCACAAATACTATGCATAATATTCTCTCTCTCTCTCTCTCTCTCTCTCTCTCTCTCTCTCTCTCTCTATCTCTATCTCTATCTCTATCTCTATCTCTATCTCTATCTCTGAAATTAGTTTAAGTGCAAGCTGGAAGAATTCCTTGTGCTTGGGCCAATTGAAAATTTAGGAAATTCAGGAACTTTGAAGGGAAAGAAAATAGTAATAAAAACATCTAAGGGTTATGAATACAGTAATTATCTGTGCATAAATGTGAACAGTTTATCATTCTATGCCTAGACAGAAAATGAAAAATGTGTCCTCATGGGAAAATTAGTTGTGAACTGTTTTAAGAAATGGCACTGTTTCCCATATATGAGTATTTATACATTCAAACTAAAAATTGGAATACAACAGCAATGATTTTTTGGCAAAGATGTTGTAGTATCTATTTAACCACTTTTGGACTTCAAAGTTAAAATTATACATTTTTAATCAATAGGTGGAATTTAGGTTTACAGACCCAGTTTAAATAGAGGTTTTACTTGGATCAATGTTAGCAAGAAGACATATGGGGACTATTAAGGAATAATATGTAATTAAGAGTTAAAATGGGAATTGGTAACAAACTGAAATTAGTCAGGCTATGATATAAATTTCTACTCTATTTCTTGCTGCAAGTTCTATGACCTTACTTGGGTTGCTTACCATTCTCAAAAGAAAAATTCAGTGTGATTATAAAATTTATCTTGTATATTTGTGAAAACTAAACACCACATTAATATTTATACAGTGCTTAGAATATTATTTTGATTAACATATAGTTATGTATTAAATCACAGTTAAAAATTAATCCTTAATAGTAATATTTGCACTTAACCTAAAAGTGGTACATGTGTGCATGAGTTCAGAGCTAGCTATACATTGCCACTCTAAAATATGGTAGGTGTCCTGTAAAATTAACATCTTCAGAAACAGAATACCCAATGGCAGTTCTGGAGATCATCATAGATCCCCTGACTCTTAGATACACCCTTTGCAACTATTTTCTTATTTATATTTATCTTTTTTTCTTCATGTTTTTGATACAGGACCTCACTACTTTGCCTTGGATAGACTAACTCCTAGGCTCAAGTGAGCTTCCTGCCTCATCCTGAGTCTGTGTCTGAGACTCATGTTGTGAACCACCATAAGCAGATAAAAGCACCCCTGTTCATACCTGTGCTTCTTCCTGCAGTACTTAACACTTGCTTTTAAGTAAAAAACTATAAAAATATACAAAAGTCCTCAGAAGAGCAATAAAATTAATATAGGGTAATATAATTATTATAACAATTTTGTGTAGAGTGTTTATTAACATGATTCTTAACAGAACCACTTGAATTATACAAAAGCATGGATACAATTGGATGAGCACAAAAATTCCAAGTTTGGGGAGAAGTCTGAAATCAAAAACATCTTAGTTCAGTGCAGAAAAGAAAAGTGGCCTCTATTTTGGTGTGCATGTTAGATATATACTGCCTGTTTTGGTGATTATTGCCAACTCTTGCTCTTTCCAACTTTTCTTGACACCCACAGTGACACACTTCCTCTAACAATGCCACACCTCTGAATAATGCCTTTTTCTTTCAAATCTCCACAATCATAGTGTTTCATCATAGCAATATATCCTCGTTCCTCCTCCCTCTCAGTTTCTTTCCTACATTCATGTATCTCTTTTAGATAAATTCACTATGGTCACCTAATTATACAGGAAACAGAACTAAGAATTAATAAATGTGACTATGTCAGTGTTTGTGTTGTCTTTCTATTAAAAACCAGCTAAATTAAAGGACTACATTTATTTGGCACTTCAAACAATGTTCATCTTACTACAGATACTTGCTAAGCTCTGTTCTTAGCTGTTCTAATATTCAAAAATTGAAAACAGTTTAGATGCTAATCAAGTGGTGAATGCTGTATGCTATGACTATGTTGCTCTGATTGGTTGATAAATAAAATGTTGAGTGGCCAGTAGCCAGGCAAGAAGTATAGGCGGGGCAAGCAGACTAAAGGAATGCTGGGAAGAGGAAGAGCAGAGACAGGAGATGCCAGCAAACCACCCAAGGAACAACATGTAATGGGTTACAGATAAAGCCACGGAACATGTGGCGATACATAGATTAATAGTTATGGGTTAACTTAAGATATAAGAGCTAGCTAGCAAAAGGCTAGAGCCATGGAAATGCAGTTATAATTAATATAAGCCTCTGTGTGTTTGCTTGGGGGACGTGAGTGGGAAAGATTTGTTCCAACTGCTGGCAGGCCGGGACACAGCAAAACTTCCAACTACAAAAGTTACTCAGCTGTTAAGAAAAATAAAATTATGAAATATGCAGGTAAATGGATAGAAGTAGAAATAATTATCCTAAATGAAGTAACCCAGATGTCAAAAGAAAAATATTGCATGATTTCTCTTACATGAATGCTAGTTTTTAAGCTTTAAGCATATGTGTTTCATACAGACTACTCACAGAGGTAAGGTAGCTAGTAAGGAACCAAGGAGCAGAATGTGATCTTCCAAGGAAGGTGAAGCAGAATATAGTCTTAGAAAGGAACAATGGGCTAATTAGACTAGGAGATTAAATAGGGAAGGGAATGGGAGGGCAAGATGGAAGAAGGAATGTGGAGTGGGAGAATTAACATTAAAGTATGTTTGAAAGCCAAGTCAAAACCTACTACTGTAGAATCTCCCTAAAATACATACATATATAAAAAGAATTTAAAAGAAATTAGCATATGTGGCAGTTTGAATAAGAATGCCCTTCAAAGGCTCATATATTTGAATGCTTTGTCATCAGAGAGTGGCACTAAGAAGTATGTGGTATTGTTGGAATAGGTATGGCATTGTTGAAGGAAGTAGATTACTGGGTTGGGCTCTGAAGTTTCAGAAGCCCAAGCCAGGCCCAGTGGCTCTCTTATTCTTTCCCCACTGCCTAATAACAGAACTCTCAGCTACTCTCCAGCACCATGTCTGCCTGCATGCCACCATGCTTCCTGCCATGATGATAATGGACTAAACCTCTGAAAAGGTAAGCAAGCCCTAATTAAATGCTTCCTTTTGTAAGAGTGTCTCTTCACAGCAATAGAACATTGACTAAGACACCATATAATGGGAGAGCCAATGCTCTAACTAGACATCATGTATACTAGATAAAATGCCCAGTGTCTAGAACAGCTTACATCTTTCTTTGTGTCATTGCTCATAGAGGTCCCATGGGCCCTCCCAAAATATCACAAGCTATTGTGGAAGCCATTGGTTACATTTCACCCATACAGGAAAAATCTGTTGCTGAAGTCACCACACACTTATTTCGCCAAATATGAAGAAAGCAATCTGGTGCCCAACTAGAAGTTTCACACCTACTAACTAGCATCTATAGTTATTAGAAGATATCATATGCACAATCAAGGGAGAAAGGTAATCACTGATATCACCCAGCTACAAATGCTACAAGCTATAATAGCAACCTGCCTACAACATATACTTACTTGTACAAAAATGGCACAAGCGTTATAAGAATAATTTACCATATTTTTTTATTGGATTTAAGGCCCACTGCATGAGTTGGAACCCATAGTTGATACTGTTAGTGATTCAAAGAATCTGAGTTTAGATAGGTTGTGAACCCTAGGGGAAAACATTCTACTAATATTCTCAGTGAACACAGCAATAAAATGACTTCAAGTGACATATTGCTATACTCATAGCTCAGTGCATCATCCAACCCTCATCATAGAAGGATCTTCTTGCAGTAGAGGGCAACTAGCACAGAGATCTGAACTGGACAATGCAAGACCATAAGAGACTTTGAAGTACTCAGTCTTAAATGGGATGTATTTATCACACTCCACCTCTCAAGGCTCAGGTTTCTCTGCAGAAGAGGGGTTGAAAAGATAATAAGAACCGGAAGTGAGGATGACTGCATGGAAATAGCATTTTCCAGGAACAGCAGGGCTGGTTCACATATGAATTTACAGAGACTGTGACAGCAAGTGAAAGCACAGGATCTGCACATACCAGACAACATCACAGCATGGAGAAGAGTGGGCACAAATTCTAACCCCTAACCTACAACTGACAGCTTCAGGCAGGGTAAGTGAAAATCAGTTTTCTTCAATAGAGTGACTTTGGGTAGATTAAGTACAGTCCAGGGCAGGTTTTCATACTCAAGGGTAGTTGGCCAACACAAAACAGACTCTGTGTATGTGTGTGTGTGTGTGTGTGTGTGTGTGTGTGTGTGTGTGTGTATGTGTGTACTCTTGTGTTTGGTAGAATACGGGGAAGGGAAAGAATATTATCAAAATATATTGTATGACAAATATAAAAAAGAAAAATTAAATCAGAATATGGTCTTAAAGTATTAATAATTCTAGTCATAAAAATGTTTCTTTACAAACAAAGCTCAGCATTATAATCACATTTCTAAGCATACCAATACAATTCCCTGTCAGGTTCCACCTTCCTGAATGCTTAAGGGAAGATCCTTGTCTATGTATCCTGCATAATGGGCGTTAACAGCTTAGATACAAGATTGTAAAACATCTGAGGGAACTTCTGCCCTCCAGGGTTCTCCCATTGTGCTGTAAGCCTATATTTAAGACCTCCTCCCTCCTTCAATAAACGGCATCGGCATCAAAAAAAAAAAAAAAAAAAAGAGGGGAGGGAAAGCTGTGGTCGGGGTGTAAAATAAATGAAAAAATTTAATTAATAAAAAATAAAATTTAAAAATCTTAAAAAAAAATACAATCAGCAGAGGCAGAAATTATGACTGATGTTAAGAGGAAGCCAAACAAGTGGATCAAACTCAGTGATTGTGCTACCCAGCTACCAAACTAGTCCTCAGATATGACTGCATCCTATCATTTTACCCTTGTGAAGTGCTTGCCCGTCAGGAAAACGGCTGACTTTGTGAACAAGAGAGTAATGTATGAAAAACAGTATGACTTCTTGTATTAAGTCATGGAGACTGCAGAGTCTACCATGCAGCTTCTTAGCTTAGAAGGCCTAGGAACGATATTTTACTGTAGGAGGATGTCCTAGTATTCACAGGGAGATCTACCACCAAGAGCCTGCAGCAGACTAACAGAACCTCTTGATAATAGCCATCTTAGGAGTGCTGGTCAGAGCTGTAGATGATTGCTGATATATAGACTGCTGTCTCTGAGAAGTGCCAGAGCTGCACTCTTGTGTGTGACATGAGGAGGCCCATTGCTGTTTTAAATCTTGAAGTTCAGAAGTAATTTGTTAGGCAACAGTAAATAACCAAAATATGTTGAACTTAAAGTGAACTATAGTCACAACAAACTAAAATATGAAAGTGTAGCTTTTAGAGATTGGAAGAGGCCCAGAAACACAGCAAAAGAGTCATCCTAGTTATTTCTGCTATTTGTCTGAAGATTCAGTATGATCAGCTGCCTCACATTCCTGCTGCCATGCTTTTACCACCATAATGCATGGTATCCCTTCAAACTCCAAGTCAAAACAAACTCTGCCTTTCTTAAGTTGCTCCCAGCTAGAAACTTGGTCAAAGTAATCCTTTTAAGTAACTGATGTAGGATAGCTAATACTTTTCTAGAAATTTAACATTTGAAAACAAATACCTAATGTCCAAACACAAGCAGAGATATATATATATATATATATATATATATATATATATATATATATATATATATATATATATATATATCAACTATGTATAAACTCAATGTGACTGATGTTAAATTGGATACACATGTGCACTCAGGGAAGGATCTCTATTCTAAATGATTAAGACTGGGGAGTGGGGAATCTTGGTTGGAACATGAAGCACATAGCAGCTAGTATTGAAGAAAAAGCACCCCAAATTCATTACAAATAATAAACAAGACCCAACTCTTAGGCAATTAAGTCATGGAGTCATGGGGTGTCAGAGTCAGAAGAGATGGCAAAGGCCACCTTGTTGTCTCATTTGTTGTCATACCAAGGCCATTACAGAATCCATGACCTCAGCCACACCAGACCTTACAACCCACAACACCATCCTTGATGTCACCAGATTCTCAAAGTAAGATAACGTTCTTTAGCTTCTAAGTAGATAGTTCTAGGAGCTGGGGGAAAAAGCTTGGAGAAACATTAACATGTCTGGTGTTGAGAAAAGCTGACTGTAACGGGTCTTTCTTTGGACCACCAGCTCCCAAATAATGGCACTGAGACTTCTTATTAATCATGAAAGCTTCACCTTAGCTTAGGCTTGTTCCCAACTAGCTATTAAAACGTAAATTAACCTGTTTTTATTAATCTACTTTCTGTATTGTGGCACATTACCTCTTCTCAGTACCATGCATTCCATTTCCACAGTATCTGGCTGGCAAATCCCACCTCTCTCATTCTTCCCCCTAGTTTTTCTTTCTCCCCAGAAATTCCTTCTATCCTCTCCTGCCTGGCTATTGGCCATTTATCTCTTTATTAAACCAATCAGAAGATACCTTAGGCAGGCAAGGACGGACAGACATCTTCATACCGTGTGGTCAAATATCCTGCAAAAGCTGACAGATAGCTGTATGATCTTATCAAATAGTTTACCTTTGTTTTTGTGATCTCATCTAAAGAGAATTTTTGTACAAATCCTGTGTTCTTATATCATTAGACGGCTCATGTAGCACTAAAATTGCCATGGTTGGTTCACAAAATAACAATGAACATTTTCATAGAAGAACTATTCTTGCCTTCAAATATTCAATTACATGATTAACCTAAATTCTAACTTTCGTTGTTTTACATATTATTTAATCTTCATGTGAAATTCAAGGTTATATATATATATCATCACTAATCTTGTTTACTAATACATGCATAACTCTCAAAAATGTGAAATATGCTCTCATGTGCATCATTCTATTTAAACACAAACCACCATGGAATGAACAATATTTCTCATTTACAGAAAAAGAAAATATATATAACAAGCCAAAAATGCTTCACATGTAACACCAGACCTAAAAGCCTACAAGCCAAAATCTTCTTCCACTAGTTTTCAAAATTCTTTCCTGATATAGGTTGTCTCTTATCAGAATGAAGTCTCACATCTAAGCCCATTGTTAGGGGTCATGGGTGTCTGGAATGGGTGTCTCAAGGTTCATGGTATCTGATTCAAAGAACTGAAATAAAGGCACACACACACACACACACACACACACACACACACACACACACTGTCAAGTAGCAAGAAAACTCTTTTCAAAGAAGAAGTCATGATTCAGATCAGAGCACACTGTCAAAAGTGACAATGGACTCCCTCAGAGAAAAGGACACAGGGCCCAAGTTATTGTTTGGGACTTATTTTTTTCAAGTACTAAGAAAAGGGGAAGTTTGGTTACCATGTTGCAAGCAAAGATGATTCTGTATTTTATTTGACAGATTTGAGTCACATAAGCTGTTTCGTCAGTGCTTGTATCTCTTCTCAATATGCATCAGATTTTAACTGTTATCATTCACTCCAAATAAGCATAGCTATAAGGCAGTAATGTGGTATTTTCCTTAAAGCTCACTCAGAGCGCACAATTTGCCATATTATGCATGCAAATACTGGTTTAAGCCAGATCTTCCCCACTACGTACAATAGTCAAATATAGTGTGGAGGACATCTGGATAGAAAGTGTAAGCAAAAGAGAAGGGCTTGATGACTGTCATAACAAGGAGAAATGGACTTCATTACTTTGTGTAGGGAATACATGCTGCTAGATGCAATGAGTGGCCCTACTTTACAAACAAATTGTTAATTCATTGTTATAAGGGTGTATGTTCATAGTATATACAGGCAAGGAACCTAGAATCCTAAATGTCTTGTTAGAAAAGGATTGTATGCATAGCAAAATTATGGAGAGCCCTAAACTTCTAAACTATCCCCCTGCTTAACTACCTCACCATGGTATTCTTTCTTTCCTAACTACAGTTCAATGTCAGAATCATTTCCCCTACTTTCCCCAATTGTGCACCATGAGATTCTATCCTCTATTTTCTGACTCTACCCTTGTTACATAAAGCATGACTTTCTTGTGTCCCAAGATCCCTGCTTTATGCTATGTAAAAGGAAGTTGAAATGAGAAAGTGTTCTTGTCTTGTCTAAGTAGTTCGTGTTTAAGGATCCATTCTGGAGTCCTTGGTAGTTTTTTAAAGAACTTTCTGTGAACAAAATGACTTGATAAAGGCTTTTTAGTTGTGACAAACTTACTGATTTTAATAATGTTTTCTAATCCTAGCTGTACTTTGAAAATGAGCAGGAATGCTATCTTGCCCAATCTACTTAATCTTGAAAATGCATATCACATGAATAACAAGATTTTAAAGGTTACAAATTGAACATCTTTGGGTGTTGTTTTATTCAGTCTCACTGTTATTTAAATATTATATTAAATACATTTATATTTTTATGAATTTATGAAAATCATAAATATTCATAACTGAGAACCATGCTGATTCCCTTGTACAACTTGCAGTACTACCTAGTCTAGTTAGGTCCCCATCACAATATTATTTTCCTAAATGATTTTATGACAGACAGCTAGCCCCAGAAATTATCTGAGAGTCTAAATTTTTATCTCAAAAACCTGCTAAGTATTGTGAATCTATATATAATCAGCAAAGGAGAAGAAATTTGAAGTTGGGTGTAGAGGAATTGAAAACAGAAAATCAAAGATGAAATGTTGTGATTATAATTTTATCCAAAAACGAAAGAGGCTTGAAATAGCTAAAGGCTCTTCCACTGAAAAGGAAGTTTCACAAAATAACTAGACAAAGTTATTACATGATTAAAAAGCAACTTTCTCTTCTCTAGTTATTTAAGAGGAATTCTAAATAAACAAAACTGAATTAACACACATCTTCCTTTGAATCTAGTTTTGTCAATTTCAGATATCAATGGTGGAATTCTACTAAGTGGCCATCCTGATGTTATAAGATATGACATGGGACTTTCTCATCCTTTCAGTTGTTCCAAGATGAATAAACCAGAAATATGGTCATCGCCTTGCTCCTGGACATGAAGCTATGGTTAAAAGTCATGAGTGATGCATTGGGAGGTCTACTTTTACCTAACTCTGAGTTTTGTTAAGTCTTATAGACATCCCCGTGGAACACCAAAGTACCTCTTTCTAATTCCCCAAAGTATTTTTCTTTCTACATTAACTTTACACTGTTTTCAAATTATGGAATTCGTGAAATCATGGAGTTTTGATTCAGTGGACATTTTATCATGCATACTTCTAACCTCATCTTGAATGTATAAATCTTTAACATTTGTAATTTTTGATCCTCAGAGACCGGACTAAACTAGAAGGTTGATTTGATGCATTGTGTACAGTTTCTTCCTATTTCAGTTAATTACACCGATGAAGAATAAAGAATAAAACTAATATCCACATGTCACATGTCAAATAATTCCATTTCCCTCTTACCTTTGTAAGTTGACTCTGTTCCTTCCGTCACTGCACTCCTTGTTGTTACTTACCAAAGTGGTTTGGATGTGCAATGTTCCCCCACTCTTTATTATTTGACCACTTGCTTTCTAGATGGAGTTGCTGTATGTGAGGGTTTGGACCCTTTATAAAGTTGAGCCTTATTGGAGGAAGTAGAGCACTAAGGGCTCTCCTTGAGGTTTTATCACAGGACCCCACTGCCCATTCCCTGGCAGCTTCCTGACACTTTCTATGGTGTGACAGGCTGGCTTCTTGTTTCTGCCAGAATGCCTTCCCTACCATGATGGGATGAACCCCTCAAACTGTATACCAGAATAAATCTGTCCTCTCACAAATGCCTATTGTCAGGTATTTGGCCACAGCAGATAATGAAGTAGACAATATACTTACCATATTCATTTTAATGTGTATTTTCAAACATTTAGTTTAAAAACAAAACCATAGCCTCCCTCTGAGAGAATTTTATGTTAATTCTTCAGATCTTTCTAATGAAAGGGGACAGTGAAGAGCCCTTTTTAAACTACACTTTGATATTTAAGAAATGTAGAGGAACTTAATTTTGTGAATTGACATCCGAAGATCAAATACATGCAGTGGTGCAATTCTGACAATTTCTACAGTCTACCACAAATCAAAGTGGTTTTTTTTGTTTGTTTGTTTGTTTTGCTTAAAATTTTCTTAGAAAAGGAAAACTGAGTTCACAGATGTTAATATATACAGTATTAGATATAATAATCGACTTCTGGCATTAGGCAAATAATAACTCAAAATGTCAAAAAAAAAGAGAGTTACAGGGAAAGACTTACTTCTCAATACAAAAACAAAAGAAAAAAAGAAAGAAGTTGATTTTTAGCTTGACCTTGCCACTGGGAAATTCACTAAGAATGCACTTATTTGAGTTGTCACTGAAAAACTTCTATGACCACAGGTAAACATGCAAGCTTTTTCTGGGAAGACTTTTATTTTTATAAAATGGGATATTTTCAGGTCTCCCCTAGCTATGAAAATGCAAATGTAACTGAAGTAGGCAAGCAAGGCCCTGAGCAATGTGTACAACTCAACATTTTTTCTTCTGTGTTTTAACAAATATGACCTTGGGATGGCTCTTAGAGTACAGAGATGAAATAGAACAGGGGATGGAGTCTATTTGTCAAAGGGTCCTAGACACACTCTGAGGGATTCTTTTTATAACTGTCTTGTCCACTCTAGAGAATATGACCTCTTCGTTTGCTGAACAACTTTACTAGCTGCATCCTGGGGGCTAAAATCTCAATCTCTGCCTTCCTACCCTAAGCCAACATGCCTATTCCTTTGTCAATGCATTCTTAAAAACTCATTGCAGCGTGAATCTGCATGGCACAATGCCTCCACTTACATTCTCAGAGGATAAGGAGACTTCCTTATGACTCATGACTTGGTTTTATTCAGTGACACGGCACTTTTTAATGTAAAGTAGACACAGCAAAATAGTAAAATGCAACTATAAAGAACTTTATGTTCTTCAAAGGTTAATGTGCCTATTAATACATGAGAAAAAAACATTAATGCAAGAAAACAACTGATTAACTGGGAAAATGACATTTGGCTCTAGTCATTTGTTTTTTAATTTTGTAATTAGAACTTTTAGAGTTGTAGGACAGATGGCTTCTTAATGGCTTATTTTGTTTCGTTGCCCCCCTCCTCCTGCCCCTCCACACACAAGTAATTCACATCTGAAAACTAGAATGGCCATGCGTTACTTAAATCTAGGACTAGTTAGAATGGCATTATGTTCTGCTTTTCAATGCTAAGAATGAAATTGCTCCCAGAATTATGGTGCAGCAAGAAACCTGCTTGTGATGAGCTGAAAGGTAACACTCCACATATTCATTCAAAGCAACATCCTAAATCTGCAGCAACTGACAGCTCACTGCATATAACTTATTCTGTGATTATTTACTATTGTTCTCTTCTCCAGATTACCTATTCAGAGAATTCAAAATAACAGAACTGAATTAGCATACCTTTTCCTTTAAATCCAGTTCTATCGATATCAGATATCAGTGGTGGAATTCTACTAAACGGCCATTATGATGTTACATCACTTGACATGAGAATTTCTCATCCTTTCAATTGCTCCAAGATGAATAAATAAAAAACATGGCCATACGTCATATTCTTGGCATAGAAGCTATCTTAGATAATATGAGTGGCTGCATTGAGATGTCTATGTTGACCTATCTGTGAGGACCATGAAGTCTTACAGACATTCATTTGAACCTCAAAGTAACTCTCTCAAATTCCCAAAAACATTTTTTTCTGTCCAAACTGACTCTATACAATTAGAATTTTTAGGAAGTCTGGTGGGATACCTTAAGTAGTTTAGCCAACTGACTGATTCTATACATAATATATATATATATATAATACTCTCTATATATAATATAAATAAACATGTTGATAATTCAATATCAATATTTCAATATTAATGTTTGTTTTTGAAAGAGATCTTTTAGATCATTTGTAATACCAGCTTATAAATTTAAACTGTATTCAAAAGAGAAGAAATTGTTCTTTTGTACTATAATAATTATTTCCATTTTTAATTTGGCTTGATATCTTGAAATGATAGGTTTAACTTTTTTATCTTTGCCAAATTTAAATAAACATCTGATACTAACTTACACTAACTACCTGCATATTTCAGATTTGAATATTATGAGAAAACATGTACTTTAATTCGTCTGATGGTTGGGAGGGGGAAAACTCCATCTGAAACTTAAGTTTCTATGATGATTTTACCATGAATTTTAGAAACACGTTTATATCAATCTTAAGATAGTTTGAAATGTTTATAGCAATGATAAAAATCACAGATGGAGGGAATCACATGCCTTATAGAAGGCACAACAGGGTCTACCTGTGTTTTACCTCTGTGTTCATTTGTAAAAATTGTCAATCAGATTCAACACCAATACTAGAGAGCCAAACACTGGTCATCTAACATGAAGTACAAACACTTATTTCTTCTACTAACTAGTAATAACTCTTCACACTTACTACTCTTCCTAGGAAATTGAACTAATATTCTGGCTAAAATGCACACAGTTGTTGCAAATGCTCCTGTTCTCTATTATTTCTGCAACCCAGGTAAAGCTTTCTCCCTGCACAAGGATCCCAACAATGTCCACGTAGCTGTTAAGAGAGGTGACTGACCTGCTGCTACCCTCTTCTTTTAGCACTAGAAAGTGCAGAAGCCATGCAAAACCTTAGTCCTAACCTACACTAGCTCATTCTGCCTTCCTGACCAGCCCCAGTAACCTCTACTCCTACTCCATGTTACCAGTACACTCACTTAACTGCATACTAGAATAGATTTTTCCCCAACATTATTTCACTACCAAATGCTTCAAGCCTTTCATCTCTATGTCATATTTTGGAAAAGTACCATAGTTTCTACTCTTCTTTATGAAAAAAAGCAAACAGAAAAACCTCTATTGATTAACTCTTCTTCTATACCACAAAAATCCTAATCATACAAACCCACAGTCTGCTCTTCTACAATCTCATCCACAGGGGTTCAGGTACTACCTTGGTCAGCATCACCTGCAACTCAGATTGTTGGGTGATTTCAGCTAACATTGCGCAAAAATGGTAAAGACAATGACTTTGAGGAATCTAGTCTACCTGTAATCTACCACTACTAAAGAAGTCACAGTCCATGTGACTTTTTCCTAGAGGAACATGGTCTCATGAGTATAGGCTCTCATCTATCTATCTATCTATCTATCTATCTATCTATCTATCTATCTATCTATCTATTTCCCTGTTAGGAAATATTATTTTAAGGTGTGTTTCTTTTATTGATGTTGCATTTGCTTAATTCTGTGAAACTGTATTACTGTGCCTGTCTAGAATACCTGATGGTCTATTAAAGAGTTGAATGGCTAATAGCAAGGCCGGAGAAAGGATATGTGGGGCTCGCAGGTAGAAAAGATTAGTAGAAGGAGAAATCTGGGAGAGGGAGATCTAGGAGTGAGAGAAGGAGGAGGACATCAGGGGCCAGCCACCCAGCTACACGACCAGCAACAAAGTAAGAAAGAAAGGTATACAAAAATAGAGAAAGGTAAAAGCCCAGAGGCAAAAGACAGACAGGTTAAGTTAAGAAAAGCTGGCAAGAAACAAGCCAAGCTAGGACTGGGTATTCACAATTAAGAATAAATCTCCATGTGTGATTTATCTGGGAACTGAGTGGTGGGGCCCCCAAAAGAGCAAACAATAACATTTCCCTGCTTTTTATTCCTAGAGAATATAACATGTAACAGTACCCTGCTATTCTTCTTTGTACTTCACTTTAGCATGCTTAATTGATTGTCCAAATATTAACATATAAACTCTAATTTGTTAGTATTTTAAATAGTACTATCTATTTTATGTTGGAATTTGATTGATGCATTCATGATGTCTATAAAGTATTGCATTCCAACTCAATTTTAGCGTCAGTATTCATCATTTGAATCTGTATCATTAACGCTCTTAATCATCTCACTTCCTAGTATTGCCTGTGCAAATCCTTTTCTCTAATGTATGTGTCAAGCCAACCATAGCTTCCTGTCATATGGTAACCTTGCTAGATGAACAGGACTAGCAAAAATCAGACAGTGGGGCATGCCATGACCTTTTGTATAGAGGTGTATGAAGCACACATTCTTGGGCAACAAGGCTGAGGACTGAGGATGTGAGTATTGGAAGGAGACCCTTCCTGCCTTTCCCTAACAAATGAAACCCAGAGTCATGCATAGAGAGGCATATGAAACCTATTATTGAAACTGAGCAAAACCACAAATGTCTGAGAGAAAGGGCAGTTTAATAGTAAGCCTAGAAGTAATGAATTCTCGATGCTTAAATAGCATCTATCTTATTTCAGAACAGATGGGAGCATCACTCAAAGATGGTAATTCTGTAAGGATCTGATGATGCAGAGCCACCTGGATCCTCTGGAACTTTGATTTTCTTAGACAAGTGAACCAATTAGCTTGAATCAGGCATAAACTTTAACCCCACTTCATATATGAATTGTTAAAGTGACTAATATACCAGAATAGATGGGTGAGAAACTGTTAAAGATTGTTGAGTGATACTTATCCCCCTAAAGAAAAAAATTACTAAAACTAGAATTTCAAAAAAACAGGATAATTTTGACAAATTTCTTAGAAAAAATAAACAGAACTATTCTTTCCCATCCTCAATGTCGCTCCAAGCACATCTCAAAGGCAGGTGACCTTTCTATATGTATAGCACTTCAAATAGTTGCTTTTCATTAAAAATGAAGCTAATCAGCAATGCCCCCACTAACTATGGCTTGGTAAACATGTAAGTAACATGAGGTAAGATTATTTTATTTTCCTTGGTTTTTAGATAACAGAGGGATTTAAAAAAAAAACCACTTAAATCTTTTTTTAAAGTAAAACAAAAGCTTAAGGAAGAGGTACTGCTCCAGATCTGTAATTCCTAGAAGTCTTTTTATTGTGCTTCTTATTTAGATCTCATCAGGGTGCAGCCATGGGAGAGCAAGAGGCCATTGTCTTCTGTTCCCTGGGACAGTACACTTCAGCTGATGACAAGTTTTGCTGAAGCCTTTGCTGTCCTTGCAGTAGACACCTGCTGTGGCATTGAATAAAGCTGTGCCAGGGTGGGTGGTTTTCTGAATTCCCTGAGCCAGCATGGTAACTTATGATTCACTGAAAACTACAAGGCTGAGAGTTAACTGTGCCCTCCTGGCCTTTTCTGCTTCAGCCCCTCCAAAGAACTGTATAGCATTTTCTTACATGCATTGAAACTCTTTTTAAAACTTCAAGCTTCCTTCTATTCCCCATCCAAAGTCTGTGCTGGATCAGATCAAACTGTCTACCAAACTCTTTCTTATTCTATAAGCCAATCTTGTCACCACTCTTCAAAATACTAAAATAATGTACATAGTCTCATAGCATGCTTGACATGAAGAGGAGCTCAGTAGAAAAGAAGACCAAGGGATTCAGAAGAAAAAAAAAGATGTCTCCCTAAAACAGGAATTAAAAAAAAAAAAAAAAACTAAGGATGAATAAGGGAATGAGAGAAATGAGTGTACGTGCAAGAAAAGTTGAAAGCAAACTTTGGGATGCAAGTATGGGTCATTCGTTCCCATCAAAATCCCATTTACATCCTTCCTGACACTTCCTAGCTGTTCACCACACTGCTGGTTTACACATTCTTTGAAAATCAGAATGGACAGTTGAAAGATGATAGATGGTCAAAGACATTTACTTAAGTGGCCCTTTAGTTTCATTTTGTGATTGTTAGATAATCCTCAAACTGAGGGGAACCGATGAAGCATGTACAATAATAGATTGCGCTTTTTCTCTACTTTGTTTCTAAGGACAATGACAATGATGTTGACATAATAAGAGTGCAATGATAAATATATTTCCCCATGAAATGCATCTGTCATCAGAGATGTGTTCTACTTCTAAAACTAGAAAAATTGAAGGAGGTGAATAAATTAGATTTCTGTTACTTTAATAAGGACTTAAAAATAATTGAAGCTGTAAGAGATGTCTCCATTTTATTTTTTTGATAATTGTCCTTGGGGAGTAGAAACTCTTTCTAAGATGCACTACTAGGTGCATCTTAGAATTATAAGAATCCCTGTCAAAGAATAATTTGTTATGATGAACATTTGAATGATGCCATGAAATCAGCCTTTAGCCCTCCCTAACTTTCCCCACATAATGGAAAAATAAAAAGAACAGTACAGCAGCCCTATACAGCCAAATCATATCATGATCATGATTACCTGCATATGTCCTGAAGACAAAGGTTCCCCTGAAGAATTCCTTTCAAATTGTTTTAGTTTTTACTTTTGACAACTTCATAACTGTATGCAATGCATTGTGATGATATTCATACTCCTGTTGGCACCTCTTATCCCTCTTCCATTCCTTCCAACCCCCAGCTTTCCTCCTTACTTCAATGAGTGTGTGCCTCTGTGTGTGTGTGTGTATGTGTGTGTGTGTCTCACTGAGTTAAATTAGCCAAGGTTGCTTGAATAAGCATAGTTTGAGGGTTATTTCTTAAAGCACAAAAAAATTATCAGTGTCTGCACTGCTGAAGAAAATGACATCACTTCCCAGAGCAACCATTGACTACCACTTGTCCCTCATGTGGGATGGGCATCCATGAGCTGCCCCTCCATCCATAATGTTCATAGACTCCATCTTGTGAAAGTCCTGTTTAGGTGTCTATAGCTGCTTTGTACTTCCAACAGCCACTAGTCACATCATGTTCAAAGACAACTTTTTTGTATCAGTACTCCCTATCCTCTGGCTTCTACAATCTTCCCATCTCCTCTTCCATGACGATCCTTGGGCCATAGAGGAAGTGGTATAGATACCTCACTTAGGAAGAAGCTTTGTCTTAGAACTTTGACTAGTTATGAGTTTCTGCATTAACCATTGCCCACCGACCAAAGCTGAAAGAAGCTCTAGTCAATGGATAGAAGGATAAATATTTGATTGGCAGTTTGACTACATGTCCATTTAGAAAAATGCCAGTATGGAAAAATGTAGCTGGAGAGTTTTCTTTCCAGGTCCCGCCAAGCCCTGGCAGTCCAACAGCCCACTTATAAAATAAACACACAGACACTTATATTATTTAAACTGTTTGGCCTAAATGGCTCAGGCTTCTAGCTATCTAGTTCTTACATCTTAAATTAATCCATTTCTATAAATCTATACTTTGTCACATGGCTCGTGGCTTACTGGCATCTTCACATGCTGCTTGTCATGGCGGCGGCTGGCAGTGTCTCCCTCTGCCTTCCTGTTCTCTCAATTCTCCTCTCTGTTAGTCCCGCCTATACTTCCTGCCTGGCTACTGGCCAATGAGTGTTTTATTTATTGACCAATCAGAGCAACACATTTGACATACAGACCATCCCACAGCAGAAAAATCAATTTTATGTCAAGAGGAAAAGATTCAGGAGTGGGTTCATACAATTCCTTTTTCCCTCTTTTGTTTTGTTTAAATGAATAGGCCTCTTTACCGTATATGATTTTAAAACTCATTCAGAGCAGAATGGCTGATTAGAGCTTGCCCCAATAAGCAAGCAGTTGGTCATATGCCAGCCTAGATGTTATTCTGACACAGTGTCCATGTAATTTTCCCTTGGGAGCTCTTTGCCTTTTGGAGGTAACTTATTTAAATGCTCTTTTAAGATAATGTATTAACCCCAGCAAATTCCAGCTGTTTCCATATGATGGTTTCTGGCAAGGTAGTGAGAAGTATTTGATTAGTAGTCTCCAGGCTGCACTGTCAATTGCAACGTATTCAGAGAGAAATTAGGGCTTGATATTTTTCTAACAGACATAATTTTTCCATGCTCCTGTTCCTATCCAGTATGTGAGAAGCAACCAATAAGAAAATGTTCAATAGGCAGGATAATGCTGGGCATGCAGCCCTTCGAAGAATAAGCAGCTGAAATGCAACACAGTTTCTACAGTCTCATGTAGAAATTGAAACAGATATGATCCATGTGTTGCTGAATGGAAGTAGGTAGGCCTTTATCAACCACTATGTTCAGTCATTGTAGCTTACTTTAAGAAACCCTATGTAGGGCAGTTCTCCCTGGGATAGGCGAAAGAACAGAAAGCTGATGTGATATGAAGCAAGCCTCACTCTGAGAGAAGATATGTATGAGGAGTGTATTTCCAGGCCACCTGTGCAGTTTCTATGTATTGATTACAGTTGTGCCTTAGATTTGCCTTTTTAATGGGAGAGACTTCAGATTTTTATCTTCAGGACCATATCTAGTTTACCTAGGTTGGTCCCAAATGATAAATAAAGACACTTAATATCATGGCTCATAGACTGTAAAATTGTCAGGAATATTTTCCCTCTAATATGGATACATTTACATTAATTAAAATGCCATTGATTTCCAAGCAAGTGGGATTATATGCATACCTACCAAATTTGAAACCAGATTAGGTTTATTAGAAAGCTTTTTCTGAACCAACTTTAGGGTTCAAATAGTTTCATGGAGTTCACACTTTATTTGATTTATCAGGTCCAAAAGTCCAAGATACAACGCTTTAAAAAAATTGTTGTGTCTTGAGTGATGTATGAAGCATAATTTCTTGCTATCAGCTCTGGTTATAGCTGATAATAACTCTGCAGAATGCTCACACCTGAGTGTTCAGTGGGTTTAACTTATCGGCTGCAACATTCTGGTAGTACACAAAAGTCTGTGTTCATTTGTGCAGCCAACAGTGGAATAGGAAATCAGCATTAAAAAGAGTCAGCAGCTTTGAAAAGCATTCCTGAGTTGGCTTTTTTATTAGCATATATTGCTCAAGTAGTTTCAATACAAAATGGATTTGTATTTATGTACATATGTATGTATGTAACAAGAATAACTAAAAATGAAGAGGTCATGGAGTTGAGAAAGAGTAGGAGGAGTTTGAGTGGGAAGAGTGGGATAAAATTATATATGTATAGTAACTATGCGTTTTGTGTTGAACGTAATTGATAATTCATCTCTGCATCACCACAGTGATATTATTTTCATAGATAATACCATATATGATTGTGCTTTGCATTTTATTTCTAATCATTACATAAAACAGATGGAAAGAGAAAATTCCATGATATAACTTTAAAATGAAGTTCAATTACACAAAACAAAAAACAAAAAAAAAAGAAATTCTCAAAAGAAATAAGAAAATAATTACTTAAAAAACATGGACTTGTATGAGAGTTTAACAAGATGATTAGATTTCTTTCCTTATTAAGTTCTTATACTTAACATGGGATTGTACTCATCATTTTATAATATATTACTTAAAAATATTTTATTTTTTAAATCATAATCTCAATGGATACCTCTACAACACAACTTATACACACAAGGCTCAGAGAACATTGCAGGAGATGATGCAGAAAAAATTATAATAATCAGAGCATCAAAGAGATAATCTGGAGATGAAGACATTCAATGATTGTCAGAAGCTGTGCCCATAAAGTCCCAGAGATATGACTACCTAAACATAAGCTGAAAAAAGGACAATAGATATGATAGTGGAGACAAGGGAAAGCCCAGAAGATGTCCACAAAGAATTACTTAAAAAAAAATTCAGATCAATCAACTTTGAAGTGTTCACTTTTTAATGCAAAGTTCTATTGTGTTTTTCTTTTTAGTTTTAGCAGTTCACTTCTAATTGTCCTTACTTTTTTATTAAAAAAAATTTCATTCATTTTACATACCAATCACAGATCCCCCTCTCTTCCCTCCTCCCGCTGTCCCCAGCCTTCCCTCGCCAACCCAGCCCCCATTCCATGTCGATGAATTCTAAATGGTCTTATTAAATAAAAAAAACATGGAGTCTAATATAGGGGTGAAAGTCTTAGAGAGATCAAGGAAATAGTAAAAGCCTCCAGTCAACCTTACCTCACCAACTCTGCAGCTTCCAAATGCAAGTTACTTCCTGTCTACCCATGCCTAGATGCCTTGCTGTTCCGTCCATCTGATTTGCTCTCTCCTTTCAGCAACATCACTTCCTCTTTCTATCATAGCTCTGTCACTTCCTGTCTGTCTGTACAGACCTCCAGACCTCCATGGTTAACTAGTTTTGGAATTTAAGGTGTGTGCCACCACACCTGGATCTGTTTCCAGTGTGGCCTTGAACTCACAGAGATCCTGCCTACCTAGTGATAGTATTAAGCATGTGTGCTAACATTTCTTTGTTTACTTATAATGATTGGCCTTTTTCCTCTGATCTCCAGGCAAGCTTTATTTATTAAAACACAAATAAAATATCACCATATTTCAGCACAAATAAAATATCACCACAATTCCTTCCTCTGAAAGGGTAAGGCCTCCCATGGGGAGTCAGCAGAGCCTGGTAAATTCATTTGAGGGAGATCCTAGCCCCTTTCCCTGCACCAAGGCTGTGCAAGGTGTCCCATCATAGGTAGTGGGCTCCAGAAAGCCAGCTCATGCACCAGGGATGGATCCTGATCCTACTGCCAGGAGGCTCCTTAAGCAAATCAATCTACACAACTGTCTCACTTATGCAGAGGGCCTAGTCCAATTTCATGGAGGCTACACAGCTGTTGGTCTAAAGTTCATGAGCTCCCACTAACTTGGAATGGTTGTCTCTGTCGGATTCCCCAATATAACCTTGATGCCCCTTGCTCATAGAATCCCTCTTCCCTCTCTTCAACTGTCCTTGTTTTTTATAATCTAAAAGTTTAAGAGCATTGAATATGGTAGCTCACATCCATAATTCCTGAACATAGAAGATGAAGCCAGAGGATTATCAGGAATCTGTAGCAAACCAAGCCTCCCTGGTGAGTTCCAGGTAAACCTGGGTAACAGTTTGAGACCTTGTTTAGAAAGATAAAAAGACAGATAAGTAGATAAGAAACAGTAGTGGGACACTTCATTTCAGACATTAATACTCTTTAGATAGTGAAAGCATATGAAAGCTCATGTCTAAAACATCTGGACCAATTCAGTTTTTGCTTTTTGGATGTCAAATGTTTGTCAGAGGCTTGTGGATAGTATTGATTTTATCACAATCCAGGTGCCATTGATCACAACTTGAAAATTAATTTCAGAAGTGAAAAACAGGTGAAAGTAGCAGGTAGTTATACATACAGATATAGATAGATATAGATACAGGTATAGATTGATATATAATGATTATATATATTCAATTATATGCATGCTAGGAGAATACATATATTATGTATTGTAACTCAAAATAGCAATTTCTTTCATTCAAAAAGTTTTAGTTAATGGAATTTCATACATCTAATGTTACATGAGCACTCTGCATTACTGGTGCCTCTACTAGACTTGAGGAATAGAGTCAATCATGGCTGCTCCTGAAACAAGAGGTGATTCTATATAATCTCTCCCATCAGTCAGCTGAAGAATGTTAAATAGCAATGAGAGTCATCTGCTGTAATGATTTTCAGAACTCACTTTTTCAATTCATAATATAGGGCAGCATGAAACTGGGGGTCAGTAATATCATTTCAGAGACAGGAGCAGATTACATTTTAAAATATGAAGTTGAAAGATGGGCAGTGGTGGCACATGTCTTTAATCCCAGCACTCAGGAGGCAGAGCCTGGTCTACAGAGCAAGATCCAGGACAAGCATTAAAACTACACAGAGAAACCCTGTCTTGAAAAAAATAAATAAAATAAAATAAATAAAATAAATATGGAGTTCTGTGGTGATATTATGTTTCCCAAAATATTGTGCACCCTAATAAACTTATCTGGGGTCAGAGAACAGAACAGCCACTAGATATAGAGGCCAGAAAATGGTGGCACACGCGCCTTTAATCCTATCACTTGGGAGGCAGAGATCCATTCGGATCTCTGTGAATTTAAAGCCACACTGGAGACAGCCAGGCATGGTGACTCATGCCTTTAATACCAGGAAGTGAGCCTTTAATCTCAGGAAGTGATGGCTGAAAGCAGAAAGATATATAAGGCATGAGGACCAGGAACTAGAGCTGGTTAAGCTTTCAGGCTTTTGAGAAGCAGTTCAGCTGAGATCCATTTGGATGAGGACACAGAGGCTTCCAGTCTGAAGAAACAGGATCAGCTGAGGAATTGCGAGGTGAGGAAGCCGTGGCTTGTTCTGCTTCTCTGATCTTCCAGCATTCACCCCAATAACTGGTCTTGGGTTTGTTTTTATTAATAAGATTTGTTAAAATTCGTGCTACAGAGTTGAACATTTAAAGGTTGAAAAGTTTGAGGAAGGAGTTATTGTTTTGATTTTAGTATGAATAAAATTTCCATAAAGGTAGTTGTTTTAATAATATCAATTTCTCACTCAAAAATAGAGAAATTAGAATGAGAAATCAACTTTATATTAAGCATTTCATGTACTCATTGTGGAAATATGTTGCTTTAAAGAGAGTACATCAACTTTTCAATAAAATATTAGCCTTCTAAGGAACAGGACTGTCTCCTCTTCTTCACCTCAAGTCATTTGTTATGTCTGTCTGGAGATAAATCATCTATTTGTTCCAAGTTTCTTTTATTGAAGTTTAAAATGTCTCCAGGACTTCACTGGACTGGACTCTGAGTCATAGTCTTTTCAGCATTAGGAAACATCTCAGATCCTTGTCATCCAGATCACTGTGATTATTTTTAAGTATAAATGTAAAACAATATATCATTGTTTGTGGTTTATGATTTAGGCAGTTCATGTTTTAGAACCTTGAATAAAAGCAAAGGAGGAATTGTCATCATAGAGACTTGGAGTGTTATTGAAACATCCCCAAATCATTCTGCTTCAATTATTAAGACCCATCTGAAGAATTACCATACATCTAGATAAAGATGGTCTGGCTGTATGATAATTGAAAAATACAACACTTTTCAATAGCAAATTAGATTTAGCACAAACAATTAATTATACTTAATGACAACTATCTCATGAAGAAAAGTGTTCAGGGAAATGACAGGGAAGATGACACTTTCTTTAACTGAGCCTGGAAATGAAAAAAAAAATGAACATAACAGCTCTGATGGACGTAAGATAATTAGGTAGCTAATCCAACAACACAATTTAAGAAATAAATTCTCATCATGGTAATGATTCACTCAAAATCATTCTGTAAAGTATTATAAAGAAAACAGTTTTAATAAAATAATCAGAGAAACTGTTTGCATTTTAAATGAAATGAGAAACAATGACAATGGACAAGACCTGTGTGAGCTCCACTGGGGCTCCTTTTGGTGAGCAAAGCATGCATCTTAAGTCAGGTTAACTCGTGACATTCCATAAGTGCCAAGTCATGGAGTGAAGCAACTTACTCAGAATTTTTTAAAAGATAAAAGAAATTTTAGTTTTCTCTGTGCCTATTATTTTGCCCTGGATCAGCTCTGGGGAGACTATCAGCTCCAGTCCCTTTTCTAGTTTGTAAACTAATTAAAACCATAGGGTTTTGTTTGTTTGTTTTTACAGCATTTTTAACTGAGGTACTTACTCAGCCTTAGTGGACAACACTGCTTCATGGTTAATTAAATGAAAATCTCTGTGCCAGGCACAGGACACTACCCTAGTAGTTATTGTTCAGTGAAGTCCCCACAGAAACCACAAACAACTATTGCCCTTGGTTGCTCACCATAACTAGATGGTAAGGTTTTATTGCCAAAAACAACACACACTTTGATTACAGAACATAGAGAAATCAATATCCAACTTACCAGTAAATTTCATAGCTACTGGCTAGCTTTCTTAGTGCTAGAAGGTACTACACAAGACAGTAGGGGAGAAAAGATTACAACAGTCTTTATGAACACTAGATCCTGCATGCTACAGTACCCACCTTCCAGACAAGATGTGGCCAGTGATACAATACTGACTTGACTAGTGTAGAAGTAACCAGTTGCTTTCTGATGGGATTTTGAATCTTGCTCCACAGGAAGTAAGTCATGCCTATAAAACTAGTCAAAAGTCCATGACTGGAGTGGTCATAAGCCTTAGGAAGGGACCCACTATTGTTTTACTAAATGGTCATAATATCAAATTGCTTTCTAAATGATTGTAACATGGATCTTAGAAGGCCTCATTAATAAAAAAAAAAAAAAAAAAAAAAAAAAAAAAAAAAAAACAACTCAGGAGCCAGGTATTGGGATGAATTTTAAGAGATCAGCTAGACAGAAGAAGCCACAGCTAACCTCCCCTTGCCAACTTCTCAGACTATCCTGTTTCCTCAAATTGAAAGCCTCTGAGTCCTCATTCAAATGGATCTCAGCTGAACTGCTGCTAAAAGCCTAAAAGCTTAAAAGGCTCTAGTTCCTGGTCCTCGTGCCTTATCCACCTTTCTGCTTCCTGTCATCACTTCCTGGGATTAAAGGCATGTGTCTTTCCCGAGTTAGCCACGAGATCACAAGTGCTGGGATTAAAGGTATGTGCCACCATGCTTGGCTGTTTCCAGTATGGCCTTGAACTCATAGAGATCAGATGGATCTCTGCCTCTGGAATGCTAGAATTAAAGGCATGTGCTACCACTGTCTAAACTCTATGTTAAGTATAGTGGTTGTTCTGATCTCTCACCCCCAGATAAGTTTACTGGGGTGTAGCTTGAGTTTTCCTGCCTGGCCCACAGTCAGGACAAATCTCTGACACCTGTCAGTCCCACAGCCACTCAGACCCGACCAAGTAAACACAGAGACTTATATTGGTTACAAACTGTATGGCCGTGGCAGGCTTCTTGTTATCTACTTCTTCTATCACGAATTAACCCATTTCTATTAATCTATACCTTGCCACATGGCTCGTGGCTTACCGGTATCTTCCCATGCTGTTTGTCATCGTGGCAGCTGGCAGTGTCTCTCTGACTCAGCCTTCCACTTCCCAGCTTTATTCTCCTCCTTGCCCCGCCTATACTTCCTGCCTAGCCAACGGCCAATCAGTGTTTTATTGATTAATCAGCAACACATTTGCCATACATCCCACCGCACTGGGGTACACAATTTATCAACCACAAATGATAATGTTTATACACACAGATTTTTGTCTGTCAAAATTGGTCAGAGAGACTTCTTATTGCAATGTACATCAGTCAATGAAGAGACTAACAAATAATGGTCAAAGTGCTGAAAATAAGTGACTGAGTATTCAGCCCTAAATGAAACATCTCTCTCAATTCCCCACCACCAAGCCTAGGGTAATATCTTGGAAGAGGGAGAAGAAAGAACATAAGAGCGGGGAGACAAGAAGGAGGAGATCTATGGAATGGTGACTTCCTTACATGACCCGGATGTTGCACTCCTGAACTCACATCATCTGTGGTTATCTGGACATGATCAAGTGCAATAAAATTTCTACATGGATTGGGAAAGAAAGGCACCCCTAGCTGATATGATATGAGCAGTTGGTGGATACTGGAAGAGGGATATTCATTTTTTGGGGGGGGCGGGGATGTGGCTCCTGGCAGGTTACCTATGCTCTAGTGAATGGACAAGTAGACAATAGTATAGAGCATAAAAGCAGTACTAATTGGATCAGTGGCTTATAAAAAAAATGAGGTCATAGTCCAGAGACCTAGGATAGAAAAGAAAATCAATAATACTCTGCTATACTCATAGATTGGTGGCTAACCCAATCATCATCATAAGACTTTATGGTTTTGTGGGAGTGGGGAAGGGGGGTGTCTCTGACTCTTCTGTCTTCTATTGTAACCTTTTTCCTCCTACTAGGTTGCCTCACCCAACCTTGATATGAGCATTTGTGCCTAGTATTATTGTAAATTGTTATGCCATGGTCAGTTAATATCCCTGTAAGACCTGCTTTTTTTCTGGAAAAAGGAAGAGAAGTTCTGGGCAAAAGGGAAGAGCATATGGGAGGAGTCTATGGAGGGGAAACTGACAGAGAAGTAATATATGAGAAGAAGAGGGTTTTTTTTTTAAAAAAAAATGAAAGCAAAGAAAAAGGTGGACATAAAATTGGAAAGGATATCTGTTGAGGAAAGAAAATTTGGGAGACTTGGAAAGAAAAGTATGTATATATGATCAAAATATATTGTATACATGTAGAAAATTTTTCAAAGAATAAATTTTAAAATATTGTTTAAAAAGTTGCTCACATCATTTTGTTTATTTTCTCATAATTATGTCTGATAATCATTTTAAAATAAGTTATCAGGGCAATTCAAATAATTATTGCAATAAATCATTTCCATTATTTAGTATTTGTTAAGCCTGGACATATCCATAGGTTTTCCAAAGTTACTGACAGGCAGTTGTAATCACTAGGATATCCATCTCATGACAGGAATTCTATCCAACCTAGATTTTATAAACTGTGAGCCCACTGTGCACTGACAAATTCTACAAAATGTTAAGAAATATTATTCAATCATGATAGCATCAATAGTGTTATTAGAGATCATATGCTTTTTTCTAAATAAAATTTATGTGTAAGATACACTAGAGGATTTAACGTACTGTTTCTCTTTTTTTCAAAAACTGGTTTACACTAAGTTCAAAGAGACCTGTATAATAGCTACTAATGTATATTATATAATTATACGTTAGCCTATCTAAAAATAATTCATAATCGAAAACATGACCAAATGACTAAATATCAGTAGAGACTTAAGGACCTTATTTTTGTTGAAGAATACATGCACAACCACAAACGTATAACCTAAAATAATAAGAAACATTCTAGTTTGGAGGACAAAAATTTTCAAGTGAACTAGCACAAAGTATATCTTGTTGGCACTGTGATAGGATTCTGTGTCTGTCCTAGCAAGTCACATGCTCACTTTCATCTTCACTACATCTGGACTGATGTTCAAAAAGGACACTGACTGTTAGAAGTCCTACTTCCTGGCATGCATCATTTACCCAAGTAACAGAACTAATACCACGTAGACAGGTGACTCCATCACCATCAAAGAGGTAAAGAAGGAGCCTGACGACTGTTTGAAAGCTGAGCCCCAGTTTTCTGGCAATGTCTGTTCTGAGACTAATCATTGCCTTTTCTTGGGCAGCATATCACTATTACGGAAGACTCTGCCATTAACCAGGCCCAAAGCCCAAAACTTTACCAATGGCAGAAAAACATCGATTCAGTGTTTAGCATTTCAAAATCACAAATTGAACAATAATATTTGAGAGATTTGAAAATTCTTAGTTTTTCACGTCTTTGAAAAGCATTCTGAATTTAGTTCTGGCTTATAGAAAGTCCTTACTGAATGGGCAAACACCAAGTTCACAGTCTCCATTTACCTGGGTTCCTCAATTCTAAATGTTCCCCAATGATCCTCTAAAAACAGTCTTAGCAGCCAACCTAATCTGGGCTTTAAAATTAAAGTATGTTTTCTTCCTTAGAAAAATTAAGATGAGTTTTTATCATCACTAAATAACAAAATCAGACTCTTATCGCAGAGTACTCCATGGCTGCCTCTTCTTCAACTTCAAAATGCTTTGGAAATTGATCTGCAAAAATTCCAAACCAATCTGAAATGATATCCTTGTGTGCAATTCATGTTAACCACAGAAACCTAGTAATCTATGCTTAGAAAGCTCATAATAAAGTTTACAGGACCACCATAGTAAATGAATGAATTAGGAGTGAAATATAACTCTTGGAATGCCATGCACCACAGTGTTGTGGTTCCCCCCCACCTCCAAAAAAAAGTTTCTATCAAAAAAGAGTAGGTTCGGGCTGGAGAGATGGCTCAATTGTAAAGAGCATTGACTGCTCTTCCGGAAGTCCCAAGTTCAATTTCCAGCACCGACATGGTAGCTCGCAACCATCTCTAGTGGGTCTGATGCCCTCTTCTTGCATAAAGGCATACAAGCAGGTAGAGAACTCATATACATAAATAAATAAATAAGTAAATCTTTTTAAAAAAAGATACCTTTTAAAAAAGTGTGGGTTTGCCGGGCAGTGGTGGTGCACGCCTTTAATCCCAGCACTTGGGAGGCAGAGCCAGGCAGATCTCTGTGAGTTCAAGGCCAGTCTGGTCTTCAAAGCTAGTTCCAGGACAGGCACTAAAACTACACAGAGAAACTCTATCTTGAAAAACCAAAAAAAAAAAAAAAAAAAAAAGTGAGTTTATTGGTGAAATTATTAAGGCCACTCCACGTAGTTAAAAAGGAGATTTATTTATTGGCGTAACTTACAAATGAAGGGATAGGTAGGTTTTAGGGTCTGGGGAAGACGCAGCGCAGTCGGGCGGTATTCTCTGGAGAACTCATTGTTTAGAAGAGGAAGAATATGTTGTGATGGGCATTTGAGAACATTACTACTATAGAAAGAAAATGAAAAATCTTGTATACACTGGTTCTACTGATGGAGAGTATGGAAGGAAGGGTGTAGTGGTTACCTTTCTATTCTGTCCTTCAGCATGTCAACATCCATAGAGTTTTAGTCTCTACATTCAAGAGCAGTCAGTATAGCTTTCTCCTTAGGTTTTCTTCTTTTTCATCCACAGTCATATTCGATGCTTTTATACATGGCAATGTAAATCTTTGCATAATAAAATTAAAGGTTTTTAATAAGGTTTTAAGACAATAATTAGCTAATTTGGCATTATTAAAACCATAAAACTTGAGAACATGAATAAAGAAGACTAGTTGTTGAAACTATAAAGTTAGAGACCAATAAAAAAATGAAAGTAAAATAAGTTTTAACTTAAAAAATCTGATAATGCCCAGGCGGTTGTGGCACATGCCTTTAATCCCAGCACTCGGGAGGCAGAGCCAGGTGGATCTCTGTGAGTTCAAGGCCAGCCTGGACTACCAAGTGAGTTCCAGGAAAGGCACAAACCTACACAGGGAAACCCTGTCTCGAAAAACCAAAAAAAAAAAAAAATCTGATAACTGAAGTTTTAAATTCACTAGAAAACAAAAATAAGGCAAATGTAGATTAGCCAGAGTTAAAGAAATCTCTCCCAAAATCAAAATATTTTATGTTTAACCCAATAATATAAGAATAGAGATTTTTTTACTTTCTTCTATTTAGAGAACCTTCAGCTCAATTTTTACTTAAGAAATATTCAATAAATAAATAATTGAATATATACTAGTGTTTTAATAAAAAAATCATAAAATAAAATATAAAATCATGTCAATTATTTAACTGAGAATAATTCAAGAAAGACAAACTCCATTTAAAACTAGTCCTAATAATGTTACAAAAATTGGGAGAGGGAAAATAAATATATACACAAATAGGTGCAAAAGAAAAATAGATATTGGTATTAGAAATACAATGAAGATTTAAAGTTTAGAAGAATGAAATATAAGCTAAACACAGAGGATAAAAAAGCCTACTTTATATCAAAGGGGAGATGAAAATAAATATACATGTTGATACCATGGTCCAATGTCAGCACCAAAATGAAAGGGATACGCTTAAAATTTCCTGTAAAGAAAATCCAGACTATCCATGAAGGAAAAAAAAAATGTGACTGGAATCAAGCAAAGCTGAGTACTGAGAGATCAGATTGAGGAGCAATGACTCTGGAAATTTTGAGGGAAATTTAATGTGAACCAGGGATGCTATTGACTGACATCAAACAAATATGAGGAGAAATGAAAGGGATTTTGTATTAAAAATTATTTCCACACTGGCATTCTTCATAAAATGAAATTACTCAAGTTCATGTCCCTCTAAGTTGAGAAAGAAATAAAAGGAAGTAAATGGAATGATTTAGGACTTTAAAAAAGAGTCTTTGAGCTGTCAATCAATCCAAAACATAAGATCTGAAAATGTTATAAAAAAATCTCCTTAAGGGGGATATATATATATATATATATATATATATATATATATATATATATATAATATATTAATCACCAATCAAGATGATTAATATCTTTAAATGTCTTACTAATAAGATTAACATCACATGGTATTTTCTTGCTAGTAATAAAGAAGAAACAGATTTAGAAACTACTTGGAGAACAAAGACCAAATACATAAGAAACCATAGACCTCATACTGACACACTAAAATATAGCATGATTAAGAATTCCTTTCTTTTGTTTAGTATAGCATCAATTTTGTAGGATTACATGCTGTTGCCAATGGGTCCCTTTAGAGTAATTTTAACTGAAATAATACTCACATGGATTAATATTTTTTGTTCATAATAGTCAACACTTTTACATAATACCTCATGTTTTATAAGGTTTATTTGTTTTTAACTTTTTAAAATAAACTTTTAAGGCAAAAAAGAAGACAAGATCAAATGTGACAAGATGAAACCAAACAGAAACTGACAACATCAAACAATGGTGTGGCCAACAGATTTTAGGAAATGGAAAAGCATGAAAAACTAAATAAGGAAACACACTTCCTTATCTCATACAATGTGAGGTCAATGGGTTCTCCTAAGTCACATGTACAAGGAGCAATTAGTTGAAGAATCTTATTTAAAGTCATAAATGTCATAATGGAAAAATTATTAAAATTGACTCTAGAATTGGGAGAGAGTGAATGTGTGATCTATGATCTTATTTAGTGATAGATACTAGATGTAGCCTAAAAGATAAATCCAGACATAAACTTAAGAGAATTTCATTGATATTCCAAAAGAAGAGTACATAGGAACTGAACAAAACGTGTTAATGTAGCTGCAACTATAGATCACAGTGAAGGAGCAACAAAGGGAAGGAGAAACATCTGTTTTGTTTATTCTTTTTATTTATTTATTTATTTATTTATTTATTTATTTATTTATTTTTTAATTAAGAGGAGTCCAGTTGAAGAGAGAGAAGAGGGATTCTATGAGCAAGGGGCGTCAAGATCATGAAGGGGAAACCTACAGAGACAACCAAACCAAACTATTAAGAATTCATGAAATTTAAATCAATAGCTGTGGAGCATGCATGGGACTGGATTAGGCCCTCTGCATAGCCAGACAGTTGTGTAGCTTGATCTGCTTAATTGTTTTCTTTCTTTTCCTTTTAAAGCTCTCTGAAGTGAAGATCCTCCAGCTCTTGTTGTTTTTTTCACCTTCTCATCTACAATGATCCCTGAGCCTTGGGAAAAGTGATGTGATAGTCTGGATTATTTATTTCATTCACTCGATTGCTTACTGAGAGGTCAAGGCCTTCAATACATTGCCATGGTAATTTCTGTCCCATAACTCTAGTGGTCATAGTATGCTTTGAGAAATCACTACATAACTGATTGTAAAAAGAATTTTTGTAAAAATAATTTTAATTAAGTCCAATCTGATGAAGTCTCATAAGCAAACAAGGTAAGATTAATCAGCATTCTATGCAGAAGCCAGGACCTACTGTGAGCAAGATTAGAAAAATAAACCCAAATGCATTTCGGAGATATTTCTCCATCTCAGTGTTAGAGTGCAAGTGTCCCATACTACAGGGTTATCATAGAGATTCTACACATAGGTAATATAACTAGCAGTGACTATAGAGATACTATATTCCAGTGCCAAGCAAAACAATAAGGATAGAAATGTCCCCAAACTCATGATGTTAAAGACATCAGCAAATGATCCCAGCACAGAAGACCCACAAGGACACAGCAGAGACACACAATTAGCAGCTGCTGTAGAGAAATACATTAGAGGGAAGCCATAACACAGGGTTGCCACAGGCTGGAGCTATCTGGTGTATTGAAGGTAGAGCTGCTCAGAGCCTTAGTGAACTCACTGCCAGCTAGAAAATCTACAAGTACCTAGTATGTCCAGAAGGTAGCAGTGGAGGTTGGAAGGGGAAAACATCAAGCAAAAGATTAATTCCAGCTTTATGATTTCTAGACTGCTGAGGTCATATTCTCCTTACTTTCATATTTCTTTCCTTTGGAATGTGAATGTCTAGCCTTTGCCTGCACAAACATCTTATTTTGGAAGCAAATAACTTGTTTGATTTCACATGTTCACAGCTACAGGAGTATTTAACTTTGGATAAATAATAGTTTGAGTATCTTGAATATTTGTTTTGGACAAGGCTGGGAAGAAACTTGACTTTGGACCTATTAGCTAAGACATTGGAGCTATTGAAATGGGAACAATTTTGTTTCATATATGAAAAGGACATGGGTTTGGGGAGCAGGGATAGCATTCTTGATGGGAGCCATGTAACTTCTTTGGGGAACAAGGCCCGAGAGTAGCAGGAATGGATCTCCTTGTGGCAAGGCCCTGGAGACCCTGACCCATTCGGCAAAGACCTATGGACAGTTCAGTGCCTGATTCTGGGCACGACCCCAGGGAGCACATGTGCTACCTGCTCTCCATGCTCTCACCATGCTAGCCAACTGACGGCCTGAAGGGGTCACAGGAGGTCATGAAGTTTAATAGTACATATTTACATAACTGTTCTGGAAAGAATGATTTTAACCCCAAGAATCTCTGAGAAGTACTAATAAATAGATGATATCAGGAGTTAATGGGAACAGTCTAGAAACAGGGAATGAAGCAGAATCAGGGAAACATACAATGTTCTCATTTCTAATAGCTGTGCCAATACTGTAGAAGTTGAGAGGAGGGGACATGAGGATAAGGGGTAAGCAGTGCCACCTCTTAAGAGTAAACTTTTAAGTTATGTTGCTTATAGGATAATAGGGAAAAACCTTGTATATCCCCATAGGAGATAGTGTAGTACAGAATGATGAATGAGTTGATTCAGCTTTGGCTGGTGAGTTGATTGTGAGAACTTAGACCTTACCAGAAGTAAATGTTAACCACTAGAGGCATGACACTGTAACCCCATGTGCTGCCAACTGGGCACACTGTCCTACCTATAGGTGTGCCTAGTTAGCAAACTTCCTTTGTGGCTTGCAACACTGCTTATGCTTCTAACATGAGAGCTATGAAACAAGTACACAATGGTTACAGGTGGGAAAGCTGGGGTATGGAAGGGGAATAAGGTAAAGGAGCAAACTGTCAATTATTGTAACCATTATTAGAAACTTAAGGAAACAAATTAGATTGGAAAAGTGTTCATGCAAACCATTGAAACTATATAAATATAAACACCCCAGGCTATCCAGGGCCACTTGTTTGAAACAGGTGGTCACAGTTTCTTCCTTGCACCAACTTCACACATCCATCCCAGGTCTTAAGACCTGTTTGGAGCAAGCTCCGTGCACATTCTGTGGGCTAGATATCTCTTTTTATTCAAAATTCCCAGATTGAAACCTATATTAGTTACTTTTCTCATTGCCATAAACAAATACCTGTCAAGAAGCAGGGTAGCACAAGGCTTGGGCTTGTCACATGCCATCTGCAGTCAAGAAGCAGAGTAGCCAAGAAGCAGGACTGGGCTATCATCTTCAAGGCATACCCAGTGATACCACTGCCTTTGGTAAGTCTCTGCCTTCTCAGGGTTCACAACCTTCTCAAACAGCATCACAAGCTGGAGAGCAACTGTTCAACAGGGATAGCCTTGGGTTATGACTCATATTCAAACAACAAAAGCTAACTCTCAATGAGATACCACTTGGATATGGAGCCTTTCAAGGTGATCAGAGACTTCATGAACAGAATTTCTGTGCTTCTAAGAGAGGACCCTAAGAACTATCACGTCCGTTTTAGCATTGGAGGACCCAACAACCACATATCTCAGTAGGTATCAGATGTGTTGAAGTCTTGATCTTGGACCTACCACTTTAAGAACTATGAGCATTCAGCTTTTGTTGTTTATATGCAACTCCACTGAGGATAGTTCACTAAAGCCAAGAAGGTGAACAGCATGTGAAGGAGGACCTATGTTCCCTTTTAACCTCCAGCATTAACATCCTAACCACAAAATGAAACACTAGAGAAGCCAATCACACAGGTTCACTCTTTTAGGGGATATGGCCACTGATAGTTTTCCAGGGTCTGTGAATGACTCCACACCCATGCATATGTGGAAAGTATTAACTAGAATTAGTGAATTATCAAAAAAAAAAAAAGCTATTAAGTTGTAAGGGGGGTGTGTTGGTGAGGATATATGGAGATTTGGAAGGTTGGTTATATATACACATGAAGTGAATTAATTCTGCTAGTATGTAAGTGAAGGAAAAATCATCAAATGGCATTTAACCACAAAGATAGAAAATGAATAACAAATATCAAAAGATCATAATATTTGCTCAAGTGTTTGCCATTATTATTTTTTTTTTCTGAGACAGGGTTTCTCTGTGTAGTTTTGGTGCCTGTCCTGGATCTCACACTGTAGACCAGGCTGGCCTTGAACTCACAGAGATCCGCCTGGCTCTGCCTCCCAAGTGCTGGGATTAAAGGCGTGCACCACCACCGCCTGGTAATGTTTGCCATCATTGAAATTTACTTCACATCTTCAATTTTGGACTTCCAGTTATTTGATAATCTGGGCTAGAATGCATCATAAAAGTATATATATATAAGCTGAAAAGATGGTTCATCAGATCAGATTAAAAGCATATATATCACTCTGATAGATTTCCCAGTCAATTCCCAATTCACAGAGAGTGGCCCATAACAACCTGTAATTCAAGATCCAAGGGATCCAGTGCCTCTGCTTCCTGTAGGTAACTGACCACACATACATGTACCCATACAGACTTACACTCACACCCATATACATAATTAAAAAATAAATATCTTAAACTTTTTCAAGAACGTATATCTTCCTGAATCTTTAAATGAGTGATACTATTTATAATTATGGGGTTGGGGATTTAGCTCAGTGGTAGAGCACTTGCCTAGCAAGCGCAAGGCCCTGGGTTCGGTCCTCAGCTCTGAAAAAAAAAAACAGATACTATTTATAATTAATATAATAAAATATCGATAAGAGATGTAAGCAAACTGTATCAATATGTGTATATATTTAAAATGTATATGTATATGTTTAAATATACTTTAATTTACATACACATTAATGCATATATACACAATACACTGTATTTTTGCTAAAGTTCACAAATAAATGTATATATTTACTTGATAGATAACTAGTATGCCCTATTTGTTTTATTCCAAATGTAAATACATGCTACATTCTTAATTTAGTGTTTATAAAATGATCTCTAGGAGCTAGTAATGGGACAAAATCATAATCAGCATCTCCATAGCTATGTATGTTTTTTATAACATGATTACATATACACATATAGGGTCTCCTGTGTGATACAAATTATCCTAAGTGTGTTTTAGGATTTTCAATCTTTCCCTCTCTATTCACTTTTAGGCAGCATTTCTCAATTATTTCTTCCATATGCATTCTCCTCTGTCTAACCTACTTCTGACCTATGCCTAATTTGCTGAAATTGAGAAAAGGGAGCCAAGAGTACAGGATTTTAAGATGTTCTACAAAATTTCAGATCCACCCAGAACCTAGGGCTGTGATTTTATTTGGGTTAAGAGACTTTACAGCCATATAATTAGTTAAGGTAAAATGAGATAATACTGGATTAAGATGGACCAAAAACCCACTGACTAAATGACAATATAAGAATACTAAAAAGCTCACTATGCTAGGCCATAAAAGAAGAAAAATACTCCAAGAAAGCTTGTAACTATAATGAACAAAAATATACAATGAACTGAAAATCTTATTTTTTCAAGCATTTGTCTTTATTGATATTCACTGCACATCTTCAATGCCAGACTTTTATTTAACCATCTAGGCTAGAAAGCTGTATGAAGAGATATACATTTTCTTTACCCAGAGGAACATGGTACCTAAAGATGGAGGCAGAAATATGACAGATGAAATTTAAATCAAGAAGCATGAAATACTGTTGGGAGCCACCAAACACTAGAAAAAAAAACTAGGAGGAGAATTTTCCTTATACTATCAGAGGGAAAATATAACATTGCCAATGTTGTGACTTCTGACTTCCTGCCTGCTGGACAAAGTAAATAATTTTCTCTCTTTTAAGGGTACCAGATTTAGAAGTAATTTGTTATGACAGTCAAAGAAACTAATACATCAATTCACAGAAACTATGTTTAAAAGATCGCTTAAATGGATGAAGGATATTATTCTGTTTAAATTCAGGTTAAATGTGCCTACCTTGATATATAAGCTTTTTTTTAAACTTTCTAAAAAGAGCTCATGGGAGGCTTTGAAGATATTTTAGTAGCCTTAAAACTTGTAGGTGTCTTTCTGGGATCCAGTTAGAAGCAAGAGGACTGAATGGCTATTATCAGGAGAGCAGGGGCGGTCTGGAAATTAAAGCCCCCTGCTTTGTCCGGTAATAACCTACCCAGTCCCTGCCATCTCTTGAATCAGAGGAGGTAAAAATGTGTGATTTCACCCGAGAATCTCATTATTTGGACCAAAAGCAGGTGTTAATCCAAGGTCAGTGCCACCACAGAGAAAATAGATTGTTCCCAGTGGGAGTCTTCAAGTATCGTGCATCATGTGATAGCCAAAGGTCCACAGCACCACTCTCTTGAAAGGTGTTTACCAGCAACAGCAGATTAGGTTGTAAGAGCTAGTGACGAGTGCGCTCTTGGTAAGCAGAGGGAGAAAGATGCTTGTATTGACCGATTGGAACAAGATGTGCTGGGTGTTCTCTGTACCTGGCTGAGGGTGATTAGAAATTTACAATGGAGAGTAGCAGAGGGGCAACAAACTCATATCTGCAGAATCGGGATATAATTTGACTCCTTTTGACAAAAAAAAACCAACCTGTCTTGCTTCCTGAAAATCTTCAGTTTGATGAGTCACAGATCCACAAGGCAACATGTTAATAAGAAATTAAATTTATCCCACAGTAAGAAAAAAAAATCTGAAGAAGATAGTGGTTTTCAAACTTCATGACTTACAAAAACTTCTAGGACTATAGTATAACCTCTCCACTCCTTCTTCATCCTCCTTTTTTTATTTAGGGCAATAATCAAAGAGAGATTGGCTCAACCATTCTACAGTTTCATGTAAACATATTTTTTAAAACAATCTCTCTCTCTCTCTCTCTCTCTCTCTCTCTCTCTCTCTCTCTCTCTCTCTCTCTCTCTCTCTTTCTCTCTGATTTTGTTGACATCCTCTTTCTGGGCTTGGCGGAGCTTGTTCTGAACACCAGGACATTCAGACTTCACATTATAATACAATGTGTTCACAATTCTTTTCATTGAATATAAAGACTCCTCTTTTTAGACTCTCTTCCTCTACTTAATGTTTGGGCCTATCCTTGTTCTCTTGTGGTACATGAAAGTTTCTTCCCTCCAAAATGTTATGTTGTTGATAGCATTAGGAAGTAGAGAGTTGGAGAATGGGAGCTGAAGTAGGGAGTTGAAAGTCATAAAAGCACAGTCTCCATGAAGAGTATCAATGCTTGGATAAATGAGAGCCCCTAGAAAACTGTCTTAGGATCCTTGGCCATATAATGCCACAAGAAGAAGTCACCAAGTTTGAATCTGGAAACAGGCTCTTTTTTTTTTTTTTTTTTTTTTTTTTTTTTTTTTTTTTTTTTTTTTTTTTTTTGGTTTTTTGAGACAGGGTTTCTCTGTGTAGCTTTGCGCCTTTACTGGAACTCACTTGGTAGTCCAGGTTGGCCTCGAACTCACAGAGATCCGCCTGGCTCTGCCTCCCGAGTGCTGGGATTAAAGGCGTGCGCCACCACCGCCCGGCAGCTTATTCCTTCTGTTGAATATTTTCTCCAGACTCACAGTTGGCACCTGATGGTTTTAGGTCCTGATGTAAGGTATCCAGTGTGTATGGACTTTTCCCAGTGGAAGAGGGACCTATGCTTGTCTTTGCCCTGCTGTTCTCTCCATTCTGAGTATAAATGGAACAGACACAGAGCAGCTTCTCCTGCTCCCCATCCGGCAAGACCTGTCCCATGACTTTGAAGACTAGCTGAAGGAGTTGGGGGCTGGCCCAGCAAGGTGAACCCAAGCAGGACTCAACCACCTGGGGCCAATCAAGGGAAGTAGAACAACTGAACAGCCTCTAGCTCTTTCTTGCCTCCCACTGGCTTGCAGAAAACCTCCAAGCATTCCATCCAATCTTGGTGTTGGCCCAGATCAGTTCAACTTTCCATCTAAGGATGTAGGTAGGCCGGATCCCACAGTTCTCAAAGGTAGACACTCAGAGAACATCCTTTCCAGCAGGGCCTGTGTGAAGGTCTGGGAGGGCAGGACCTTGAGCAGGGGCTGCTGCCAGGACTGAGAGAATGGCTTTGGCACCAAGACGTCACTCAAGTCGATGTTTTCTTCATACACTACCTGCAAAGCTCGCAATTGCTCCAAAGTGGGAATGAGGAAGATGTGCTCCAGAAAAGCATCCAGCACAGCATGCCTGTTCTCCCATGTAATGCCCTTGAGTTTTTCAGGATATACATGGGGAAAGGTTATTCCACACCCTAACAGCCTGAGGTAAATGCCTATATTTCTCCAGCACCTTAAACTGCTCCTCTTCATATGAAACCACCAATTCTCATGCTTTTTCATACAACTCCTTATGTCTTGGAGTTGGTTCTAGATGAGCTGACTCATTATTGTTTTATTGTTTGCATCATCCTCGATATTCAATTCATCATCTTTGTCATCATCCTGAGGCTTTGGTTTCTCGTCCAATTACGTTATCAACAACAATTTCACCTCCCTCTTCTTGATGTTCTTCTGTCTCTATCTGGTCCTCTTCCAACTCTCAGGTTGTCCTCCAGTTGACGGCTCCAGCATGTCTTCTGAAGCCAATTCAAGACAAAGTAGCAACCTCGGCAGTAGTCATTTATACGGGGCAATTTCTTGTGGGTTAATTTGTGGCGAATTCAACAACCCAGTCTGGAATGTTCTTCTGCTGAGCCAGGTACTTGAGGGGGAGGTTAGCACATTTGGTCTTCCTCTGAGATAAAATTTACAAACCTGACCAATGCGATGCCATAGAGCAGCCAAAGACCACCAGTTCCTAAGCCACCAGTTACTTCCATGAGCTTACATCATATCAGGTCAGCAGTAGAAGCCACTGCCAGAGGCATTCATTGACTAACCTCTTGCTCCACACTGTAATATGGTTCAGTGTGTACTGCTGCAATTTCTGATCATCACAGAACAGATAAACCGTCACTTGATTCCACTCAGCCCTGCTCAGCCACGAGACCACAGTACTGCCAGGACATGGTGGCTCAGGCTGCTTCTCTTTGAAGGACTATTGATCCCACCCATGCCACACGTGGTCCAAGCTCTGGAGACTAAGACCAGGTCTAGTGCTGGATTCCCACAAGAACCAAAAAATGCTGTGTGTTGTGTGGTTCCATAGCCTTCACGTGAACATCATAGTTTTTATTTTAAATAAATATACACATGTATTACTGGTTTTCAAGTGTGTGTCTGTGTGTGTGTGTGTCTGTGTGTGTGTGTGTGTGTGTGTGTGATATTAATGAGTATGTGGATATGTGGATATGGGTGTGCCTGTCCATACATGTACTTTTAGATGTCAGAGATTGACATGGTATGTTTTCTTCAATCACTCTCGACATTGTATATTGAGACAGGTTCTATCATTAAGTCTAGAGCTCGAGTTGATTTTGTGAGGTTGGTTGGCCAGAATCCCCAGCATGGAGATTACAGACCATCACTACACCTGGATTTTTATATGAATGATGGGACTCAAAATTCAGTCTTCTTGCTTATGTGGCATGCACTTTATCAACCAAGTCATCTCCCCAGTCATTGTCTTGGTTTTGAAACTATAACTAGATAACGTCTGGGAAGCTCACCCAGCTAAGTATAGAATTAAAGCTCAAAAAATTCTCTAAGACAGGTGATGGTATAACGGTCTAATTAGTAAAATAACATAGTGCAAGTTCAAGTCACCTAGTCAAAGAAGATCTAGTAAAGATGTGACAGAGCAAGAACTGGAACCCAGAAACTTGAAAACCTCTACTTTTAGCCAGTCTTCCATGATGCTCTAGAAGATGACACATATTCATATACAGGAATACAAAGTAGTCCTCATGCAAATTTTTAAAATTAACAAATTACTTTACAGAAGTAGTCAATGACAAGGTTGACATAGAAGAAAACAAATGATCAGAAAATAAAAGTATTAAAGAATACAATAATTACAATAAGCATCAAAATTATGAAATGTAATAAGTAACATAGGAAATAATGTAATATCATCAATAAATACTAAAGGAAACCTAAATTAAAACAGGTATGTAATGTGTTTATTTATGGAGAGACCTTCATATCATAGAAGAGATGAGTTCTTCTCAAACTTCTACATAATACTTAAAATTACATATCTTTTCATAAAAGAGATGAGTACTTCTCCAACTTTTACATAATCCTTAAAATTATAATCGTTGTATGTTTAACTTGATAAATTATCTTAAAATTTAGGTTGAAAGCCAGAAACATCAAATAGTTAAAATGTTATTCACATAGAAGAAGAAAATGAATTGATCTCTGAAGTACTCAAATAAAATCTGGGGGAAAGTAAAAATATATCTTTGCTTCATATCATATATAAATATTGGTCAATTCAATATAGTTATAAATGTAAAAGGGAAAATTATGTATTTTAGGACATACTATAAAAATGTCTCAATGGCCTTTGAGTATAAACGTTTTTAAATGGAATACTAAAAAGTAAAAGAAAAATAGAAAACTGAGGTGCAAAAATTTACAATCATGTATCCTTTTAAAAGTATCATAAAAGAAGAGAAAGATTAAAACATGTACTGGAGAAATATAATGCACATATCTGAATATATGAGGAGCCATGTTTCTAAAAATAAAAGTTAATCAATCCAGAAGAAACTAAGACACTGGATGGGATTCATGATAAGGACTTCCTTAGTAGACTGTAAATGTATGAAATCATTTCGATCTGGGAAGTCAACAGGGACATGCAAGTGAAAAGTGACATACCTTGAAAGATAAAGAAATCACAAGATGTTTAGATACCAACAAAACTATCAAGGATACAGAAAGCTGCTTGGCAAAGCAGATGAGATTTTTTTTAACTGGGCTAAACATTCTGGAGATAGTTTGGAACACAGTAGTAGAACTGAATATATGCACAAATTAGAAGAGGAATTCTACTCCTCCATATGTATGGCAAAATGTATGTGCATATGTATGGATATAAATACATATATGCATATTATTAATAAACACTCAAACTTGATGAAGTCCAAATATTTGCAAGCACTAAAATACAAGGTAGTTTATGAAATGCTCTAACAAAAGAATTAGTGAAGATGAGTTCACTGTAATGAAATGATAAGTCTCCCTAACAACATTCAGCCAAAGAACCGAGATAAACTAAATTTTTTATTGAAATAATTCATTTCTACGAGTTCAATTGCATTGGAGCATATTGAAATCTGTATATCTATTTAAAACTTAAAAAGAAGAGTGAATGTATTATAAATTTAAGAAGTATATTCTCTTTGGGCAATGGGGTGCTACAGCAGTTTTAAATGATTGCTACTGGACACATGGGAGAGTTCTCCTGCTCTGCTGGTATAGTGCACTTGGATCTACAGAATGATTTCATGGTTGTCCATTTTCTACATCCTAATTCATCAAGTTGCAATTCATGCTTCATTCACTCCTAAAGAGAATATATTGTATATATGAAAACACAGGGGCTAGAAAGATGGCTCAGTGGTTAAGAATGTGTGCTGTTGTTGCAGAGGACCAAAGTTACTTCCTACCAGCCAAGTTGGGAAACACTAATATCTACAATGCCAGTTCTAAGGGACCTGACAACCTCTTCTAAATTCTGTGGGCACCTGAGATCACACATTCACATTCCCACACACAAACGCAAACATAAAGACATAACTAAAAATAAAATATATCTTATGAAAAATGGAAAGATGAATTATTTTGCATTAGCATGCATTGTTTCACATATTTAAACATTTTGTATTAATGTCACACTACAATGTATTTTCTCATCCCAAACTGTTGCAGGCCACACAACAAAAGAATTTTAGAATCTCATCCCTAGACTTATCTGACTTGCAAAGTAGCTAATTAAAATAGAAGAAAATAGAATTTTATGGTAGAAGAAAGATATATTTGCCATGAATGATTGGAACTTCTTCTTTAATTACAAATTACTCATGGCTTCCAATAAAGTTGTTCTGCAGAAGGCAAGGCTATAATCACTCTCAGTACCATGTAGTGCTCCCATTGTGTTATAAGACAAGATGGTAATTAACATGGTCACAACTATAACTGCCAAGCACAGGAGCAATGCTGAGTATATTTTTGACCCAGCGGCTGGCAGCATGGGGCACAAGGATAGAAAATGTTGCCAAGAAATCAATCTCTTCCATCAAAACTGAGCCAAGTCTGAGCAGTATTTTAGTGACTTTTATTAGAACAAAGGCATGTGCCACTAATTGCTTCCCTGAAATTTAGTAGTTTTTACTCCATATTTCACCTGTGGTTTATATGTGGCCTTTCAAAATGGCTGCCAAGAAGGCTATGTAAGTTGTCTCATGAAACAAGAAAGAGGTGAATGACATCTTGGAAATATTCAACTGTCAAAACAGTTTATTTTCAAGATCTCTTTTGCTTCAAAAAAATTCTAGTTTTTAGAAATAAATAATGAAGGCTACTAGCACATGGTGGTGGATCATTGGTATTTCAAAATGAATAAGATGCAGCAATTCTACAGCAGAATTGCAAGACTAGCTAAGAAAGGAACAGGGTTAAGTTATCTACCCTAGTGGCTTTCTCTGGGATTTTTAGAGTCCCAAGCCATAATTTTAGGGTTTAGGGGTGATACTGTGTACATAAACAATTTGATTAAAATAAATTACTGGGTTAGCTTCTGATATTACTAGGAGACTTGATATCACAACAAACTCCATGATCCTCTGCTTTTTACAATCTTTCCACCCCCTCCCCTCTTCAACAATGTTCCCTAAGAATGCTTTGTAGATGTATCCATTGTGGCTAGGCTACAGAACTCTGCATTCTATTCATTGTGGTTTTCTGTAGTAGTCTCTGTATGTTGTAAAGAGAAGTTTCCTTGATGAGGGGTGAAAACTACACATCACGTGTTTCTAAACTGCTGTCATAGATTTTCTGGTTTAATAAATTAGTGGTTTCAGATTCTCCTCCAATAACCATGACTTCACTAGAGTGGAGTAGTTAGGTAGATTTCCAGTATGAGGCATGGTTTCCCATCTCACCAACATAACTGCATGAACAAAGATGACAAAAATGGACATTTCAAAGTGACCAGGAAAAATCTCATGAGGTCTCAACCCTACACAAAGAACTATTGGCATCTAAGGAAACCTGGGAGAAAAGAGGTGATTTTCTCCAGAGAAGAGCATACCACTTAGGTGTCTAAAGTCAAAAAGTGGTACTTTATTATGAAAATGTTTTCTCAACAAATTGATTCTTCAACATGTGAAGAACCTAGAAAGGTCAAAAGATGAAATACAAATTCCTTGACTCAGCCGTTGAAAATGATGTCATGAGACACAATTTTTCTTTCTATTCTTTGGATTGAGGACTCTTACATTCCTCCCATAGAAAACATGTTACCTCTTTATTTAAAATAAGTAGATAACTTACAGCTCAAGCTTGGTGATAGGACTTGGTCAAACACTTTCTTATAGATTCTGGAAATCACCAGGAAAGATGTTTCTACACCAGTAGGCTCAACCTGCCCATGCGGGGTCACCTATTGTAACAGGATAGTCTCCTGTGTGGATTGTACTCCTGCTATCTCTGAAGTCTCTAGTGATGGGTTATATAGTTCAGACTGGTCTACCACATTGTATGAAAATGAAGAGTTAGGACTGACCTTTAATTGTCTGGAATTGGTAGGGGCATGATAGAAATCACAGCAGCATTAAGAAGACAATGAGAGAATAACAGCTCTGAATCAGAAGTGGGTGGGTTCGAGAGCTGCAGCTTAGTTAATAAATCAAGCATGTATGTAGTTTAAGCTTGTGCATTTGGGTATAATTGGTTTGATATTCAGTCTTCATAGATTATATTAAAGATTATTCTTTTCCCATTACTCAAGTCCTATCACCAAGCTTGGGCTGTAAGTTGCCTACTGCCTTCCTGTCTTCTCTTAAAGCCATGATAAGACAAATGACCTGAAGGGGCAATGGGAATCCTCTGGCCACATGCACTCAAGTTTGATTCTCTAGGTTTCATGTGTTTCTTTTTCTGATAGTGTGATTAGAATCTAATCAATTTTTCTCATGTTTTTTTGCCTTTTATCTTCTAAAAATATTCATATGCCATTTGCAGACATAAACTTTATTTTCACTTTGAAAACAATTCATTCTGTAACATTCTTATTTTAATTTCATCATTATTGTTTGTATGTGCATAATACATGTGTGTATACATGCACATGTGTGTGCCACAGCACATGTATGAAGACCAAAGTACAGCTCTGTGGAGTTGGTTTTCTCTTTACACATGGATTCCAGCTACCAAACTCCCTTCATCAGTCTTTCATGGCTTTTAACCACCAAGCCATCTTGGCAGTCCTTGGTTTTTTGTTTGATTGTTTTAAGTTCTAGTAAGAAATAAAATGCACATTCTTACTTAAAAAATAAAGTAAGTAGATAGGCATCAGTTTGTTTAAAAGTGCACAGTGCATCTTAGAGGATAATAGCTCATTTTCCTGAAAAATTGGCAACTTAGCACATCAACTTTATTTTCAATTAGCTGTTCCAATAATCTCTCAGTTGCAATGCAATTCCTAAGTGATGAGGTATGAGACATACCAGAGGGTCTTGTAAGCAATGGTCCCCTTCTCCTACCTCCTATACTGCAGAGTAAATTACTTAATCTGATAAAATATTAGTTGCAATCTTATATCAGTAAATGAAATATTCTCTAGGACTTTGGATTGTGTGCTGTTTAAAATTCTGTACATAAAAAGACAAATTAATAACCAGAACATGGGTTTGTATGAACAAAGTGCTAGATGTTCCAGGATGGAGACATCCATGAAGTCAACTTTCATTCAACGGCAGGCTGGTATTTTCTGTGAACAGTTTCTATTAGAGATTCAGAATGAGTCACTATTGCTAGCAAACTATTGTTGCTAGTAGACATAAAATGGGCTGAGGCTGCAACAGCTACAGCACTCTTTTATCAGGAAAAAACCATGGCTTCCACTTCCTACAATTGTTACTTCATTATTCATGAAAATATTTCCTCCCAGTATTTCGGTGTTTAAGAAGAAGCCTTGACTGGTAATACTTGGCTAGGTCATTTCTGTCTACTTGATTGTTTAGTGTCCCTTCATCTGCAGATATTCACTGATGCAGCACACAGTCCTCACTATCCATTCCCTCCTGTACCACCACCTACACTTTTATCTCAGACCTTGTTCCAAATAATCCTGCAGTTAAGTAATAGTATGGCTGCTGTCCTAAAATCAATCTGACACCTGTGTGAACCAATTCCTTCTTTCTTCTTCTAGGGATACACCAGTAAAATAAGCTAAATAGGGAGGTGCTTGTGCATTTTCTAGTGATTACCATAGGAACTGTGACTACCCATTACAGCAAACTTCATTTTTCCTCCAAACATACTTGTGCTCAACTTTGGATTCAATGCTTTTGTTTCATAATGAACTATTCTTGGAATTCCATTATTTATGATTTAATAGGATTTATAAGGCTTAAATCATGATATTTAGTTTCTTGAGACTGTGGAATCCTTGCTTAAAAATGTAGGCTTCTTATTAGGTTACTGCCCTTGGCCTCCTATCTAACCATTCTTATTTTTGTCCTTATCTAACCATTCTTATTTAGTCCTTTAGTTGCATACTTCTTCAGTATTGTCAGATATCCATGTTTTTACTTTTAAGATTCCATGTTCAAATAACAATCCTAGTTTATAGATAAACCCCCTTGATCTTCCATTCCATTGTCTACAACAATGAGATTCCTCAGCTTCTAGTAGTGAAGCACAGTCATCAACCCTGCACATGTTGAGAGTCCTATTATTACCGTTAGCAGAAGGAGCACAGTTATACAACCAAACATGTTGGGAGATATTGATACTTTACATCACTGAACTTTCTTATGGACCACAACATCTGAGGAATTTGGAGGCTATACATAATACAGCCATGCCAGTATGGCCACTTTCCTGAGCATTTTTCTGTATCTTCCCTCACAGTCAGGCATCTAAGATCTGACATTCCAACTTGACTGAGCAGAATGTTTTATTAACTTCCCTGCACTTGCCAGAGCAATCTTAGTATTGCTTTTAGTTTCCACGATGCTTGGGACCTTCCACAGTTAAGTTTTATACCTTGAAAGCAAAGTCCCAAATCAATACATGCTTCTTATCCAATGTTTTGAAAAAATACCATGATCACTCACATTCAGAACCCGGTTCTCCATCTCCACTCTGTCTGCCAGTCTCCGCTCCCTGTGTTTTGTGATTACTTTAATGTGTACTTATTTTATTCCCTTACCACACATTATTCTAAGCATATGCTAGTGGGTGTTACTTTGTACAAGCCTGAAAGGAATTACCAGAAAGATGCTTAGTACAGACTTTGGGGGTGGGTGATATGGATTGTCCTGTACTTAATGTTTCAAAACAATCCAATCAAGTTCCTAATAGAAATACATCTACACTCTTACTATATTCAGAGAAAAATACTTAGAAAAATTCACATAGATATTTTCCATTCTTTATGTCAGGGTCTCAGTTTTCTTTATTAATATCCTAATCTGGATGTAATAGAGTTGCTTTCAACAGGATTTTTAGTCATCTTTGAAAGGCAGCCCTTGCTCCTACACGACTTTCCTGTCTTCCCAGAAGGGATAAGAGCCTCTGTGTATAACCGAGAGTCATTTGAGTTAAATATCTTTTGCCTAATATTTTTCCTCTTAACTTTAGTGTACATCAATAAAATTTAGATTTAGTCATAGAAACTTGTTACCTCTACAGCTGTTATTCATGCTTTTCAAACTTCTGAAAAACCTTTTGGAAAACCTTCTCAATGCATCACTGGGTAATTTTAAGATTGACCTCATTTTAGCTGTTATATTCTCAGAATACCACTAATCCCAATGGTAAAAGGTTAAGTTTCTTGGAAACTGACTCTCTTTCTGAGATATAACTATAATGCAGAAATTTAAAGTGTTTATTAGGGACCAACTATTGTGAAGGGAATGAATAGAAAAACAATGACTCAAAAGAAAATAAAGCACAATCGATCATGCAAATCCACAAAGCCTTAACCAATACAACAAAGAGCTCTGGGGAAAATTGCCTGTCATACTTTCTTACACTCACCTTGTACGTCTGCTTAATCCACAGCTAGATCAGGACTACCAAAATAACATACCACCTCAGCGACATTTATTCCCTGCAGCCAAGTCTGACCATAAAGGAACTCAACACTGAATTTTTTGATTATTGAATTCTTCACATCTGGGCAACAGTTTCTTCCTTGAAAGGATTTAGGATATCAAGCCCCTTGACTATAACAATAGATTAAAATTCAGATGTGACTGAAAATGGGTTCTGATGCTCTGGGGACTCAAAAACAGAAGGTTGTAGCTTCCAAAAGGAAAGCAGCATATAAAAGGCCAGAGAAGGACTAAAACAATAGAAAAGTCAGAAGACCTATCACTAAAACTGTCACAATTAAATCAAACAACATTAAACCTTCCCCCAATAAAAGCAATATGTTTGATGTAGGTACCAATTTCACAGTGATGCTTCATACCTAATTGTTGCCTGTGCCTCCCACTTATGTAAATACTCTTGAACCAAACTGTTTTGCCAGCTATACCCATGAGCATGAAATTTGTTCCAAATATTATGATACACAATTAAAGTTCTAATCAGTGAGGTAGTATAATTTGATTTACACTTTTAGAATCTACCTTAATTTTTGTATAGAATACACTGAGACAAAAAGAAGAAGAAAAGAATTCTATCTAAGATACTATCACATGATTTCTGTGTAACAACAAAGGAACTCTACTGCACCCCAAATCAAAATGAACATGTGTAAAAAAAAAATATATCAAGAGTGGTGCCATAAGAAGTCTAGAAATTAGCCGGGCCGTGGTGGCGCACGCCTTTAATCCCAGCACTCGGGAGGCAGAGCCAGGCGGATCTCTGTGAGTTTGAGGCCAGCCTGGGCTACCAAGTGAGTTCCAGGAAAGGCACAAAGCTACACAGAGAAACCCTGTCTCGAAAAACCAAAAAAAAAAAAAAAAGAAGTCTAGAAATTAGCCAAACGCTTGCAATATTCTAAGTAGCAATTCTTGAAGTAAAAGAGCTGAATCTCTTTACAAAGATATCTAATTGTGAAATTAAAATTTTCCCAATTTTCCCCTCTATCATAGTTTTATACTGTCCTTTAAAACTGAATTTTAACAATTACAGTAAATTTAAGAAATCCATATAGCAGCTATAAGAAAAAGAACTAGAGCTTCCAATGCATAATTTACAAAAAGACTTTTTGAGCCTCTTAGCATCTCGATAAAAAGGCTCCATCTAAGAATTTATCTATTTGTTTTTTTTTTTTGAGGGGTAAGAGGTATTTGGAATAATGTTTATTTATTCTTTGGTAATTTCATACATGTAAATAATATATGTTAATATCTGCCCTCACTTCCTCTCTCCCACTTTCCCTGGATTCCTCTCATCATGTCCCTCTGCACCATATTCATGCCCTCTCTTTTTACTGATTACCCACTAAGTTCTGGAATGTTAACTGATCAAGTTGTCTCTGTTTTATATGAACCAGCATCACTCCACGGTGTAAGCACTATCTCCAGGGCATTTTCAAAAACAAACAGTGGTGACTGTATCACAGCTGTTAGGCAACAGTATCTGTGGGAATAAATAAACAACAGACTAATAAAATGCAATTTTTGTGTTTCAAAAATGCAAGGAAAATGAGAATAAAGGATTCTTGGCAAACCATATGCCTAGGTGTCTAGAAGACTGTGATCTGTGCATATGCCTAGGGAAAAAAAACCTAAAAGACCATATTTTATCATCTCTGGCTGGTCACAATTTACAAAGTAGCAAGTGAAGATTAAGGTAGAGTTATTAAGGACCAAGACATTTAATAAGTATGGGAGCATACACGTGGTACTTTTGCAAAATCTGGAGAATGCATTATCTCATATAATGTTGGGTTATGCAAATACATATAAGGAAACCTTTGTATAATCTTTCACTGATCACTGTACTAACCACATCTAAGTAGATTTAAGCCTCTTTCCACAAGAAAGAAACTACACTTGCTACTGTAAACTGATTAGAAAGCCCATGCATAGGGGAGAGCTGTTATAGCCCCAAGAATGGAACTTAATTCTGTTGTTCATCTAAATTGACATACTGTTGAACCACCTTTACATATATGTGTTTATATCTACATACAACTAATACATGAAGGCAGAGACTTACATTACAGTTTCATAAGATACTGAGAATAAGTGAGAGTTGTGAGGTCAACCCTAAACAAGATATTTATACCATCCTTCCAATTCTCAGAAAAAAAGAATAGAAAGATTGTAAGAGCAGAAGGTCTATGAAATGTCATCATTTGAGTGACACAGTCATCACAACCACAAATTCAATAACTATGGGTGACTGCATTGGGTCCGTAGAAGACAGGCCCATCAACAGGATGGAAGAAGGGCTTAGGAGACCTTACTCCTCACTGCTGAACTACTTCCTAGTGATAGATTCAGAGAAAAAGGGGACAGTGCTTTCAGTCGTGTGTACACTGTGACCCCACCAGGCTCTAATGACTAGTCCAACAGTTACACAGATGACCCTGGTTAAAATAAATAAGTCATACAACATAACCAAAAGTCGTAACTCTAGGAAAGCAACAAGTAGGGAGTATTTGGAGATGACAGAATGAGATTAAACAGAATAATATATATAGTATATACATATAAAATTTATCAAAAATTAAAAATAACTTTTTAAATATAATTTTTAAAATTTATCCAGAGAGCAAGATAATTTCATGCAATTAGTTATAATACTCAAGGCAATGAATAAAACATAAAATACAGAAAGGAAACATAACTAATGCATTGAAAATTAAGTGATGGTTTGGAACAGAAATGCCTATCATAGGAGACTTTTTTAAGCATCCGTCTTTGGCTTGGGTGCTATTTTGAAGGCTGTGGAGCCAATAGAAGAGAGACTTGCCTGGCAGAAGCAATTCATAGCAGTGGTCTTTGAAGGTGATACCCACTCTTTGGTTCCAGGCTGCCCTTGTTTCCTGTCTGATATGATGGAAGAGTCTCTCTTCTCTCACATACTTCCATGATATTCTGTCTAGAAAATTATGGACTGGAATTTCCCTGTAATCTTGAACTCAAATTACCCTCTCTTCTTTTAAATCATTCTCTGGGTTATTCTGCCAGAATAACCAGAAAAATAACCAGTACAGAAAATTTGCACTGGAAAGATAGGATGATTTTTGTGATTAAACCTAAATATGTGGTTCTTAGGCCTGTAGAACTTATTTGTTAAGAGAAGGTGGGAAGGTATGGAAATGTATGGTAAAGGAAACCTAGAATATGGTCAGGCTTGCTTATGAGGACTCTGCTGGGACTTTGGGAGACAAGGAGACAATAGAGAAGCATATATTAACGACCATGCCATAAGTTTTCACATAGGAATAAGAAGTCTATAAAGAATCAGACTGGAGGGGACAGGAAGCACTGATAAAGGTACTTTTCTATTCTCTCATAAAGATGTGTTTATGTTGTAGAATGGAATCCACATGTATATGTTGTTAATAGATTAATTAGCACATACAGAGTTAATCAGTAATTGTTCTGAGTTAACTTCCACAAGAGGAGTAAAAGTTTGATACTGTTAGGTACACACTAGAGTCAGAATTTTAGGAACTACCTGAGTCCAGACATCCAGGAATAGGAAAATAGTGCGAGAAGTGACAGCAAAAGATGCCTGGCCATCTCAGGTCTCTGAAGTATCACTTTCCACCTGTCCTGGTTCCTTGGCCTTTGTGCTTCCAAGCATCTCAAGCTCCAACATTTCCGCTATTTCTTTTGTCAACTCTAGAGGGATGTCTTCAGGACTCCATGATCAGTCAGATGTTTAACAGGAGTTACAGTTGCTCCCTGGACTTGGAGCTACAGGGCTGTGAGCTGGAAAAACTTCCAAGTAAAGCCAAGTCATTTCGGGTGAGGGTTTTCCCTTTTCTGAAACCCCTGAGTCTTCCATCTCTTCCACGAAACAAATTGAATCATTGCACCGTGGAGTTGGGTTCCAAGGTTATGGCTGTTTCTTGGCATCATGCTTAAAATAACTGCCTAGGGCTGGGGAGACAGCAGTGTGGTCAAAGCACTTGCTGCTCAAGGTAAAAACCAGAACTCTGATGCTCAGAAATCCACAGAGGATGCAGCATGAGCAAGACAGCTCACCAATCATTATAGCCCTGCAAGAAAGAACAGATCATTCTGAGTAATTCAGAAAAGCAGGTAGACATAAGAAGCCAACCGTGGCTCTGAAACCTACAGGCCTAGGGCATAGGAATTCTGGGAAGGAAAAGTACATATTCTCTTTAAACAGGCAATTAGGCACACTACCTCTTTAGAATAACTTAGGATAAGTTCACCTTTCTAGCAGTGGTCCTGCCTTCCTGAATGGTGGTTCCTTAGCTAAGGGATTTGCCTGCTGGACTGGAACATGAGGTCTCCACATAGGCCAGCAGAAGACTGGTTTACCTTTAATTTTATGCGATACAAAAAAAAAGTCTTCCTTCAGAACAAAGATTAGGCAGGCTTTCTCGCAGCCATCCTTTAAGATAGCTGGGCTTCCTGAGGGTGATGTTTGTCATCACCAATATAAAAACCTTTTGTGCACAGCATTCACTTTAGTTCATGTCCACAGTGCTCCTATGGAGCTCAGCAGGTGGTAAGTCAAGGAGATCACACAGAATATGAAACCAGTATTCCTGCTGAGCTCAGGGTAAAAAAATCCCCTGTCTCAGAGTTAGGAGTCCACATATTCTGCCAGTATCTCAGATCCTATAGAAAGCTAACTTGTTAGTCCCAAAAAAGAACATATTCTCAGGTCCCTCCTAATTCTAGACATTATTTAACTTGTAGATTTGAAATTAGCGTTTTGGCACATATGAATACATAAGTATTTAGAATTCTTTGAAAACCAGGAATAGTGGCTCATGCCACTATTAATCCTAGCACCCAGGAAGCATAGACAGGTAGATCTTTGTGAGTTTGAGTCTACCCTGGCCTACATAGAGAGGTACAGGTCAGCTAGGGATACGGTGAGATCCTATCTCAAAAATCAATACAAAATGCTTTACATTGCCAATCACTTTTAACAGTGTAAGATGGGCAAGACAATTTGTGGATGTGGGAAATTCCTAAATTTAGCATGTCAAATTCTCTGGAACGTGTCCTTTATGGGCTGGGTTCTTTTTCTTCTGATATTTTCCAGAAACAGTCTTGGAGTTCAAAGGGCCAACTATTCACTTTCATAGTTTTTTAGAAATTTATACTTTCAGATTCAGTGAAAGAGTAGCGAAAAAAAGATGAAAGAAAAAAGCTGAGTAATTTGGCCATCCTTGTGGACATCCACTACAGAAAGTAATAGTATCATCTGAGATTGTGCCAGAGCACCTGAAACCAGGCCACATGGACATCCATGGATATTTCACCTCAAACAAAGCAAATTTATCCTTCCAATATTTCTTTTATATGGCTGTCAGTGGAGTAGATGGCACTCTCCCACATTTGTGAAATAATTTCATTACCCAATCTGTAGTTTCAAATGTTAATGATTGATAACTTTACTACTCACATTTTCTGTCCTCACAGATATGTGAGGTAGTGTGGGAGTCTTTCGGAGTCCAACTCCAATCTTTCAAAGGGTTCTTGTGGAAAGAAGAATAAAGATAGATAGAAAGAGATAATAAGAAAGACAGAGACACAGGATAGCTTTGGGAGGGCCCTGGGTCGATACCCAGTCGCCCTGAGGTTTATTGAAAAGGTTTTTTTATAATATGCCAGGGGAGAGGCAAACGACCTCCCCCTTGCAAGATCAAAGCACAAAGTACTGACAAGTGTAGACCCTTCCAAACACCTGGTAAACGTGCCCCTGGCCAGATCATCCCATTATGCAGCCCTCCTGGCTAACACAAGCTCAGATTCTCTGACCATAAGTAATTTGGGCCCCCACAAAGTAGACACCATTTGTTTATTTATCATAATAGTGAGGAACAACCAATAAAGAAATTATGATTTCTTCAAAATTGCTATATATGAAGATATGAATAATGAACTCAACATGGAATTTTAATTCCTTAATCATTTCAGAAGTCACTTCTACAGTTGTATTCAGAATGAACCCAGGCAAAGTTAATGTTGACTATATGCAGTGCCCTCTCTAGGAGGCTTAATGAAAGGGAATAAATCCCTCATTTCACTGAAAATGAACATGGATGTCCTTTGAAGCCATGGATTCTTCTTAATTTTCTAGAAATTGTAAATTATATAAATGAGAATCTTAGCATTTGTGCATTCCTAATCAAATCTTCTAACCAAAACTGATCAATTTTATAAATATATGGTTTCATATATGAGGCTGATGAAATTTTCCTTTTTGTCCACATTAAATATTAATATATCATATATAAATATAAATCAGATACTGTATTGGTTACTTTCTGTGGTTATGATTAAACACTGACCAAAACCAACATATAAAGAAAAAGGGTCTATTTCAGTTACACTTACATTTCACAGCAAATTACTGAAGGAAGTCAGAGCAGGAACTCAAGCAGGAACCTGGAGACAGGAATGACGTAGTGACCATGTGGAAGTGCTGCTTACTGGCTTATTTTCATGGCTTGCTCAGCCTGATTCTTAGGCAAGCTTCCCCACAGGTGGCATTTTCCCACATCAGTCAGTAATCAAGAAAATACCTTAACAGACTTGGGCATAGACAAGCTGATGGAGGATTCTAGTTCATGTGAAGTTGACAAAAGCCAACCTCTCTGTCCATCAGCAAATTGGGGAGAGGCTACTGAGAGTAAGTTGGTTAGTAATGGAATTAACATTGAGGTCAGATCATGTGGTCATATCAAGACATAGCAACCTATAAACAGCTAAAGAGTGGGGGATGCAGCTCAGTCAGTCCAAAGTCTTTATTCCTAATATAAGCAAAATATTTTCTGTTTCACAGATGGTGCATGTTAAGCACATAATCCAGTTTTCATCACTTAGGAAGCATTAAAAAGACAGTCACTGCAATAAGTTTGTTTTATCTGTCCACAGTGCTGTTATATATTGAGCAATTAAAAGAGAATACAGTGTTTCATTCTTGTGGCCTCCAGAAAAAAATTAATATTTGGTAATATACTCAAATGTTTCTTGCATTTGTACCGTCTAATAATATGCAAGGGCTCATAAAAATTTAATACCAATGAATGTAAATAATTGAGACTGATAGACTATATATAAAGTAAATGAACTTGAGGTCAGCCTTGTGTGTTCAGGCCAGCCAGGAAACACAGAGACAATACCAAAAAAAAAAGAAGGAAAGAAAGTCTGACATCTTATTTGTCCTTTATTCTTGCTGACATCTTGTCAATAACAAATGTTTAGTAAATGATTATCACATATATGGATGTGCCTGCAAGCAAACACAGAATATTAAAAACCAAATATCTATATGAAGTTAGCATACTTGTTGCATGATTGATAAGAAATGAGAGTTATCTCTCATCTAGCAATTTCACTTCTAGAAATAAACTCCCAAATTGAAAAGCAAAAACACTAATGTACATATAAGCATTATTCAAAGTAAGCAGAATGTAAGAAAAACCCAAATGCTCTTCAGCTAATTGAGTGACATATATATATATATATATATATATATATATATATATATATATATATATATATATAGATGTATTTCTGTATTTATGTGTGGATATATATGTGTGTGTATGTTTTTATAAACACATCCGTAAAAAAGTATGCTTTGATTTTTAAAAGATATCTCTAAAAGTAATTACATTAGCTATTTCCCAAATAAGTACACTTATTTATTTAGCAGTACATTAGATTGTTACTTGGAAATGTCTTGTATATTATGGTTGTTTTCCCAAGGATTGTATGCCAGTCATATGGTTTGGAGAGAGGGAGAAGATGTTTATATTTTCATAGTTTCTGGTGTATTTTTAGCTGTAGAAAAGCTATGCCTTAAGCAAATTCCCAGGCATATCAGAAAAGATTAAAGGTTCACCTATCCTCCAAAAACGTCTCAGTGCTGTGATAGTTTGTATTTGAAAATAGTCTGGGAGCCGTAGGGGAAGACATTGGCAAAGGGGAGAGGCATGTGAAACTGTAAGGACCACCCGTGCTTGCTTTCTCTTTCATTAATATACAGAATACAGAATGGTCCTGTATGTATTCCTAGGATTGCTACACTTTGTAACTCTGCCCAATAGCATTTTGAATAGATATTGTCACTCCCCATTCTTCTTTAGTGACAAAAAAGGAGTTGCCAAAAGTCAAAGGGACAAATTGTTCCCAGTCTGAGACCAGGCCACCTTTGGTCGGGGGAAAAGGACAGAGTAGTTGGGATTATTTTTGTCCTACCTCTCTGAACACTAAGTACAGGATTTTATCCTTCCTCCTCCATCCTTCCCTTCTTCATTATCTGTTTGTCAAAAGTAAAACAGTAAATTAAACTATGACAACTTGTGACCGACCAGATAGCTGTGTTGGGTATAGTCACCTTAAGGAACTTGTTTAACTGCTGGTTTGTGTGATTCTCATAAAGCAGACTACACAAAGGTCACTTTAGGTTAGCTTTGGTGAAGAGGATGCTTTCAAGGCCAAAGGAAGAATTGGAGTTTAGGAGGTAAAGTTGTTTCCTTTAAATACATGGCAGTGAGATTACACAGAAAAAGCTACAAAACAGAAGTGTTAATGTTTTAGACCTTAAGATTTCAAAGCATCTGACCACTCATCAGCAGGAGGGCACTAATTATGGAGAAGCACTTGACAAGAAGCACCATGTCATCTTATAACTACTGCTTTGGTGAGCCAGAAAAAAATGAATTCAAGGGGAGATAAACAGTAGGAGATTTATCAACACAAACAAACAGAGGAGGAATGACTTCCAAAGCAAACCAGAAAAGCTTTGGGAAGATGTGGAACCCAGCATTTGGTAGGAATGTTGGAAAAGTATCTTCTCACAGTTGTTCACAGAACATTTGAGCAATAACTGTGTGTTAACTGGTATGATGCTTTCTGTCTGTAGCATAGCTCAGGGCTGTGTACAGAAGCATAACTAAGACATCATTCCTTCAGGGGTTAGAATCAGAAGGAGGAATGCACAGGCAGTAGACAGGAAATCATCTTTTCTCAAAAAAATGTTTTCAAGCAAACTCAAGAGCACTCAGCAGGTGGGGATTAGGCAAAAAGCATGTAATTCTGCTGAGACTCTCCCAATCCAAACCACCTGTGGTGGCTCAAGGATCTAAGTGATTATGTCTTCCCTGTATCTCCTCTTCCGCAACATTTTTGAAACTAATTGCAGTAGTAACAATTATTCAGGAAGGAGCATTCTTATTCAAACTGCGTTTAAGTCATCTTAAGATAGACACCTGTGCACAGTTAAGTAGTCACAGTCACATTACAGATGCAGAACTGACTTCAGTCATCTGCAGTATTAGCTTATGAGAATTATGCCATGTTCTTGGTACTTTTTGTAATACTGGACAGCTTCATTTACTATTTTTCCAGTTATAAATAACACTGAGAACCTAGAGGCCTAGAGTCCTTTGTAGAGAATAGCTGTTGTCTTTATAAAGAATAAAATTCAAAAACCCAAGATATAGGTGAGACATGAAGGCTTTGTCTAAGAATAAGACATTTGGGGAAAAAATAGGAATTTCCCTGGGCTTAACATTTTCCTTAGAGTAAAATCTCAAATTCATTACCTAAAATCCATGACATCTCTCAGATGTTAGGCAACCACTCTGACCTCAGTCATTTCCTGGGACTCACAGGCTCCACTGAAGTGGTTCTAACACAGCAAGGTAACCTCTCCATAAAGAACACGTACACTTTCTACCTTCTTCTTGACTTCCTGGCTGTCTTAAGGTGTTTATTGCTTTGATGAATACCATGATCAAAAGAAACTTGGGAAGAAGGAAAGATTTATTTTCATCTTACACTTTTCAGGGTACACATCATCAGTAAGAAAAATTAGGACAGGAACTCAAGGCAGGAACCTGGAAGCAGGAATTGAAACAGAGGCTATAAAAGAACACTGTTTATAGGCTCACTACTCATAGCTTGCTCAACCTTTCTTATAAGCATCCAGGACCACCTTCCCAGGGGTGTCACTGCCTTCAGTAAGCTAGACCATCCCACAGAAATCATCCATCAAGAAAATTCCCCACAGGTTTGCCCCCTGGCCAATCTGGTAGGGTATTTTCTCAATTGAGGTATCCTCTTCCCAAGTGACTCCAGCTTTTTGGTGTATTTTTGTGACTCATTCTCTGATTTACCCCAAGTTTCTTACATACCCAAGAATGCTTTTCATAACAGCATCACCTACCCACACACCTCTGTTTTGCCTACCTTTACAATATACATGGTGGGCTACAGTAGAGGTTTTATTTCACAAGTCCTACCATTTAAATGAAGAATTAAAATATTCACTTCTGTACACTTTTTACTTAGAAATATACCGTCAGTAAAGATTTCTTGATTGAAAGAGGAGAGAGAAAAGAAAGGAGGGAGAGAAGGAGATGCAAAGTATTGCATTGACATGCAGACTAAGACAAAACATATCTCCCCCTCCCCAGATAGAGTTTCTCTGTATAGCTTTGTGCCTTTCCTGGATCTCGCTCTGTAGCTCAGGCTGGCCTCAAACTCATAGAGTTCCACCTGGCTCTGCCTCCCAAGTCTGGGATTAAAGGCATGTGTCACCACTGCCCGGCGAATATATCCTTAAGTTTAACAAATTACTAATGGTAACAAATTTGGGTATGTATTAGATAGTTGGGTCCACTTGCTTCTAGGTTTCCAACCTATAATTTAATATTTTTCAGCAAAAGAAGAGGTTTTTTTTCATTCTTTTGTTTGTTTTTTGGTTTTGTTTTGTTTATGAGATCATTTGGAGGAGGAGAAGAAGAAGATGAAGATAAAGAAGAAGAAGAAGAAGAAGAAGAAGAAGAAGAAGAAGAAGAAGAAGAAGAAGCTGGCATGCAATGAAAGAAACCCTGAAGCAGCAGGATAGAAGAAAACAATGGAAAGAACATCATGGGAGAATTATGTCAGACTGCCAGCCAGCCTCTGGTGAGACTGCTAGGTCCACTCAACATCAGGTGTTATTGCACGGTAGGTGATGCACTTATGAAAAGCATTCTTGGGTATGCAAAAAACCTTGGGTATGAGGTAAATCAGGGAATGAGTTACAAAAATACACCAAAAAGCTGGAGTCATTTGGGGAAAGGATATCTCAATTGAGAAAATACCCCTACCAGACTGGCCAGGGTTCAATCCTATGGGGAATTTTCTCGATTGATGATTTTTGTGGAATGATGTAGCTCACTGTAGGCAGTGACACCCCTGGGAAGGCGGTCCTGAATGCTTTAAGAAAGGTTGAGCAAGCTATGAGTAGTGAATCTATAAACAGTGTTCTTCCACAGCCTCTGATTCAGTTCCTGTGACCAGGTTCCTGCCTTGAGTTCCTGGCAAGCAGTATTGCAGACTCTCTCAACATTTCTTTTAGACTGTTTTCCCTGGAGATCCTTCCTAGGAGAAAAAGAAAGCTATCCAGTTCTACTCAAGGACTCATAGTAGATTCAGTTAGGCAGGCACAAGTTAGAAAATAAAGACAGCTCCTAGATATGTAACATCACCCTCTTGCTTCAATGCTAAGTGCCACATTTGGCTAGGGGAATATCATACATCTTAACAGTAAGAAGTTCACAAATCACACACTAAAGACTGAATTGTAAGTCACTGTGTTGGCAATGATATAAAATGTCCATTTTCTCTTTAAAATGCAAATGTTCTGGAAGAAAACATTATTTTTTATTGAAAATAGATTTTTATACACTATATTCTCATTTTGATTTCAATTCACCTGACTCCTCTAGATCTTCCCCACATCCCTACCCTCCCAAATCCATATCTTCTTTTTCTCTCTCATTAGAACACAGTCATCTTAAAAATAATAATAATAATAAATAAAATAGAATTAGATAAAATAAAAACAAGCAAACCAGAATAGGACAACTCAAACAAACAGAAAAAGAGCCAAAGAAAAGGCACAAGAAACACATACAAACTTTGAGACACACACACATTCACACACACAGAAATCCCTATAAAACCAGAAACCATAATATATGAGCAAAAGATCTGTAGGGGAAAAAAAGTCCAGACAAAGCATTGTGAGACCAACAACAACAACAAAAACCCCACAAAATATCATTGAGTTCATTTTTGTGTTGGTAGCTACATGAAAATTTACCTCCTTGCTTAGATTTTTTTTAATAATGTATTTTATTATTTTATCAACTTAAAAGATTTGTGCATAATAACAAGGCATGATGTAGTGTTTGTGTGTGCATGTTCATATGTGAGAGAGTGCATGTTTGGGTGTGGCTTAAACATGCACTTGTACACATGTGCATGTGGAGGCCAGAGGTGAACCTCAGAAGTTGTTCTTTAAAAGATCACCACCTGGTTTTTGGTTTGTTTGTTTGTTTGTTTGTTTGTTTTTTAAGACAAGGTTTGATTACTCTTCTGCTTTCTCCTTTGTAAAACCACTTATTTGTATAAAAGTATTATTTAATTTTATATTAATTAGATACATGATATTTTCATAGATAATCAATTGATCTTTATGTATTTTACAATATAGTACATACTCTGCCAGACACAGTCTTTTGAAAAATGGTGAGAGATATTTACTGACCCCTGGATGCTTTATCTTTGAAATGATGATCACTTGAAAACAATACATTTCACAACCATAGAACAATGTGCTTTGACTAGCAATCTGGTCAAGAATAAAACCCTCTGCTTATGGGAGACAGTTGTGTAGCTAGGTCTGTTTGAGGGGCCTCTGGCAGTGTGATCAGGATCTATCCCTGGTGCCTGAGCTGGCTTTCTGGATCCCATTACCTATGGTCGTTTACCTTGCTCACCCCTGATAAAGCAGGGAGGGGCTGGGTCCTGCCTCAACCGAATGTACCAGGCTTAGCTGTCCCCTCCATGGGAGAACTTACCTGGTTGGAGGAGGGGATGAAGTATGGGCTGGGGAGAGGAGTAATGCTGTGGATATGTTCTGTATGCTGTGAATGTGTTGCTCTGATTGGTTGATAAATAAAATGCTGATTGGCCAGTAGCCAGGCAGGAAGTATAGGCGGGACAAGCAGAGAAGACAATCCTGCGAACAGGAATGCTGAGTCAGGAGTTACCAGCCAGACACAGAGGAAGCGAGATGTAAAAGTACCAGTAAGCCACAAGCCACATGGCAACTTATAGATTAATAGCAATGGGTTAATTTAAGATATAAGAACAGATACCAAGAAGCCTGCCATGGCCATACAGTTTATAAGTAATATAAGTCTCTGTGTGATTACTTGGGTCCAAGTGGCTGGCTGCAGGGCCACAGGGCCACAGGGCCACAGGGCCGCAGGAGCTGAACAGAACCAGTAAAACTTTAGCTACAGGGTAAGGTGGAGGTGAGAGGGGAGGGATGAGAGGGAGATCTGTGGTTGTATGTAAAATGAATAAAAAAATTTAAAGAATAAAAATGTATTTATTTTTCAGTGATGTAACTAATTGCTTTATCAAGTACTTATAGAAAAGGCCAAATTCTGGGGGTTCCTTTATCATGACGTTCACACACACACACACACACACACACACACACACACACCGCTTGCACAATCTCTCCTCCCCTTCAGTAGGACTCCAAGAGCTCAGTCCAGTGCTTGGCTATAGATGTCTGCAACTGCTTCTATCAGTTACTGGGTAAAAGGCTCTCTGATGACAGTTACAGTAGTCTCCAATCTGATTACTGTAGATGGCCAGTTCAGGCATACTCTCCATCATTTTTAGGAGTCTTATCTGGGGTCATCCTTGTGGATTCCTCGGAGTTTCCCTGATACCAGGTTTCTCCCTAACCCCAAAATGTCCCCCACCACCATCAAGACATCTCTTTCCTTACTCTCCCCCTCCATTCCACCCCAAATCAGCCCATTCAACCCACTCCTTAAAGTTCCCATCCCACACCTTCCCCCACCCCTGCCCCAGTTTACCCAGGAGATCTTTTCTATTTTTCCTTCCCAGGGAAATCCATGCATTGCTCTTTGGGCCCTCTTTGTTGTCTAGCCTCTCTGGGGCTGTGGATTGTAGGCTGGTTATCCCATACTTTACTCCTAATATCCACTTATGAGTGAATACATACCATGTTTGTCTTTCTGGGTCTGAATTATCTCAATCAGATTTTTTTCTAGTTCCATCCATTGTCTGCAAATTTCATCAAATCATTGTTTTTGTTGTTGTTGTTGTTTTGTTTTGCTTTTGCTTTTTTATAGCTGAGTAATACTCTATTGTGTAAATGTACCGCATTTTCTTTATTCATTCTTCGGTTGAGGGACATCTAGGTTGTTTCCAGGTTCTGGCTATTATGAATAATGCTGCTATGAACATAATTGAGCAAGTGTCCTTGTGGTATGATTGAGCATCTTTAGAGTATATGCCCAAGAGTGGTGTTGCTGAGTCTTGAGGTAGATTGATTCCCATTTTTCTGAGAAACTGCCATATTGATTTTTAAAGTGGCTGTACCAGTTTGCACTCCAACCAATAGTAGAGGAGTGTTCCCCTTATTCCACATCCTCTCCAACATAAGCCGGTGTTTTTGATCTTAGCCATTCTGTCAGGTGTAAGATGGTATCTCAGAGTCATTTTGATTTGCATTTCCCTTGAATTCTTTATCTATTTTGGAGATCAGCCCTCTATCAGATGTAGTGTTTGTGAAGATCTTTCTTCATTCTGTAGGCTGCCGGTTTTGTCTTATTGACCATGTCCTTTGCTTTACAGAAACTTTTCAGTTTCAGGAGGTCCCATTTATTAGTTGTTGCTCTCAGTGTCAGTGATACTGATGTTATATTCAGGACGTAGTCTCTTGTGCCAGTGTGACCAAGTCTACATCCCATTTTCTCTTCTATCAGGTTCAATATAACTGAATTTATGTTGAGGTCTTTGATCCAGTTGGACTTGAGTTTTGTGCAGGATCTATTTGTATTCTTCTACATGCTGACATCCAATTATGCCACTATTTGCTGAAGATGCTTTCTTTTTCCATTGTATGATTTTGGCTTCTTTATCAAAAATCAGGTTTTCATAGGTGTGTGGATTTATGTCAGTGTCTTCTATTCAGTTCCATTGATCCATGTGTCTGTTTTCATGTCAATACCAAACTGTTTTTATTACTATAGCTCTGTAGTACAGCTTTAAGTCAGATATAGTGATAACTCTGTAAGTTCCTTTATTATACAGGATTGTTTTAGCTATCCTGGGTCTTTTGATTTTTCATATGAAGTTGAGTGTTGTTCTTTTGAGGTCTGTGAAGAATTGTGTTGGAATTTTGAAGGAGATTGTGTTGAATCTGTACATTGCTTTTGATAAGATGCCATTTTTACCACGTTAATCCTATCTATCCATGAACAAAGGAGATCTTTCCATTTTCTTTTATCTTCAATTTCTTTCTTCAAACTCAAAGTTCTTGTCATACAGGTCTTGTTTGGTTTGAGTTATCTCAAAAAATTTAATATTATTTGTGATTATTGTAAAGGGTGATGTTTCTCTGATTTCTTTCTCAGCCCATTTATCATTTCATGGACTCTGAGCCAACAGTTAGGGAGCCTGCATGGGACCAACCTAAGCCCTCTGCGTGTGTGTGACAGTTGTGTAGCTTGGTCTGTGTGTAAGGCTCCTAGCAGTGAGATCAGGACCTGTCCCTGGTGTTAAGTTAGCTTTTGGGAACCTATTCCCCTTGGTGGGTTACCTTCCCTTTCTGCAGGGAAAGGAGTTCAGTCCTACCTCAACTTGATGTGCCATGTTTTGTTCAAGATCATGGGAGGCCTGCCCCCTTTCTAAATGGAGATTGAGGAAGAGTGGATGGGGAGGGTTGCAGATGGCAGTTGTTGGTGAGGACATGGTGGGGTGGGGAGAGGAAGAATGGGAAACTGTGCTCAGTATGTAAAAATAAATGAAAAAAAAACTAATAAATAAATAAATAAATAAATAAATAAATAAATAAATAAATAAAAGTGCCAAACTCTTGAATCATATTTGTGTGTTGATTGCTCCTATTGGCTCTGCTTGTTCATGATGTATATCTTTCACACTCTATTATTGGGTGTATATTATTTACAATTGATATGTCTTTTTGGTTAATTTATACTTTTACCTTGAGGAAATCACACACACACACACACACACACACACACACACACACAAAAAAAAAAAAAAAAAGATCCTATTTCTTTCAGATACTGCTAGTTGTGTTGAGATGCACTTTGTGTTAATTTAATTTAGTCATATCAGCTATCAGTTCTTATCATTTCTATAGTGTAGATTTTCTTATCCTTATACTTTCACCTACTTACAACACATTTTTACAGTAAGTGAATTTCTTATGAACAACATATTGTTGAGACTTGATTTTGTTTTATTTTTAAATGAGTAGCACAATCTCTACTTTTAAATCTGAATTTGGGGGTCGATTTTCTTTAAATAACATAATTAACACTGAGCATACAATTATTCAAATTTGCTGTAGTTTGGTAGTTTCATGAGTGATTGAAAAGGTTAATTCTGATGACATTCTTCTTACTCTTAGTGTTGCTACTTCATGAAAAATTAGAGCTTTGCCAGTACACGACACCATTACCCTTCTCTTGCTTGTTTTGCTACTGCAAACCTATAATTTGAGGGTTTTACATCTACGCACATCATAATACTCACAACCCATGTATGTTATCCATAAATTTTCCCTTAATTATGGTGTAGTCTCTACAGTTTTACATGCAGTTGACCGAGATCTAACAATAGTAAGGTGGAAATGTGTCTACAGAGTGAGGCTTAGAATCAACTGCATGTAAATTTACTGACTTGTTCACAAGTGTCTGGGTGGATACAGTCTTCCCAAATGATTCTAGCTTGTGTCAAGGTGAAGAAAAGCTAGCCAGCACAATACTCTTGGGTTTTCTTCATAGATTCTTTGTCTGTTCAGCACTATTTAATTTAAATCCTTCCACATACATACAGGAGCCAATTTAAAATATAGTCTTTGATACTAACATTTGAGTCATCTTAAGAATTGTTTTTGTTGTGTACTTTTGCTGTTGACCACGGGTCTAGTTTTCCTTTATTCTTTTCACACCTATAACTTTCGTTAACATTCACACTGTCAGTTGTGTACAATAAAACTATGGACTGTAGAATCTTTTTTCCGGTTAGTGTTATGTGGCCTCCCGGGGGGGGGGGGGGGGCGGGGTGTAAACAAATGCTTATTGACCCCAGATAGCACACTGGTTAGAAATCAAATCAACAATACTAACCAAGTCTACCTTAGTGAAGCAGTGAATTTATTTTAGCCACTTTCTTCACTAGTGTTGTAGTGTTGCTTACAGATATATAGGTCACTCAAAGGCAAATGTATCACCAAATAGCCGAGCCCAATATAGGTGCTGACTTATCAAGTCTGCATCCTAGAGTTCTCTGCACAGCTTTGAGGCTACGCAGCCAGTCACTCTCATCTCTCAGCCAATGAGGACTCACTGCTTCTTTTATAACCTTGAGGAGGAGCCTTAATATTCTTGTGACTTTCAGACCTTCCTGACCTTGTACAAGTTTGTGTAACTTCCCAAGACCTGTGCACCTCCTTGTCCTTCCAGGAGAGGATGCTTAAATTCCAAGCAAATAGCTACACTACAGGTAATTATTTGGCTTAGCAGATAAAATACATATGATGTATCTTGAACTTGTGTAGTTTCGTTTTATAATTTTTCTAGACAGGGATTCACTTTAGCCATCATCTTAGGATGAATATTTAGTCCTGAGGATATTATCATTATTTCCATGTCGTAGTGCTTCTGAAGTTTCTATTAAGTGTCCTCATTAGAAAGATTTAAATGTCAATTATGTCATCATTGTGTTGTGCAGGAAATCTTCACAGCTTAGCGTTTTAAAGTGCAAACTGATTTATTCCTGTATGTTCCTTGGATTCTCTCCCTGTGCATGCACAGTTCCAATTTATCCATAGATGTGAGAGAAATTTCATGAAGATTTTGGACCTCGCCTCTTTTAAAAAGACACCCCTCTTAATTTATAGTTGTCTGTGAGTCTTGAACACTGAATTTAAAATTTTAAATTGTTATAAATATGGGTTTCTGCTTTAGTATTATACCTTGCATCACATACAAAAAACAAAACAGACAAAAAATTCCAAACTAGTTACTTCTTTTGTAATAGACATGAATGTTAAGGCAAGGCTCAACTGACTTATATTTAGTGCAAGGTGCCAAGACAGTACTGAACATATAAGCAAAAGCTGTCATCTCAGAATGATTTTCACTTAGTTCCAAACTAGCGTAGTTCAAGGATCAAGACCCAAGAGAGTAAAAACAAGCTGGCTAAAACAGTCTTGAATAATAAAATAATGGCTGGAGGCATCACCACCCCACATTTCAAGTTGTATTACAGAATTATAGTAATAAATCGCATGGTACTGTCATTAAAAACAGATATGTTGGTCATCGGAATCAAATTGAAGACCCTAACATAATTCCACACACCTAAGGATAACCTGCAGTTATACAAAGAAGCCAAAAATACACACTGGAGAAAAGGCAGCATCTTCAACCAATGCTTCTGGTCAGAAAGGATGGCTGCATGAAGAAGAATAAAGATAGGTGCTTGTTTATCACCCTGCACAACCCTCAACTCTAAATGCATCAAGGACCTCAACATAAGACAAGATACTCCAAATCTAATAGAAGAGAAAGTGGGAAATAGGCTTGAACTCATAGGCACAGGAAAGTACTTTCTTGAACAAAACACCAAAAGCACAGGTCTTCAGATAAACTATTAAAAACTGGAACCTCATGAAGTTGAAAATTTTTGTACAGCAAAGGACACCATCATTAGGACAAAGTGGCAGCCTACAGAATGGGAATAGATCTTACCAATTACACATCAGATGTAGGGTTAGTATCTAGAATATATGATGATCTAAAAATACTGAACATCAAGAAAACAAACAACCAATTGAAATACTGGGTACAGACAGAAGCAGGTCCCTTAAAAGATGAAACACAAATGGCTGAGGGAAAAAAAAAGAAATGTTTAACTCCTTGGTCATCAGGGAAATGCAAATTAAAATTACTTTGAAATTTCCTCTTTCCCCAGTAAGAATGACCAAGATCAATAAAACAAATAACAAAACAAACTGGCAAGGATGTGGGGAAATGGGAATGTTTATTCATTGCTGGTAGGAATGTAAACTTGTACAGACATTATGAAAATCAGTATGGAAATTCCTCAGGAAGCTAAGAATTATCTACCTATTTCCATATATGTTATTCTTGGGAATATACACAAAGGAGTCAACATTTTACTACAGAGATAATTCATGCATGTCCACTGTTGCTCTATTAATAACAGGAGGAGATTTGAAACAACCTAGATGACCACCAACTAATGAATGAATAATTAAAATGGTGAGCAAGAATCTTTATAGATCCATCAGTGTCAAGTGAGTAAATGAGGGGCCACTGTTATAATTTATAAAGCAACTGATTCAAAAACATGTTTGCAAAAAAAAAAAACAAAAAAAAAAAAACAAAAAAAAACATGTTTGCTTGATCTAAAATGTCATAAGGAATTGAAGGCGTGGTTCCTACCTTTGCCTGATGTCACCAGTAAAGAACTATTACCAGCAACAGTTAGTTCCTTCTCCTCTTGTACATGTCAAGTGCAATCATAAAAGTATACTTTTGTTGTTGATTATGTGTCTATCCGTGAGAGCGGAGGGTAAAAATAGTTACATTCTCTTCCAACCAAACTTCAGAATCTCACAGACACTCTTGGAAAGATAAGCCTAGAAGAGATTACTGGAATCATGGAGCATGCCACCTTCATTTAACAAGGGGAAAACCTGGACAGTAGAGGCTGGATCTGTCCTCTAGCTAGGGAGCCAGAGGCAGAGTGCAACCCAGCTGTCCTGACTGAGCTGAGTCCTCAGCCACATTCCATGCATTTCACTGAAGGTGGTCTCATTCCTTGTTTGTATTGAAGGGTATCCATTCCACAGAGCACCTCACATTAATAAAACTCACTAACCCTCCGTGTATACATGAACGTAGTCGCTACTTATTCATCTCTATAGAATCACTCCACTTCCCAAGGATGACATTTTATCCTTTAAGCACCTCTGTCTAAATTTAGACTTCTACTGTAGCAATGTTTTTTTAACCCAGAAACCACACATTGTAAGTTATCCAATTACATCATTTTTAAATAACTGTCTAGTAAAATATAGATCGCTCCTGACCTCTAGTGGCAGAGTTTGTTAGTATCCCTCAAATTACAAGGATTAATATGAAATGGTGTCAAGATGATATTTTGACTTAACCGGAAAATATTATTGACATAAAAACATGGTTGCAGATATAAAAATAAATAAACGCAATGGATTTCTTATGTGTTCCATTAAATTTCTTCATAAATTGTATTATTTATAAAAAACAAGTTAGAAACTCGGAGTACCAGCTGCAATTCAGTGTTGTTTAATTTTAAGTAGTGATGTTTATCATTGCACCTTTTGGTAAAATATTTTCAAAAAGATCACTGATAAGCATAAGTTAAAGGGTTTTAAAGCTGCATCTTTGTGTTAGTGTTCTTCATCAATATTCAGAACTCACTCATTTGTATAAGTTTTCAGATTGACTCATGAACTGAATGAGAGACCATAGCAGTGATGATTTGCTTTCTAAAATAATTGTTTGCATCTCAGGAGGTTTATACTGAAAGGGAGAGAAATTTACAACATCATCCAGTATAATTAACTCCTAAGCACCATAACTTCAGGTTTTTAATTCTTATTGATTTTTAGGATATAGTTGCACATTCTGCCTTTAGAAATCTGTAAGTTGCTGTGGGATGTCCTGTATGCCTTGAATATATATTGCTATGATTGATTGATAAATAAAGTGCTGATTGGCCAGTAGCCAGGCATGGAAGTATAGGCAAGACAAAGAGAGAGGAGAAGTCTGGGAAGTGTAAAGGAGAGTCAGGAGATGCCAGGATGAGGAGCATGATGTAAAGTACCAGCAAGCCACGAGCCACGTGGCAAGGTATAGATTAATAGAAATGGGTTAGTTTAAGATAGAAGAACTAGATAACAAGAAGCCTGCCATGGCCATATAGTTTGTAAGCAATGTAAGTTTCTGTGTGTTTACTCCGTTGGGTCTGAGTGGCTGCAGGACCGGCATGTGAAAGAAATTTGTCCTGACTGTGGGCCAGGCAGGACTGGAGAAAATCCAGCTACAGTAAATATTCAATCTTCCTTGGAATGTCCATTGAAATAATTCTATGATTCAAATTTTCAGTTCTTATAAAAACATGGTTGCCTTGCTCATGGCATAAAGCCACATCAGTGATGAATTTGACAGCTTAGTCTTAATTTAACCCAAGTTACACTTTCTAAAAGGTCATTTTGTAAGATCTCTTCATTTCTCATTAACTCAATCCATATTAGTAGAGGTTTCTTTTCTTCTCAAGTCTGTGTTCAATGAAAAAAGCATCTATCACACACATGGTGAATCTAAACCACCAAATACATTAAATTCTTGTGTGTACATATGTGAGTGTCCATGTTATGTGCAATCATATCAAGTATCTGCAAATTTTAATTTTAATTGCTTCTAAAGCACAATTAATTACAGAGCACACACTTTTACAGAACATTATTCTGTCTGAAAAACCATACTTTTTGTGAGTTCAAGAGCAATATAAAGTCTTAATAAAATGAGATATTGATATGTTTTGAAAAGAATTATTGGCAACAAAAACATAAACATTTTAATAGTTTCATACATGAATACAATGTTGTGATCAAATTCCCTATTCCCTCTCTTCCAGTTATTCTTCTCAGCTCTACCCACTTTTCATTCCAACCACATTTAATCTTTCTTTTCTTAAACTCCATGGAGTGCTAGTTGTATGTGCATGGGTGTGGCTTATTCAAGAAAAAGAAAAGGAAAGCCACAGCATTGACAAAAGCTAAAGGTTTAAAGCTGCTGTTCCTGCTGTTCTTAAGACATAACAAAACTAACTCTGCCTTTGGATCTCGCTTCTTTGCTCTCCTTAGGACACAAGGCCTCTTCAGGTGCCCTTAGTTTACTCTATGGGAGAAGAAATAAATCATTTCCATGAAGAACCTGTTTACAAGTGGATAGAAAAACACTAGCAATGTGCTGTATGAGTGTTTTAGCTGCTGGGCTTGTTTCAAACTAAATGATTTATTTATCAAATAAAACAAATCATTTATGTATTTACTTTTCTGAGATGTTAGCATAACTAAGTAATAGACGAAATTAATAAACTTAAGTCTAAGAATGTAATCAGAACAAATTATGGCAATATTGATATTCTGAATTTCCCCACAAAGATATTAAATTAGGAAGTAGAATTACTTAACTGACAAATAGAACCAGATTCCACAAATCTGTTACTGTTCTCTTTATTCTGAGATTATAACTACTACAGAGTATGAAAATGGCTAAATTAAATACTTATCTTTGTAATAGACTAAGCATAACATATTCAATAACACATCTATGCTTAAAAATAAGAAAAGTTCACTGGGCGGTGGTGGCGCACGCCTTTAATCCCAGCACTTGGGAGGCAGAGCCAGGCGGATCTCTATGAGTTCGAGGCCATCCTGGGCTACCAAGTGAGTTCCAGGAAAGGCGCAAAGCTACACAGAGAAACCCTGTCTTGAAAAACCAAAAGAAGAAGAAGAAGAAGAAGAAGAAGAAGAAGAAGAAGAAGAAGAAGAAGAAGAAGAAGAAGAAGAAGAAAAAAATTCATATTACTAACCAAAAATCCCTTAAATATCTTCTGTATATTAATGAAATGTTAGTTACAATGGTTAAGTGGTTTTCTGTTACCTACAGAACAAATTCAGTAATATTATGGGGAGCAGTAAAAGAAATAGCAGCAGAAGCTTAAATTTATCAAGCACTAGGTGTCACTCATTATTTTAATACATTTATTTTTATTGTGTTGGACTAACTCCATGAGACTATACAGTTGGAAAAATGTATGCTTAGTGAGGCTTTATTGTCAAAGTTGTACTTGTGTTAGGTGATAGAGATTATTAACCACAACTCATAGAAAATGGTAAATGTCAAATAACACATCTCCAGCATCTCATCAGCACTGAATGGTAGAGCTCATGATTCAAAGGTGGAGAAGTGATATAGAGCGGGTATTCTCAATGGCAAAGTAATATAGAGCAGGTATTCTTGATGACAAAGAAATAACCAGTAATTAGGCAACCATATCAGCTCTAGCTTTCTGAGCATTCTGGAGAGGATGGAATTGATTTGTGGGTAACTGTCAATACCCTCCTTCACGTGTATTCTGACCAACTCTTCAATTTACTAATGAGAACACTGAGGCTGCACTGATATCACTAACCACCTATGTAACCTGGGATTCATAAGTCCTACCATAGACTAGTACCGTGCCCTTAACCTTTTAAGTTCCTTCCCTTCCTCCCTTTCAACCACTCACCATCTATGTAACTTTGAACACTCAGCATTTACCAGTTATTTATCAGCTGGGTGTTCAAAGTTAGACAGATGGAGAACAGCTGTCTGTAGTAGAGGTTTTTTGAGACCTCAACCATGATAAAGGGTTGATTATGTGATTGTGTAATTATGTAAAATCCTCAATCTGTAGATGGAGAAAGTGAAGGGACTTAAAACGTTAAGGGCATGGTATTATTCTGTGGTAGTACTTATGAAACTGAGGTTGCAGAGGTGGTTAGTGATAGTCCCTGTAGCCTCAGTGTTCTCATTAGTAACTTGAAGGGTTGGTCAGGATACACGTGGAGGAAGACATTGATAGTTACCCACAATCAGTGCCATCTTTTCCAGAATCCTCAGGAAGTTATTGCTGATAAAACTGCCCTTGTTTTTCCCATGCCATTTGTGAGCTCATGTCACTAAATAACTGAGTTCTTATCATTGAGGTCAGCAGATGCGCTATCCCTTGCAGGCCTGGCCTCGCAAACCTTCATATAGCCTTTCTTTTTCAATTCACTTTTCACAGTCTGGAAGAAAGAAGTGTCTGGGTCTTGCTCCACACAAGCAAATGAGGACAAATATCTAAGGTATAACCGAGAAACAGAGTTGGAAAGCCAGGTCCTAGAGTGTTGCCTGGAGCATGGCTGTCTGCCAATCCAGAAGGATTACCTCAGACTCCCATGGGAGGAAATAAATATACTTTCATTTTTCTCTAAGCTACTAAAAATTGCTTTTCACAACAGCAGTTTCCAGTAAGTAGTATATTATATAATTTATACTATAAAATATTTTTATAGTACATAGCTCTATGGAACTTTTTCTGGTTTGTGAAAGAAATAGGCAAGTCTTTAGATTATTACACACTTTATAACAATAGCAATCCCATCTTTATTTTTTTAACCTATCACTGTTCCTAGTAGCTGCCAGTGCTAGGGATTAAGCTCAAGGCTTCAATAGTCAACTGCTGTATCACTGAGGGATACAGCCAGACACCCGTTCCATCTTTAAATGTACCCGCTTCCAACTATTCATTGTCTCCTGGAAAATGGAAACCCACAGAAATGTGTCCAAGATAGTTCTGATTCCCCACATTTCCAGTCCAATTGAAGAGACAAAACAAGCATGTATGATCTTAGATACAGATGTAAAAAGTATTCACAGGAAGAAAAATACCATATTTACTGATGTGAACTAGGAAAAAATGTTCTGAATAGGAATATTTTAATTTGGGTTTTGATTGCAGAAGAAAAGCTTTAAAGTGAAAGCAAACAAAAATGAACAAAGTTAATAAATACCGAGACAGCTAAGACCAGGAGAAGCAGGACAATGGAACCTAACAGGTGCAAAAATTAAATTTGGAAAGATCAGTGTTGCCAGAATATTAAAAGACTAAAATGTGGGCCCGAGAGTTGCTACCAAGAGTATTAATAACAAGTAACATTTCCAAAGACCTTGCAGATGAAAAGAAATATCACTATGCCAAGTAAGTTGGTTTGGTGAGAAATTGAAGATAAAGAGATATTAATTTGTGGAAATGTGAAATATAAATACACGTTGATAAATCTTAGCAAGGGTTGTGCTGGTTAGGTTTTTACCAACTTTACTCAAGCTAGAGTCATCTGGGAGGCGGGTATTTCCTGAGGAAATAGCTCCATCAGATTGCCTGCTGACAAGTGTGTGCATTAATTTAGATTCATGATTGATGTGAGAGGGCCATGTAGAGAGCAAAAAGCCTTGTGCACACAGATAACCACTGGAGAAGCCAGGAAAGTTTAACACACAGCTCACTTCTTCAATGGAATGAGGTGGGTAGATGCTCGTCCTGGAATGCTAGGAATGATGTAATTTTACAACCTGGTGACCCTTTGCTGTCTGATGAGACAGGTTCTGCTGTATCTCCCAGAATTTACGGTTTTACTTATCCAAGACCTTTCTCCCTAAATCTTGAGCATTCTTTTTCGACCATAAACCACACTTTTTTTTTTTCATTTTTCTTTATTAAGACATTTTCTACTCACTCCACATGCTATCCACAGACCCCGCCTCCTCCTTCCTCCCACCCCCTAGCCCTCTTTCTCAAGCCACCCTGCACCCCCAAATCCCCCAAATCGAGGTCTCCCATGGGGAGTCAGCAGAGCCCAGCACACTGAGCCTAGGCAGGTCCAAGCCCCTTCCCACTGCACCAAGGCTGTGCAAGGTGTTACACCACAGGCACTGGATTCCAGAAGCCTGCCCATAGACCAGAGACAGATCCTGATCCCCCTGCCTGGGTGCCCCCAAACAGTTTGAGTCAAACACATAAACCACACTTTTATGAGTGATGTCACTTGTGCTTTACAACAGCCTAAGTGACTTCTATATTCTCTTAGGGCCAGGCCAATCCTGACACCCACAGGCACTGTGTCTACCTCAGTCAAACTCCCTAGACTCTTGGGCATGATCTCTGAGTCAACAGTACCCATTCTTGTGAAAGAAGATGTACTTTTGTAAGGAATCTCAATGTAAACATGTCATAAATTGTTTTGCCCTTGGGACTGAGTTAATTGTTATCTGAATATGTTTTCTTTTTTCAAAAATTGTGCTGTGTTTAAATTTGGCTAAAGTAAAATGATCTGGGCCAGATGCTAGAAGTCCTGGTCCAGTGCTGGTTACCATAAAATAGGGCTGAGTCAAGTTTCATTCTTGTCTCTTTGTGGATTTAATTTCCCCTGCCTGCTATAAAGTCTGCAGGGGAATCACCACTGGCCTAGACCACAGAGGGTGGTGGCACCCCTGAGCAGGTAGTGCTGGTTGTACAGAAAACTCACTTAAAAAGTTATGAAGATCAAGCCAGTCAATAGTATTCCTCCATGGTTCTGCTTCAGTTCCTACCTCCAGGTTTCTGCCCTGACTTCCCTCAATGACAGATGATGACTGACCTTTTCCTCCCCAACTTGCTTTTGATCAGAATGTTTTATCAACAGCAAAAGCTAAACAAACTAGGACAGTTGGTGAGGATGTAGAGAAATTGAAAACACACACACACACACACAGCTGGTGGGAATGTCAAACACTGTTGGCAGCTCTCTCTTTAGAAACCTAGAGCTTCTGTATAACCTGGGCTCCCACTCCAAGAAATAGACCATAAAAGAAATGCATGCATATGTCTACATGAAAAAAGTGTACATGAATGTTCATATCTGAATTCATGACACTAATGAAAGGTTAGAAATTGTATTAATTTCTATCAGCTATCAAATAGTTAAGTAAAATGCTATAATTATTTGGCAATAAAAAGCTATATAGTACATATACATATTACAATGTGAATGAGTCTAGAAAACATAATGTTAAGAAATAGAATAAGTCATAAAGGAAAAACATCATGTGTGATTCCATTTCCATGAAATGTTCCTGATCTGCAGGTATTTCTAGAGGCAGAATTGTGTTTTCCTTGTTTTGGGATGAGTAGAAAGCTATTGGGTAATTATTGATATGTTAAAGGTTAATTTCAGGAGGCATAACTGTGATAACTTAACTAAAATGATAGTTATGCATGTTTAGACTAGAATAGACTAGGCCACTGAACTAGACATTTTAATTGAGTGAATTTTGTGGCATATGCATTGTATCTCAGTACAGTAATATTTAAAATACTTCTTAGGGTGAATACAATGAGGAATATTAGTACCCCTGTGCTGTGGATATCTCTCTGTATAAATAAAATGCTGATTGGCCAGTAGCCAGGCAGGAAGTATAGGCGGGACAAGCAGAGAAGAGAATTGTGGGAACAGAAAGGCTGAGGAGGAGATGCCATCCTGCAGTCCTGGGAACAGCATGTAACAGGTACACAGGTAAAGCCATGGAACACGTGACAACATATAGATTAACAGAAATGGGCTGAGTTTAAATGTAAGAGCTAGCCAGTGGTAGGCCTGAGCAAATGGCTGAGCAGTTCTAAACAATATTAGCCTGTGTGTGTTTACTTGGGTCTGAGCAGCTGCAGGACCAGCAGGTGAGAGAAATTTGTCTTGACCATGGGCCAAGCAGGATTGGAGAAAACTCCAGCTACACCCTTGGAGTAATAGATTTGGAATATAGCCATTATACTTCACCGTGGCATAAATCTGTAAATTTAATGTTAAATATTTGAAAAAAATTTTTAATTATTTACTTATATTTAATTCATTGCACTTGTCCTTATATCATGTCAGAGGCTCACCCATACTGAATGTAGAAGGAAATAAAGGCATCTAAGCAAATCATCACAGAAGCAGAGTGAAGGCAGGGGAATGGCTGTCACTATGGTATTAAATCTGAGAAGAAGGGAGCATGAATCATGATGATTTCTTGCCTGAGAATCCAGACAGACGATATCTATAGATGATGGCTCCAAGCACCAGTAGGTTATCAGGCCTTTCTGTTTCCTAGAAAATAAGCAAGTTCCGTGCACACTTCCGATGTTAATCTGAACAAACCAACTCACCCACAGGACATAGCAAAAATTAACTATAAGAACTTTAGAACTCATTTTTATTAAGCTTTTAATTAAAACCCATCTGGTGTTTGGTACAACAGAACATTCTACTCATTTCTACAGCAAATGCTTGTAGAATGTGTAGAAATGTGTCCTGGTTTTCTTCCTTTGATGTCTGAAGCTACATAAAGTCCATTCTCACATTGTCTTATTAAAAACTGACCAAGATTAAACAATTGTCGATGATGCTATGCAGATAGAATTTATATTTGTTGTGTTCTGTTATATTTAAATCAAGTTAAAAGTTCACTAAGGAAAGGAAAAATGTATGAGTGCTATAAGAGCAAAAGAGCAGAGTAGATTAGTAACAGAGAAAACGGAGAAGACGTCTTTGGGAAGATGAGACATGACTAAGGGCAAAAATGTCAATGACTAAACCACATTACTGTATAATGGAATTGAAGAAAACTAGTTGTTATAGTTGATAAACATGCCTTCCTTGCTTAAAACAAAGGAAATCTTTATATTATCAATTAATTTCATAAGTATGCTCTCTATTAGTTATTTACTTTTCTATTTTTGTGACCACAAAGTGGGTGGTGATTTTTTCTCATTATTTCACAGGATTTCATTGCATCATAGTAGAGAAACCATGTTGGAACAGATTCACACATGGAAATGAGAACATGAAGCATGGTTGGTAGATATAATTTAAATCATTGTGTTTATGTATAAAATTATCAAATAATATAAAATACATGTGGGAAATGGGAAAAAAAGAACATGAGTCAGTGCCTGTCCATGTCACAGTGAACCAGGAAACAAGAGCATCTGACAATAGAGGCAGGGCTGTAATTGAAAGTCCTCCTCAAGTGACTTACTTCCCAGGTAGATTCCACATCCTAAAGGTTCCAAATACTCCCAAACCAGTCCCTCCAACAAAGGATCAAGTGTTCAAATTATTTCTAATTGAACTAATCGGTTCCCAGGTTTTAATTGGACCTAGTTTTCATTTGCAACTCCTGTGTTCAGTACATGTTTTCCATGGCCAAATGAAATGAAGTCTGTCATTTTAGCCTGGCATTCAAATCTTCCTCAACTTTGTTTATTTCAACTCTTGACCCACATTTCTCAATTTTAACCAAAGGGTTGTTTAAACTTCCTACAAACACAACCTCCACTTTGCCACTCTCTCTTCACTCACGTCCTTTTAGTCTTCTCTGCTGCTTCCTTCTGATCTAAACTCCTCAAAATTTTTATGATTTCATTGTTTCCCTAGCTTTGTACCATGTTACTGTCACGTCTGCTGGTGTGTATTCCATGTTACCATTTATAGATTCCTATACCCTCATCATTTTCTCAGGAGGTATGTGTCTACCCTTTCACCATGGAGTTTCTAGAGTTGGAAGTCAAGCATGAGATTCAGACCAACAAAACTGCCCTGTTTTCTCCTGGTTTGTACACTAGTCTACACACTTCCATGGAATGTCATTCAAAACACCGGTCTGTGGATTAAACATTTTGAAGTCTATTGTAAACTGTTGAAGACATGGGCCTTTTCCTTCAGAGGTAGGCTACATTAAGAGATAAAATTAGAGGATAGTGAACAAAATTGTTCTTTTTACCAGAAGAAATTATAAAGGAATATCAGGTATGAGAAATCTCATAGTAAGTCAATAGGCATATGTTACTCACACCATAAGAATAACTTTCCAAAAAAAAAGTGAGTGGGAAAATAAGTACTGGGAAAGAAGGTAATTGGCAATGATAGCCTTGGCATAGACCAAATAGCCATAAAAAGATATGACCATAACTACCTAAGAGATTGCATTTGTTGTAAGAGAATTGAGTGTGAGCAAGTATTAAAATATAGTGCATGCTCAACTCTGTCCTGTTGATCTAAACATATACTCATAATTATATCTTATGCCATCTTTGGCCATTTATCCCTTGTGGTTGGTAAAATAATCTTCTTCAAGATGTCACATCTTAATCCCCGTGGCCTTTAAATATGCTATATTATATAAAAAATGGAGACTTAAGGTTGAAGATGTAATTGAATCTGTGAATCAATGCAAGTTAAAATAAAGAGTTTATGTTGTCTCATCCAGGTAGCCAGTGTAATCAAAAGGCCCTTTAATGTGAAAGAAAGGAGACCAGAGACACATTGTTGTGAGAAAGATTCCTATCTCTAAGCATTTGCAGGAAATGTTAAGCCAAGAATACTAGGAAAATTCAACAAGATGCCAAGGATACTGTAGTTGATTTAAAAAAAAAAAAAAAAAAAAAAAACTCTGTGGGGCCCGTCAACCAGCTCCCAAATAAATACATATCCAGAGTCTAATTCTTATGCATGCCTGCCCTCAGCTTGGTTTATTTCTAGGTGGCTTTTCTTAATTTAAAAAGAAAACCTTTTGCCTCTACTGTCTACCTTTTGTCTTTGGGCCTTTATCTTTCTCCTATATATTTTTTTCTTCCTTCCTTCCTTCCTTCCTTCCTTCCTTCCTTCCTTCCTTCCTTCCTTCCTCTCTCTCTCTCTCTCTCTCTCTCTCTCTCTCTCTCTCTCTCTCTCTCTCTCTCTCTCTCTCTTTCTTTCTCTGTGGCTTGCTGTGCAACTGAGTGGCTAGCCCCTGGGGTCCTCCTCCTTCTAGCTCCTAGATCTCTATCTCCCCAGATTTCTCCTCTTCTTTATTCTTTCTGCTTGCCGGCCCTGCCTATCCATTTTCCTGCCATTCTGTTGGCGGTTCAGCTCTTTATAAGGCCAATCGAGTGTTTTAGACAGGCAAAGTAATACAACTTCGCAGAGATTAACAAATGCAGCCAAAAAAGAATGCAACACATCTTTGCATCATTAAACAAATGTTCCACAGCATAAACAAATGTAACACATCTTTAACTAATAGTCTACAACAGGATACAGATGGACTTTTTCCAGCGTTCAGGAAGGAGTACAGCTCAGTAAGCACCTGATTGTAGCCCAGTGAGATGAGCTTAGACTTCTGACACTCAAAAATGTAAAACAATAAATGTTTTATTTTAATCTACCAGCGTCTTGATAATTGTGTTTTGCAGTAGGAAATTAATGCACTCACTAATGCACCTTCTATCTATAACAGAAAATTATTCTGTTTCAGTCATGTCACTAACTTCCAAGCAATATTTATTTGTAAGATAAACATTGTAATTTGACGTAACGGAAGCTTTTTAATAGAGTTCTTTGTCAAAACAATTACTAAGACATATTACTAGACTTAATGACTAATTAAGTCATGATTATACAGTTATTTTAATTAATGTCAGTTTAGACACCAATTTAGAAACAAAATATATTTTTAAAATCCTCAAATAGCACATGAGGTTTATACAGATTAATTTTTAAATGTTATGGAGACAAGTCTGCTGTTTGGCATGATGTGATCCCTGCTTTAAAAACAGGCAATGTCAGGAAATGAGGAAACATTTAATGCTCCAATAATAAGTGCGTTGATGATGGTGGGGGAGTGAAGGTGTATAACATTTCAGCAGTTTCATCACGATCTTCAAAATGTCTTGACACAAATGCCAGAGAGGCAAATTGAGTTAGAAAAGGGGTTCACTCACATCTGGGAGTCTGAATAGTAGTGAAATCCATACCTCAGTACTAGACAAAGGCTTAGCACAGCTGGTACAGAGTGAAGGGACCAACTAAAGCTGGGCTTGATAGGCCAGCCAGGAAAGAATTCTGGAGCCGTTTAAACTCTGCTTTGAAGGAAATTTAACTTTGTCTTGAGAATTAAAAGAAGTTATTGCAAGTTTTGATAGAATGGTGCAGGTATGCTATAACTTAAAATTCATAACAAGAAAATATCTCTGATGCCAGAGAGAAAGGTGGAAAGGAGGACTGATGTGGAAATAAATAAACAATTGGGCTGCAGTTCGTTCATCTATGCAAGAAGTCATGATTCACAGTATAAAGTTGTTAACAGTGAAAAAATGAGAGAAGCAGGCAGACTCAAGAAATATTTAGGAGATTAAAAATTAGTTTGCTTTAAATTTCAATAAAATAACAGTAATTGTAAGTTAAAAATAAACTGTTATTTCCCATATAAGAAGAACAGGTGTGGAAAAATTGAAGATGTTCGGAGAAATAAATTCACTGTGTGCTTTTTAAGATTAATTTTATTTTAAATTATGTATGTCAATATACATGGATTTCTTCTTCCAGCCTCCAAGAAGGAGTACAGTTCAGTATGTGCACATGAATGACAGTGCTTTCTGGATCTGGAATCCTAGTGACATGGTTTCAATCCATAACTAATGTTCTGAGAACCACAAGAACCAATGATGTAATCCCAGCCCATGTGTAAAGGCTCAAGAGTCAGCCATGCAGAAGTGTCCAACCCAGCTCAAGACTGGAAGAGTAATAACATTTTGTCTGACTTTTTATTCTATTCAGATTTACAGTGGATGAGATAGAGCCCACACACATCTGTGAAGTTCCTCATTCAGTGTACCAATTCAAGAGCTAATCACTCCCAGAAATATTCTCACAGTCATTCCCCCAAGTAGTGATTACAATCTGTATTGAAGTCCTTGTTCATTCTAGCTGATATAAAACTAACCATCATAGCACAGTTGCTATATTCTTGTCCAAACATCTTGTTGATATCTCTGTGCATGGATTATCTTCCATTTCACATTTTTAAGCACTTGTCTTAGCATAACATCTTTCAACAGCAATATCCTTAACAGGAAGGAAATGGAAAAGTCCTCTACGTGGGTATCTCTTCATTGTTGAATCAAAAAGAAGACACCTTTAAGTAGGTTCTCCCATAAAGTCCTGCATAAATATCTGGGTGATATTTGATGAGGAGATATTGTCATTTACTGAGCTAAGTGAACAAGGAAAAACGGATTTGAGTAGGGGGAAGTGAGAAGCCCTTGAGCACATTTAAATTACTAGTTGCAAAGCCCAGAGCTCACTTTCATTATTTTAGGACTCAAGATTGAGACTGAAGCACAACCTGTAAGACTGGGCCAACTAAATGAAGTCACGGTGTTTGTTCAGAGGAAGTCTTTAAACTATATTGCAAGCATGATTAGAAAAGAGAAATAGGGACTTGGAGGAGGTTGAAGTCCATTCATTTGAGAGACAGAAAAGGAAAGTCCGTGGAGGTAAGGAGCAAAGCTTGAAGGAATCATATTCAAATGAGTATGTTTGTGGACGGTGTCCACATCCTGTGTATGAACATTCGTATTTGTGTGTGTGTTGGGGGGGGGGGGGAGATTACTCCTGCACATGTGTAGAGGCCTGGAATTTATATTGGGCATCTTTGCAACCACTCTTTATTGATTGAGCGTGAACATTTCTTGAACTGGGAGCTCACCAATTCCAGGAAGTCTAGAGGGCCAGCGGATCCCCCTTATCTTCTCTCTCTGCCTCTTGCCTGCTGGGACTACAGAGGGCCGGCCACCTCACCTGTCTGGTTTTTACATGGGATATCAGGGTACAAATCCTGGGTTTTGTGTTTGCCCAGCAAGTCCTTTAGCCGCTGAGTCATCCTCCCCAACCCAAGATGACATTTGTAAGTGCAAAAGAGGTCAGTGGAACTAAAAGCTTCCCAGAGATCAAATAAGATAACAAATTCCCTAAAACATCAGCAATTAAACTTCATGGTCACAATGGCTGATGAGGAAAACAATCCTTAGGAAAGTTGTTCTGGAGATTTTTTGGTTTATTTTGTTATTATACTATTAATTTTTGATGGAAGATGATCTGAGTTTCCATAGAGGGAGGTGGAAGACAGAGAGATAAAGGTAATCTAAGTGGGTACACATTTTAATTTACACTTGTCGGGAAGCAGTTATGCTTCGCTGAAATCTTTAAAGAGCCAGTGCAGCCAGTTACCTCGGGTATAGGATGGTCAGGAAAGCTCTCACCTTTCTCCAGCTATAACGTTGTAGAGGCCACTTCTCAACATCTGCCTTTCCTCATTTACTGTTGGCCGTTCCGTGAAGAATGCATTCTTGTATCCAAGTTAACTTTTTGCCATTCTTTTGTTTGCAATTCATCAAAAGAGGAAAAAGGAAACATGAGGGATGTTCTATGAAAAAGACATACAGTTTCTGAGCAAGATGGTCTGAAATAGAGGCTCAGTTTACACGGAAGTTACTGTTAAGGAACCATATCCTAATGGGATAGAAATGTAGCTGAGCTAATAGAATACTGGTACCTGGCATGAGGTTAGACTCCTAGCGCGGTATAAATCAGGCACTGGAGCTCATGCCTACAATCCAAAGCTGAGAAGCTCCTCAGACAGAAGGATCAGAAGTACAAGGTTATCTTTATCTACTTAGTGAGTTCAAGACTAACCTGGGATACATGAAACTTTGTACCAAAAATAAACAAACAAACAAAACAGAACAAAAACACCAAAATTTACACACACCTCAGGAAAGGGAAAATTTCTGACTTCTGTGTTTTCTCTTCATGCCTGCTGGTAAATCTTTTAAATGCCAAAAATGGAAATGAATGTAACGTTTTCTACTCTAGCAAAATTTCAGTGTAGTATGTTTTGTATAGTTTTTGTTGCCTGGTAATACTTTTGTATGGAGGTGTTCCAGGGTGACCTGCTGTACATAAAGATGAAGAAAAACAAGCTCAGACTCTTTTCTCAATACAATTTAATTTTAATTAAAATATAATTATTTCAATTTCCATTTCCATTTCCTCCTTCCAATCTCTTCCATGAACCATCCCTCCTTACTCCCTCTCAAATTTTTGGCCCCTTTTCTTGATTTATTATTGATGTGTGTGTGCTTGTATAATATATATATATATATATCCATAAATATATGATTACAACTTGCAGAGTCCATTTCATGCTGCTTGTATACACAAGGCTTCTATTTCCAAAGAAAAAAACAGTCCTCTGCCTGTCTCAATCCTGCCCTCTTGTGTGGAAGAGTAACACAGCAATTCTCATTTTAAATTGAAATACTTTGCAAACAGGGCCCCTTTATAATGCAGGTTTTATTCTGGGTGCCAACAATACCATTAGAGGACCCCTTATAACTATGAAAATTACTTAGAACTTTCTTTACTCATTCTAAAAGTTTAAATTCAATTTCCAAACTCCTCTGTAGGAAGACCAAAGAGTTCATCATAAAGTACAAATACTTGCATCACTGAAAAATAAATATCATGAATAATTTCTTTAGTGTGCAATATTCAATTATTGATTCTGTTCGCCTCCAGCTTCTCCTTAGCATCTAGTGGTAAAAAATTTAGGACACACTGACTTAGTTTTATGAGCATTATTTACAAAAGTACATTCTCTGCCATAAAAACCTGTAATTTTTCATTCCAAAGCTCTTATTTAATCTTAGTTGTCACTGAGAAACTTCAGGCTATAATTTCACATTTTATAACCTCAGGAAAATTCTCTTTATTAAATTACAGACAGGAGACAGTGCTTTATTCTGTTATTAAAATTGAAATTCCCTAAATCTCATTATATATTCTTACCATCTGCATCTTTTATGATTGTTGTCTAAAGACATTTTCAGGAAGTCTCAGAACTGATGTAAATTCCCCAGATTTTACCATCTGATTTTGTGGTTTTTCAGAACAAAAGTTCTTGTCTTAATTTAAAGGAACAGTTACTCTATCATGATGCCTAGTGTAAATGCTTCTCACATGGTCCAAAATGAAGCTTCCCATAATGAATGTGGATACAATAAAACATAAGCCACAGTAGGAATATTTGATAGAATTATATTTTAATGAAGCACTTAAATCAATAGAAACTTATTGTAGCCTTTGATTATGAAACAACCGCTGCTTTTCTATTGAAAGTTCAATCATCGTATCTCTGACTTGGGACATGGTTCCTTCATTGAAGAGTCTGAATCCCCTTTTACCCTGCTCATTTGATCAATGATCTGTTCCTTCTGAGTCTTAGTGTGGGAAGTCATTATTTTATTTCAGCTTCTGTAGGGAGAGATCACATTAACCTCTTTCCCACTGCTATAAAAAAAAATACCTTATGGCAGGTAATAGATGAAAAGCCCACATCTTTTGCATGCCAAAGGTCTAAAATCAGGTGGTTCAAATTGTTAATGACCCTGGTGGAGACTTCCAACAGATGGGATCATGACAGAAGCATATGTCAGAAGGATCACAGGGTGAGCAGGAAGCCAGAGGGTGGGAGACCTTGCTTCCTCTTGTATATCAATCATTTTGCTCTCAAAGATATAACTCATTCCAGAAGACCAACACTGGTTCCTTCTGGGGGAAGTTCTCTCAATGACCTCCCTTCTGACTAGATCCTACCTTTCAAAGGCTCCATTACTCTTTTTTTGTGTTTACTCTCTTAAACAATACATTGCAACCATAGAGATTCATGGCCATCCCTCCACATCTCCCACATACACTAAGACCAAGCACAAACGCTCCCATCAAGGCTGGGTGTGGGATTAGGAGGAAAGGAATCCCAAGAGGAGACAAAACAATCAGAGATACCACCACTCCCACTGGCAGGAGTCCCACAACATCAAGCTAATAATCATAACATATATGCAGAGGACCTAGTGCAGACCCAATCGGGCTCCACAGTTGCCAATTAGTCTCTGTGAGGCCCCAACCCTGCTTAGTTGATTCCAAAGGCCGTGCTCTACTGGTGTCCTCACTCTGTCTGGCTCCCACAATTCCTCCTCCCCCTTTACCACAGGTTTCAAAGGCCATAGAATTGATGGAGACCTTCAACTTAGGCTGTCTCCACTTAATGTCTGGTTTGGGTCTCTGTATCCACTCCAATCAGCTGCTGGAAGAAGCCTCTTCAATGATAACTGACGACTACTCTTAATAGAGCCAACTTTTCCAGACTTGAACCTTCAAGTGGCCCAGTCAAACTCAGTAAGCTCCAACAAGGAATATATGGTAACTTAAGACCTCCTCCAGTTTTGTCAAACCTAATGACCCTCCAAAATCTAAAGTTAGTTAAAAACAATAAACCTTCCATACAAATGATAATTCCAATTAGATTTTCTAATCTTTCATTACAAAAACATGACTAATGAAAAAATCAACACATTAAAAATTGTGCACAAACTGCTGATTTTTGTTGTTATCATTTTTTTTTTTTTTTGAGATAGGTCTTTTCCTGTAACCCCGGCTGGCCTGGAACTCACTATGTATCCCAAGCTGTCCTCAGTTCATGGCAGTACACCTACTTCAAACTGTCAAGTTCTGGGATGACTGATGTGAGCCACCATGTCTGGCCTGAATGTTTTTAAATAAATGGGTTATGTGAGCATATTTTACATTATTGTAGAATGGGTTTTGTCTCATCTGACTCTTTATTCAAATTTCTGGCAAGCATATGTGTGTGTGTGTGTGTGTGTGTGTGTGTGTGTGTGTATACATATATATGTTTATGTGTGCATATGTATGTATGCATACATGAAACCTCATCAAATCCTCAAGTAACATAGGCTTCCCACCTTGTTTATAAAAAGTTAAGTAATGCGCTAATGATCCTACTCTTCCAGGATGTAAAAAGTGAAAACCATCCCATTGGATATGGCCAGCATCTCTGAGAACCTCATTAACATTGTTGAACCTTTAAGGGTCAGGGAAGCCATACATGATTTCATTCTTTCTCCAATGCACTACAGATACATGTAATTGCTATAAAAAGCTTTACAAAATCATCCACCCAAAAGCTCAGTTACCTTAGAAAGGGAACAAATGTCAGGAGAAAGAGAATTAAGGCTATTTTATAATCAGTAAGCCACAAGATGTCTAGTAAAGAGGAGTATAAAGTTATTTCCTGAGACAATCTTGGCTTTACCGTTGCTTGCAGTATCGCACACATAAGCATGATGGACACCCTGTCTCATCGGATACAATTCCACTCTTATGCCACTTTGAAGCCTTTCAGTTTTATCATATAGCTCAAAGGTTCCCTAAGACCCACATTTCTCTGAACAGTTACAAATGTTTTTTAATATGCTGGGATATGCAGGGAATGATCATGTGCATAAAACATTATATATATATATATATATATATATATATATATATATCATGTGTATAAAACATGGAACATATATATGTATGTATATATATGTATATGTATATATATATAATGGGGATTTTTAAAGATATCTGTATCAGACTAGTAAAAAAATGTGCTACTTCTTCATATTACATAATGCATACAAAAAAATTAAAGACAGTCTTAAGGAAGATACTCACTTGTAATTTATAACTTTTAAATAACATGATTTTGCCTTTTCTCAAGATATTTTGACATGACCCATGACTTTAAATGGTCTTAAAATGTATTTTATGTTAATGTGACTATAAATAATTCCTAATAATGCCTTTTAATAAAAATCTCTTTGAAAATTTACTATTTTTCAGAGAACAAAAAGTTGCAACAAACAGGAAAACTATAGTAATTTTGAACAACTGCAGTGATAGTCTTAAAATCCAGCTGAGACAAACTCACTGACTCCTTCATTTACTTGCTGTCTGAAACACCTGAAAAACTGGACAAGGGGACCAGGGAGATGGCTCGGTAAGTCAGAATGCTTGATGCAGAAGCATAAGGAACTGAGTTTAAATTCTATCATTCATGTAAAAAAAAACCTGGCTTGGCCACATGAACACTTGTAACCTCAAAAATATGGTGGGGCAGACACAGGAGAGTCACTGGGGCTTACTGGCTGCCATCTTAGCTCCAAGCTCAGTAAGAAACCCTGTCTCAGTGGGATAAAAGAAAGTACTACACCGAACGTTCCTCTCCCTCCCCACATACACTCAAAAAACCCACACAAATATACCACATACTCCCATATACACAACAGAAATTTTAAAATTAAAAATTAAGCTGGATTATGGCACATTAAATATGTCATCTGCAACTAACTGCACAGAAAAGCCACAGCATTGTGCTATTCTGTTGTGACTTCATCTTTTATGCAACTATGTTGAGAGACATTGGAGCCTTTAAGAAAGACTAGTCCTGTCCCCATGGATGTGAGTACTTATCCTCATGGAATCTGACTGTTCATTATAGGAGTTGATTGTGATAAAGAAAGCTTGACACTTTTGTCTCTCTGCCCCACACTGCCTCCTGCACATTCCCACTCCTTGCTTTGGTTTGCCATAATGCCATTCAGTTCAAGCTCCTAAATAGAAGACAAGCGGATGGCAGTACCATGGTCATTTGATTTCATCCTACAAACTGTGGGATGTAAGCATTTTCCTTAGAGAGTGCCTAGCAGTGGCTATATTGTGAGAGAAAAAAAGAAAATGGAACAAGATATCAACTATGTCTTAGTTAGGGTTTACTGTTGCTGTGAGGAGATACAATGACCACGGCAACTCTTATAAAGAAAACATTTAACTGAGGGAGCTCGCTTAGAGTTCAGAGGTTCAGTCCATCATGGCAGTGAGCATGGCAGTGTACAAGCAGACATCGTGTTGGAGAAATAGCCAAGAGTCCTACATCTTGTAGGCAACAGGAAGTTGACTGCCACACTGGGCATTATCCTGAGCATAGGAAACCTCAAAGCATGCCCCCACAGTGACACACTTCCTCAAACAAGGCCATACCCACTCCAACAAAGCTACACCTCCTAATTGTGCCACTCCCTATAAAATTATGAGATTATGGAATTATGGGGGCCAATTACATTCAAACTACCACAAACTATATACTGTTCTCATGAACAAATCCAAACACACCTTCATGAATAGGGTACAAGAAAAAGAATAAAAATATATCATGTGAACACTAATAAAAAGAAAATTGGACTAGTGATATTAACAAACAATATCTCAAAATAATGAATATCAGTATAAATGTAAATATAATCCTTTCTCAACCCATAAAGACAACATAATTAACAAACATTTATGTACCTGATGACAGGACATCAGAAGGCAGGAAATACATAGCAAAAATAAATAGATGATAAATTTAAATTTTAAATACCATTTTCTTAAGTGATAGAAAATTGAATTACAAATCATTAAGGCTTTGGAAATTTGTACACTATAAAACCCAAATTATATCTAGTAATACAGAGATTTAGTTAGCCATGCAAACCTTACAAAAATAGTGTATTTTACAAATAATCAACTATATTCCTTTTCAAATTATTTTTCTTCAATAGCCATAGATGAGGAGAACGTACTCCTTAACTAATTCTATAAAGCCAGTACCACCCTGATGTACAGCAAGCCAAATATAGTACAAGATATTAGAACTATGGACTGACAATTTTAAATATAACTACAAAATATCCTCCATAAAATACTAAATTTACTTGCGTATTTAAAAAGCTCTTAATTAGCAAACAGGATTTATCCAAAGTACACAATCAATCTAAACTGCATTTCACAGGATAAAACAAAAGATCAGACAGTTGATTAAATAGATCTAAAAATGTACCTAGCAAACACCAGAACTCCTTCACAATAGGAAAACACTATTGAAAAACTAAGACTAGAGGTGTAGTTTCTCAAGCTTGTATCTGTGGGACACACATATAACATCATATTCTTGTATGAAAACATCATATTCATGTATGAAAGGCTGTGAGTTTACTTCTAAGACTATGAACCAAATAAGGATCTCTGTTCTTCTCAATACTACATAACATGGTTGTGGATATTTTGGAACAATAAATAAGAAAGGAATAAAATAAATGACAGTCACTCAGAATAAGAAGTAAAATTACACATGCACACATATGTCTTGGTTGGGTTTTATTGCTGTGAAGAGGCACTATGACCATGGTAACTCTTATAAAGGGAAACATTTAAATTAGGGCTAGCTTATAATTCAGAGGTTTAGTCCATTATTGTTGTGGTGGGAAGCACGGTGGCATGAAGGCAGACTTGGTCTTGGAGAAGTAGCTGAGAGCTCTACATCTGGATTTACAGGCAACAGTAAGAGGCTGAGACAAACTGGCTGGGGTTGAGCATCTGAGAACTCAAAGCCTGCCCCAGTGTCTTAGTTAGAATTTCTATGGTGTGAAGAGACACCATGATCACAGCAACTCTTATAAAGGAAAATATTTAACTGAGACTAGCTTACAGTTTCAGGGGGTTATTCCATTGTTGTCTTGGGGAGAAGCATGGCAGTATGAAGGCAGACATGGTGCTGGAAAAGGAGCTGAGAATTTTACATCTTGATCTGCAGGCAACAGGAAGTGAACTGTCTGCCACATTGGACACAACTTGAGCATATGATACTTCAAAGCCCACCTCCACAGTGACACACTTCCTCCAACAAGGCCACATCAACTCCAACAAGGCCATACCTCCTACTAGTGCCATTCACTATAGGCCAAGCATTCAAACATATGAGTCTATGGGGGCCGTACCTATTCAAACCACCACACCAAGTGATGTACTTCCTCCTTCAAAGCCATACCTACTTCAGCAAGGCCATTTCTCCTATTAGTACCACTTGTTGTGAGCCTATGGGGGCCATTTACTTAAAACCACCACATTTCACTCCCTGGCCCCCATAAGCTTGTAGCCATATCATAATGCAGAAATGCATTAAGTCCAACTTTAAAAGTCCCCTATAATCTATAAAAGTCCAATGTCTCTTCTGAGACTCATGGCAATTTCTTAACTGTAACCTCCTGTAAAATTTAAATAAAAAAGCAGGTCACATACAATGGCACAGGATATTCATTACTGTGCCAAAAGCGAGTAAAGGGAGCATAGTGAGGAAATACTGGATCAAAGAAAAAACAAAAATCAGCTGGGAAAACTCCAAACTCTAGAACTCCATGTCTGATGTCAAAACAGTCTTCAGATCTCCAAATCCTTTCAGCTTTGTTTGCTGCAACACACTTCTTTCTCTTGGACTGGTTCCTCTCCCTGTTAGCAGTTTTCCTCAGTAGGTATCCCATGACTCTGGCATCTCCAACACTTTTGGGGCCTTCAAGACAATCCAGGCTTCACCTTCATAGCTATTTACAATGGCTTCTCTAGGCCTCCAAGAAGGGACACCCTTGGCACATATCTGGCCCCAGTGGCTTTCCTTAGTCTAAGAGGGAGATTCCATAACCCCTTTCTTCTATTCCTGACTCTAAAGCCAGAACTATGTGGCTGATGTCATCAAATTCTGCTGCTTGCTAGGGCGGGAACATGGCCCCCTCCTTCAATTACATCTTCACCAGATTTCTGTTTTTGATGGTTTTCTTCACTGTCTAAGTTTGGTTGTCCTGAAACTCGATCTACAAACCAGACTAGCTTCAAATTCAGAGATCCGCATGCCTCTGCCTCCTGAATGCTTGATCAAAGGTGTGCACCACCACACCTAGCTTTAAACTTTTCTTTAATCTGTTTAGCTCCTTGAACACAGGGCTTATCTCCATTCCAATTCCTGGTGGTCCTTTTCTCCTCAATCTGTATATTTTGTATTTTTCCTTGTTCAGCTTGTCTCTTTTCATTATAAACCTGAATAAGCATGAGCACTAGTAACCACTTGACAGAGTTGATACTGTCCTGTTTTGAGCTTTCCTCTGCCAACACAATTAACACAAAACTCTTCAATTTAGAATCAGGCAGATTTTTTTGGACAAGGGCAAACAGCAACCACCCTTCTTCACCAAAATATAATAAGAATGATCTGTAGGTTACATATTATATTCCCCTCTGAAACCTCTTGAGCCGGGTACCCATATTTCAGTTCACACTCAGCACCACTGTCTTCCATGCTCCTACTAGTATGGCCTGTTAAGCCCCACTTAAAGCATTCAGCTGGTTTCCTAACCCAAAGTCCCAGAGTACACATTCCTCCAAACAAAAGCATAGTCAGGCCTATCACAGCAATAACCCAGTCCCCGGTACCAACATCTGTTTTAGTTAGGGTTTCTATTGCTATGAATAGACACCATGACCATGGCAACTCTTATAAAGAAAAATATTTAATTGGGACTAGTTTACAGTTCATAGGCTCAGTCCATTATCATCATGACAGGAAGCATGGTAGCAGGCAGGCAGACATAGTGCTGAAGAGGTACTTGAGAGTTCTACATCTGGATCCATAGGCAGAGGAAGAGACTGAGACACACTGGCTGGGCTTGGGCATGTGAGACCTCAAAGCCTGCCTGCACTGACACATTTCCTCCAAAAAAGTCACACCTACTCCAGAAAGTCCACATCTCCTAATAGTGCCACTCCCTGTGAGCCTATGGTGGCCATTTCTTTCAAACCACAGAGAGAGAGAGAGAGAAAGAGAGAGAGAGAGAGAGAGAGAGAGAGAGAGAGAGAGAGAGAGAGAGAGAGAGAAAGAGAGAGAGATCTATATATATCTGTGTGTGCATATATATATATACATATATATATAGAGAGAGAGAGAGAGGATAGATAGATGATAGATAGACAGACAGATATTTGAAGATGTCCTCTACATGTGAAAATTTCTAAAAGAAATCTATATTCATGTACACATACATTCAGTGATACACAAAACACCATTAGGCACTGCAAACTAATTCAGCAAGGTTGCAGAGTACAGTCTTAATTACATAAAACATTGTGTATGCATTGCATTTGCATACATAAACAAATAACAACAGAAATATAAAGTTAAAGAAACAATTCCAGTAACAGTAATAGCATTAAAGTAGAGCCCACAGTAATTTAACCAAGAAAGATTACAGCCCTTGTACTGAGAACACAAGAGATTGATAAAAAGAAGCTAAGTAAGTAGAATGAATGCCTTGTGTTCATGGTTTGAAGAAGTGCTGCCTATTTTTCCCACTGTCATCACTAAAATATCTGAGGGAATAAATGAAAGTACAAAAGATTTATTTTGGTTCATGATATCTGCTATTATGACACAGGAAGGTGTAGCAAGGGTGATCATCTCATTGTAGATGAGAAGAGGGCCAGGAACGAGAAAGGGACAGGACAGTCCTCAAGAACTGCCCCAATGACCTACTTCATCAAGTGAAATCCCCACCTGCTACCCAAACCATAAAGACAGGCAGCACAATGAGATGGTGCTGCTCTCTACACTGATCTGCACATTCTCAGCAATTACTGTAAAATCCCTATGGCATTTTTTTTTTTCAGAATGGCTCACAGCTGCTCCTGAAATACATATGGAAATACAAGTCATCTTAAATAGTTTAGTCAAAACAGTCTTCAGGAAGAACAAACATGGAAGAGGCGTATTTCCATATTTTAATCCTTACTACAAAACTATCATAAACAACATATTGTTATTCTGACATAAAGATAGACACATAGCTTGATAGAATAGAACTGAGAGCCTGTGCATCTATGCCCGAGAGATTTTCACACAGTACATCAGGACCATTTCATGGAGAAAGAATCATCTTTTCAACGCAGGTGTGAGACAACTCAGCACATAAAAGGAGGAAGCTAGTTGTACCCTTGTCACATATTATATTTAGCAATTACCTCAAAGATCTCAATGTAAGTAGCTAAAACTATCATTTGTAGAATGAAAGACAAATGTAAATCCCCATGTCCACAAATTAGACAGCCTCCTCATACAGTACCAAGAACATCAGACAGCGGGGGAAAAAAAGATAGATGTTGATAAATTTTATTCCATCTAATTTTCATTTATTTATTTATTTATTTATTTATTTATTTATTTATTTATTTATTTATTTTTGAGACAGGGTTTCTCTATGTAGCTTTGTGCCTTTCTTGGAACTCGCTTTGGAGACCAGGCTGGCCTCGAACTAACAGAGATCCCCCTGGCTCTGCCTCCTGAGTGCTGGGATTAAAGGTGTGCACCACCACCGCCCAGCATATTCCATCTAATTTTAAAATGCTTTCTGCTGCAGAGGATACTACCAAGAAAGTAGAAAGATATACCATAGAATGAGAAACAATATTTACATAAGGGTCTAGTATGGATGATGTATTTTTAAAACAAACAAAAAAGCCGCTTGCTGGGTATAGTGGCACCGATATGCAATATCAGCATATGGAAGGCAAAAGCATCTTACCTCTGTGAGTTTGAAGCCAGTCTGTTCTAAAACATGGACTCAAACCATCCAGGAGACCCTGTCTCAAACAAATAAACAAAACCCTCTTACAACCCCAAATAAAGAAAATACCGTAATTTAAAAAGTAACATGAGATTTTAGGAGATAGTTCTTTGAAGCAGATGTAGAAACAGCCACTAATGACAGATGTTCAAATATCATCAGTCTTTAGAGAAAATGGGATCAAAACTCCATTCTCAAGTACCTCATATCAAATGTTTCCTTTTATTACATGCTTTGTGCATTTACAATCCCTTTGCAACATCCTTTTTCTCTTGTTAGGTAGCTTTCCATTCTCACTGCATCTCTATCCTTCATGTGCTAATTTATATATGAGGTCAGTTAATGTTGAGCTTCAGTCTTCCTTAAGAATACATATTTAAACTGGGATTCTGTTTTAGGGTTCCTATTGCTTCAAAGAAACACTATGACCAAAAAAAAAAAAAAAAAAAAAAAAAAGCAAGTAGGGAGGAAGGTTTATTTGGTCTGCTGCTCATCACTGAAAGAATTCAGGACAAGAACTCAAATAGGGCAGGATCCTAGAGGCAGGAGCTGATGCAGAGGCCATGGAGGGGTGCTGCTTCTTGGCTTACTTCCCCTGGCTTGCTCACCCCACCTTCTTATAGAACCCAGGACCAACCACACAGAGATGGCACTAACCACCATGGGCTGGGCCCTCCCCATTGTTCACTAATTGAGAAAATGCTGTAATAACTGGATCTCACAGAGCCTCTCAACTGTGACCCCTTTCTCTCTGATGATTCTATAGCTTGTATCAAGCTGACACACAAAACCATCCAGTACAGATTCTAAAGCTATTCATTATGACTACAGGACTCATTTTTCTTACTTCATCCAATAAACCATCATCTAAATTTAAATAAACAGAAGGGTCAGTTAAAATATCTAATGGCTGAGAAATATCTACTAAAAGCTGATTGATTAGAGCCAGGTTAAACTTTTGAGCTGTATAACCCAGAGTGGGTATAATCTTTTTTTGAAGCATGTGGAATTTGTGTGTAAACATGTTCTTTGTGCTTGTTAAGAGCCATGTATAAAAGCATTAAAAGCATCCGTATAAGATTTTAAAATGTAACTTTAGGCAATACCCAGGAAGTATTTTCATAAATTCTTAAAAGGATGATTTTTTTCATAGCTCTCAAGTAATATTTTAATTCAACTTGCCAAATGTTAACAGTGTGGAACAAACAACTTACCTGCATTTTAGTTAGTGTAAAAATAATTTTTGTAGGCTCCTTAGCACTAAAAGATTATTTCTATGAGCTACCACCTTAGCAGCCACATTATTTGATAAGCCAATAACCTTCTCTGTTTCAAGTGTTACATTTTTAGAGAATTTAACTAAGAGTTTAACTAAATTAAAGTTAATTTAATTTAAAGTTAAAGTTTAACTTTACTTTAGTTAACTAAAGTAGCTTAAAGAGCAAAGGCAAATCCTCAGTCGTGATAAACAGATAAGAGTGTACCCAAAGATATTATAAATTTTATTCTTTTAGTTTATTTACCATGAAAAATTAAACATTCATTTAAGCATTAATTAGGTGATCAAGAGAAGAGAACATCCTCCATATAATGAATGACTAATACCTCTGGAAATTTAAACAACATTGACTTAGTACTTTATGCCCTAGTTGTGATTGGGCTTGTTTTAATTTTTTTCACCTATGAAGGGACCATTGGTATTTGTAGCTGAAGTTTTCCTGGTCCTGCCTGGCCCACGGTCAGGACAAATCTCTCTCACCCACCAGTCCCACAGCCAAGTAAACACAGAGACTTATATTACTTTTAAACTGTATGGCTGTGGTAGGCTTCTTGCTATCTAGTTCTTATGTCTTAAACTAACCCATTTTTATTAATCTATACCTTGCCACATGGCTCGTGGCTTACCAGTATCTTTACATGTTGCTTGTCATCGCAGGGGCTGGCAGCGTCTCCTGACTCAGCCTTCCTGTTCCCAGCATTCTCTTCTCTGCTTGTCCCGCCTATACTTTCAGCCTGGCTACTGGCCAATCAGCATTTTATTTATTAACCAATCAGAGCAACACATTCACAGCATACAGAACATCCCACAGCAGATATTGAGTTGTTCAGGCTATTAGGAGAAAAAAAAAAATAAAGCAACAACAAAACCAATTCCCAGTAAGGGACCTTTAATATTGAGTTATTCCTGCTACAAAGGAGAAAAAAAAAACACATTTAAACAAAATCAAGCAAAGCTGTAAGCTCTGGGCCAGCTGTGTTAGCTCATGCTACAGGTGTGGCATTCAGAGACTCTCGCTTTGGAACTCAGTTGCTGCCACTCTTCACTGGCAGGCCCTTAGCTGAAAGAGCTGGTGCAGCCAGAGAGCCCTGACATTAAGTTTTCCAGCTGACAGTAAGTTTTTCCAGTCTTTTGGAATAACCTTATTTTGAGTAGCCCAATTATTTAAAATCTGCCTGTCATAGGATGAGTGCAGTCCATATGCCACCACTGCTTCTTTAAGTTGCTTCAGATCTGTCATCCCCACCAGTTTCCACCTAATCCGAATGTAAACATTTCCCATTTTTTTCTGCCAGGGAGATCCATTTTTTTTTTTTTTCTTGATTAAACACTTTCCCATTTTCCACCGGTAAAGGCCTTTTTCTTTGTCTCAAGAGCCTTCCCATTCGTACATACTTCTGCTCCTGAGAGGGGAAATTTCCCATGTCCCCACCAAATCCTAGAGTCTTGAAGCAACTGTTATCTTCAGTCCTGGAGTGTCTTCATCCCTCTTTTTTCTGAGCCTGCAACATTGGGCGCCGAATGTCAAGTGTTTGGTGTTGTGCTAGATCATCAGAAGAGAGAGTGTCACTCCAAGATGGATTTTAGGCCCTCTGGCAGGAGGGAGGAACAGTCTCTGTGAACTGAACCTCAAACAGCCAGGCCAAGGCTTATTTGTTGATTGTTACACAAAAGTTGGTTTTGGGGTAAACAAGTTCCTCATACCAACGTTCCTGATCTAATCTATATATTTTCTGAAGCAAAGCATCATACCACCCCCCGCACTTCAGTCCTTAATGTGTATTGTTTTCAGTACCCAGTAATTCAAGAGCTCCAGGTGTGCCAGGATAGTCTTGTGACCAAAGTCATGCAAAGGTTGCAAAGTTGCTGTGGAAAAATAACTCTACAGATAACAGAAATCTATGTTTTCCACAATGATTTTTCAAGGTCAAAGTGCTTTTGGAAAACAACTATTCATTACAATGTTTACCCTAGATACAGTGAAAACAACTATTTCATTCTAAGGTTTACCCTAGGTGCAATGATTCTACTAGATTCCTACAACAAGTTTCAACAAGTTAGAATGTTGAGAACACTTAGGAAAAACCACGGAGGAGAAAAAAAATCTAATTTAAAAAATGTTATTCGTGCACCAGTAACACTGCAAAAATACACAATTAAAAATCCTTTTGGTAAAAGCTGATAGTACTGAAAAAAGCTAACAATTGCTTTTTAAAATTAGCTTGTCAATGAGATCATAAGAAATACTGTCATTGTCAATATACTGTAACTGTTCTGTGAGTTCCCATAAGAGCAGAACATCTCGATTTGCCGGGAGGATTTACCAAGACTGCTATTTGACCTAGTCTGGATTTACAGTGAGGGTACCTGACTTCAGTAGTCTAAAGAAATAGCACACGATATTTATCTTAAATTTGGAGTATCTAGGGAAACAGGATCCTGAATCAGCTTGCCACCCAATGCTGGTAGTGAGTGTGTTGCTCCTAGTGGAGGCTTCAGTAGTTTTTAATGAAATATTCTGAGAACAAAAGTTTCTCCTTTTGTTTTGTCTTGTTTCTGCTGCTTACTTAGTAATTTTTTCCTTTACAAAAAACTGTGACAGCCATTCGAAGTTTATATTGCCTTCCTCTACCCCTGAGAATCATTCAGCACAATTCACACAATACTATAGTCTCCTGGGGTACCCTTTCTGAGAACCTCTTGGGTTTCCTTCCAATAGTTTTCAGTTTTCCTCTCTGCAGACCTAACTTTGATGGGATCTTAGGATTCAAAGTAGTCACTGTGTTTTCAAAAGTATGAACTAAGTTCTCAGAAAAGTACACTGCACCTGTTTTAAACCTTCAGAGCTGATTATAACTCAGTCATTATAGGAAGTAGAAATGTTGTAAATCCAGAGCCAAATTATCTTGGGGTGTCTCAACCCTTTACATAACCACTTATTGCCTACCTTATATCTGACCTAACATCCTCGTGACTAGTAAGGGCTGCCATCAGGAAGTGTTTGGCATTTGGCATACATAGCAGAGATCTCCCATTCTGCTGTAACTGCCTATGTGATGTTTCCACCAACGTCTCTGGAACGCATATCGATTTATGATTTTGCTTTTGTTCTGTTGAAAAAAAAAAAAACAAAAAAAAAACAAACCAAACTCCATGAAATTGTTGCCCCGTTGGAACACAGTATTTTAGTTAACTGGAATCTTGTTCCCTAGCCATAGCCATCCCTGCTTGGCTCCAGAATAAATTCTTTCTTAGTACCTTTAAATTGGGAGCTACTTTAAAATGCTCAAAAACAGTAAATATTCAACAACTGGGGTGACTGTAGTAACCAAGCAGTTCACATTATCATGGGCGGGCATTACAGGCCTACAGGGAATCTACCTACCGCAGTTCAACCTCTGGAAGACTTAATGAAAAAGAGTAGTAGCAGGTGGGTACCCCAAGAACTGAAGACTCCCCCACAGGCCCCTACCACCAGGTGGAAAGGTGGTTCTGCCCCAGGTGAGTGGCGTCTACTCTTCCTGGCATCTACATGGGCAGTGCGCTTGCGCAGCGTCCTCCCGGGTCCCTTCCTGTGGTTGTGTCTGCATCCGGGTTCTCAGGCTTCATCTCTCCTCACCGGCTGAGGTCGCTGGCCGTTAGCCGGGTGCGTTGGTGACCGACCGCTGTGCCGGTGTTGGAGGAGGCTGTGGGTGTGCGGGTGAGTCGGGGGAACACAACGCAGCTCCGATGCGGGGCTTGGGCGGGGCTCGTTGCCGCTGACCCTCCCGGGCACGGTGCGGAGTTGGGCGCGGCGGGGGCGTCCCTGCTTGGCGTCTCTGAACCCCGGGGTGCTCTCGGCCCCAGTGGGGCCGCCGGAGGCTTCCAGCATCTGCCAGCACCGAGTCCTCACGCTGTCCCGGCAGCTCAGGGCAGGACAGCTCTGATCCTGAACGGTCCCCCGCGTGCGCAGGCCGGGCGGGCAGCCTGGACATCTGCGGCGCAGGGACAGGGACATCACCCATGCATGCCGAGGTCCCGGGGAGGGACGGTGGGTGCTGCTGCTGGAGCTCAGCACACCGGCACACCGTGTGTGTGTGTAGATTCTTGGGCTGGCCCACGGGTTAAAAAGCTGTGGAAGTTCGGTGGTGTAGAAGTTCCCACCCCATAGAAAGTTCAGGGACTTGGCTTCAGACGCTGTTGCTGGGGATGCGCTGCCCAGATGAATCAGCACCTGCAGGAAACCCCGGGAGCCGAATTGGCGTTTTTAATGCTATCTGCTCACGATGCCAGAGTCACAAAGCATCGACAGTTTCGGTTTCTGATGACTGTAAAACCTGGGAAAGGAGCGTCTTAAAAATCTGAATAAATGTAGAGAAGGTATTACCTTGCATGAGGGGAATTCACTTAGGAATTTTGGAGGCGCACTCTGCTCTCTAAGAAAAAAACCCACAAACAACTTGCCCGAGCTTTTGGTCTGAATGACTTGTTTGAAACTTTTCTCATTTTAGCTCAAGTCTAAGAATTACCTGTGATACTTGACAGGCTCTTGGACTGCGTGTGAGATCTATTGGAGCTAAGGAGAGGGGCCCAGAGTCTTTTAACAAGTGTTATTAATGATTTCAAATGGATCAAACATTTAATACATGGATATTTGTGCCAGATACACTTAAAGTCTAGCTCCCTCCAAAACTCCAACATGGCTTTGTAGCTTCTGCGGAATCTGAATTAGTTTCTACATCAAGAATTGAGAATAATCGCAAATTGAGGAAGTATTAAGTTGATCGAATGCCCTTTAGCAGCAGGATCCTTAATCATCACATTTGTTTCTGTGGAGCCTAGCAGTGTTCAATCCAGAGCAAACGGGGCACGTATGATATACTAAGGGATAACCGAGGCACCAGGAAGATCTAATGCCTCTCCTTACAGTTCCTTTTTCTTTCTTCTGGTTGTTTGCCGCATAATCATATTAGAAGTAAATAGATAATTTTGATAGCTATAACGGCCAGTGGGATTTTTGGTGTAACTCTGAAGTTATTTTTGGTGTTGGCTTATTGATATACCTAAATGGACACGGGATTCACTTGTTAGGCTGAGTTTTAAAAAGCTTTGTGATTTCTCATCTATAAATGTTGTTTGTTTCTTATTGTCCCAGGATTCTAGATTATAGTGATAAGACTTTTTGTTGTTTTGGAATTCTAAATCGTGTTCTTAAGAATATCATTTTGTTTCTATGTATTTGTCAAGAGACCGTCTGTTTCTGTTAGCTTAAACATTTGATTTAATATTCTGTGTGAAGTGTGTGGTTACCAAACAGGAATGCTGAAGCCCCATGTCATTAAAGGGTTGATGTTGGTGACTGACACATTTAAATATGAAACTAGAAATTAAATCTGAAAGTTGTGGATTTCGGATATAGAATATAGAAGTTTTTTAATAATACTTCTTAAAAGTATTTTTAAAAAAAGAGGAAGCAATTTATAACTAAAATTTATTTTTCTATGACGAATTTTTCTTCCCCAGGTCAGTACTTTCACTCAAATAAGGTCTTATTAAAACCCTAAAGTATTAAAATGTGTGTGTGTGTGTGTGTGTGTGTGTAAGTAATGATAATGCACATTATCTCTGGTGGTATTTAAATACTGCTTAACAAAAAGGAAATTTGATCACTATGGTATTTATAGGGATAATTCTGGATTTTGATAAGTAATTCAAAAATTACAGTAGTTAATGATTTAAGGATTTTTTAAAGGATGGTTGCTTTGGTAAGAGTATATATTATACTTTGAATTCTGCTGTGTCACTTAGCTGCATGACCACAGGCAAATTGTGTATGCCCGTTTCCTCCTGTGAAACTAAGCATTGTGTTACTACAAGATTGTTATAAGGATTAATATATGCCTCTAAATGACCTAACCCACTGCCAAAAGCTCGGGCCCTGTTTGACAAAGAAGAATATTGTTACTACTATTTCATAAGTATGGATTGTATTTTTATATGTACATGTCCTCCTTAAGTACTGTCCTTTTAAAAATTAACATATTCCACTCTGGGTGTCTGAAAATGTCTAAAGTACTCTATCATGGGATTTTCACAGGTGTGAACTTCTTGTGCTAAGAGCTCTGCATCACCAATAATGAGACTTGTAATTCTTGATAACTATGACTTGGCCAGTGAATGGGCAGCAAAGTACATCTGCAATTGTATCGTTAAGTTCAAACCTGGACAAGACAGGTATTTTTCACTGGGCTTACCAACAGGTATATCATGCTTTCTATTTTATATACTCATATAAGATTGTTTAAAGGCTTTTCTTAGTAAAATATTTTTTATTATTTTCTATATCACTGAACATATTAGTATATTTAGCCAGAACTATATGCAGGCTGTTGCAGTATCTACATGTTGATTCTATTTGTGTTAAAACTCTATATTATCCACTACTCCAAAAATTGCAATTTCAAAAGGTATCTTAACTTAAATGGTGATCATAATATTTCTGTGCCCTTTCCTAGTACTCTTGAGTTTCTAGCGCACTGCTTTCATTATTCACGTAATTTCTTGTAGCTTAGCTCTTTCATTACTAACAGGTGAAAGTGTGGACTGCCACTTCTTGATTCGGTATTACCTTCTTTATGATTTCTTACTAGACTTTCACTTTTTATTCTTCTGTTACATAAGTATTTCAGGTGCACATTATGAAAACTCTTGTTAGTTTATCACAGAAATCAACCCAAATGCCAATTACATGCTCTCTTGGCTTTGGTTTTCTATGATGGGTTGCCTTTGAAAAGGATCAGGTAGTATCACTTGCTCTATAAAACCACATGGTAGATACTATGGAAGAGGCATTGCTAAGTACAATAGCAGAATTTCCTTAGGAAACGATGATGTTAGACTGGGCGGTGGTGGCGCACGCCTTTAATCCCAGCACTCGGGAGGCAGAGCCAGGAGGATCTCTGTGAGGTCAAGGCCAGCCTAGTCTACAGAGCGAGATTCAGGACAGGCACCAAAACTACACTGAGAAATCCTGTCTCGGAAAACCAAAACAAACAAACAAACAAACAAAAAAACAAAAATAAAAACAAAAAGGATCAGGTAGTATCACTTGCTCTTTTGGCACTCTATATTGGTAAGTTTGGATTTTTTGCCAAGTGCATGACACCTAGACTCAGAACTGACTTTTAGGGGCTCCAGGGCATTCATTCCACATACCTTGAGCTCTTTGCTTACATGCACAAAAAATAAAATAATAATAATTATAACATCTTAAATACTGTATTTGAAGCTTAGCTAAAACAGTGCATGTGCAGATCTTTTGAATGCAGTACATGCTGTATGGTTTTAAGCTCTCATGAGTGTTTTGTTTAACTAGACTATTTTCTCCTGATCCTCTATACATGCATTCTATGTAAAATCTCTAGTCGTAATTCATTTTACTTAGTTGATTTCTATGAATTACATTTTTCTAGATGGTTGATTTGCTATTTTGCTTTCTCTCCTTTTGTCTAGGACAGAAGGTCTTGGTGAGAATTACAATGGGATATTTTGGTGAACTAGGCATGTAGATACCGCACATTCATTCACATCATCACCCTCATGTACACTTTGACGGTTCAACAAACCTGTATATCTGTTTGCATACTATGAACGGCTTATACTCAGGCTACGTCTGTTAATCACTTTGTCTTAATTATGACAGTAGTAATAATCTGAGTTGGGGACAGAAAGGCTTCCAAGTGCTGCATGTTAGCAGTAGGTTGCCAGGCATGTTTCTTATGTGTTTAAATTTATACCGAGTGCACATGCCAAGGGAGATCTGAAAAGCATTTGCTGACATTTTATGTTTTCTCTTTGTTGAGCATTGATGGTGTTTGTGTTTTTGACTTCCACCCCTGCTTCTGAAATTGGAACATGTATGCTTGTCTGAGGTTAAATACAACATCCTGTACATCAGTGATTCTCCCACCAAACACAATTTCTGGGGCATATGTATTTTTTAAGTGATTTTTTTTTTTTTTTTTTTTTTTACGGTCTACATATTGTGGGTCTGACTTGCCTGGGAACATTATTTTCACCATTTAATTGTGTTGGAAGTAGACTGCTTGTGGTTCAAAGGATAAGGCTGAACTTTCTGGCTTGCTTTCTTTTCACCCACATTGCTGCCCTCTTCCATCTGTGTATGTTTTAGAGAAAGCATACCTGGTTTTAAATCCCAATGGCTTTACTGCCATTGGGTTCTTGGCAAATTCATTCATCTTTTCAATCCGGTTCTTACATTTCCAATAAGAAAGATCCTGCCAGTTTTCCAGGATTTGAGATTTACATGAGGAAACACCTGCATAGCCTGTAGCCATGGGCCGGGCACATAGATACTATCCTTGGACCTTTTTCGCCATCTCTTGTCTGTCTTAAATTACAGATTGCTGTGTGGTTGTCAGGATTTCAGCCCTTCATGACTCAATTGGAATGATCTCCTAGATCATTTTTTTAGCAAGCAAGATTGTAGCCTTTTATTCTTCAATGCCATACCTTAGAATTCCCTGAGGTTTTTCTTTACCTCACGGTTTTGTACTTTGTATCCTAAGTTCTTCTCAAACAGAAAAAGCCCCCAACAAGCTTTGAATCACAGAAGACACCTGTTACGCATTACTTAGGGAGTTAAGTGACCATCCCAAAGCAAATCATGACATTTCTGTAACAGATTTCCTCTTACCATCTTTCTCACTTCCTTCTTTAACTACATTGATTAACAGTCAGAAAGTAAATGTGTTCTTTATCACCGACATTGTGGCAGGGCCTCACCCTAGATTGAGGGACTCCTGGCTTCCTAACAGTAGAAGATTCATGTGTAGCTAGAGTTTTCCTGCCTGGCCCACAGTCAGGATATATCTCTTTCACCTGCCAGTCCCACAGCCTCTCAGACCCGACCAAGTAAACACAGAGACTTATGTTGCTTTCAAACTGTATGGCCATGGCAGGCTTCTTGCTAACTGTTCTTATAGCTTAAATTAATCCATTTCCATTAATCTATGCCTTGCCACATGGCTCGTGGCTTACCGGCATCTTCACATGGTGGCGGCTGGCAGTGTCTCTCTGACTCAGCCTTCCACTTCCCAGCTTTATTCTCCTCCTTGCCCCGCCTATACTTCCTGCCTAGCCAACGGCCAATCAGTGTTTTATTGATTAATTAGCAACACATTTGCCATACATCCCACAGCACTTCCCCCCTTTTTTTTTTTTCAAAAAGGAAGGTTTTAACCTTAACAAAGTAAAATTACATATAATTTGGGAATTTGGGCGTAGCTTCTCTTACTACTTCCTGCTGGAGGGGGGCGCTGTATCTTATGGGGAAACAAAGAAAATTTTAGGATTATGGAGTAGTCCGTGAGGCTGTATCGTCTGAGCCAGTTGCCTTGAAACCATTCCGGATGTTGGATCATCTGGGCCATGGTGTCATCGGAGATCTTTCAGGGGGTCTTGGCTGGTCAAACCTGATGTATCTTAATCTGGAACAAATCCATAGCCTCTGGCTTTCTGTGAGAACAAAAGCAGAGTCTTCTTTCCAAAGCAACATATCTTTATATCCAAATTTTAAAGTCAAGGTATCTTTAAAATATACATTTTGGCATAAATCAACAGCTTTTACAATCAAATGTTTTTCTGCAGTTAAAAATCCCAAAGACAACACAATCCAGATTCTCTGTGTAATATCCATTTTTACGTGGCTTATTTTTTATACTACCTTTACTGTCTCTTTAATGACTTTATTTTTTTTAAAACTATGTATTTGTTTCTATAACTCTATATATCACCTTTTTTGTCTCTTTCAAGCCTACGTATCTTTTACAAACATTGTAAACTATTACATCTGAATCTGTCTTATTGTGAATCTCTTGCTTTAAACTGCAGCAGCTGTGGCTGCTGGCTCCGCCCACCTCAGCTTCCCATTATGGCTACGTTTACCACCAGCTCTGGGAGCTATCGGGGGTCTATGCTTTTAGCCAAGCAGCATGTAGCCCAGAAACCTCCTTTTTTGTTTTTTACTAATAAAGGCTAAATCCACCATGCAGCTTAATGTGCCACTTGCAGAGGCCTCATTCCTGCCATAGGGGAATGCAGGTCGAGCACACACTCTAGGAACTCGTCAGTAGCTGAAACCAGCAGCTGCCGCTCATTTGAGAGAGACAATTAGGAACTGTTTTTAGCTCCGTGTTAGAATCTTTTATCTCAGTTTTTAGGTGGAAACTCTTGCCACCACGTTGGACGCCATTTGTAGCTGGAGTTTTCCTGCCTGGCCCACAGTCAGGATATATCTCTTTCACCTGCCAGTCCCACAGCCTCTCAGACCCGACCAAGTGAACACAGAGACTTATGTTGCTTTCAAACTGTATGGCCGTGGCAGGCTTCTTGCTAACTGTTCTTATAGCTTAAATTAATCCATTTCCATTAATCTATGCCTTGCCACATGGCTCGTGGCTTACCGGCATCTTCACATGCTGGTTGTCATGGTGGCGGCTGGCAGTGTCTCTCTGACTCAGCCTTCCACTTCCCAGCTTTATTCTCCTCCTTGCCCCGCCTATACTTCCTGCCTAGCCAACAGCCAATCAGTGTTTTATTGATTAATTAGCAACACATTTGCTTTATTGATTAATTAGCAACACATTTGCCATACATCCCACAGCATTCATGTGCTTCTAGAAAAAAAGAGAAGCATACGTATCTACCTTTAAGATACTTTACATGTTAGTGAGCTATAGATCTTTGAGTATGGACTGTGAGATTTAATCATATGGCTTGGCTTTTGTATTATTACTTATAAGTTAAAATATGCTTAGCCTTAAAGTCCAGTATTCATCTGTTCTCTGCACCTATGTGATATTTATTATGTTCGTCCACATGATTTACAGCCACTTGTTGTTCTGTCTTCTCAATATTCTGCGAGGGGCAGGGACTATTCCTGAAGCCCCACCCCCTTACTTGTGTCAGCCAGAGATTTATTTTTTAATCTAGTGGATGTCTAAATTCTGCTTAAGTCTAACCACTACTCCAGAAATACTGACTTCTGTAGTGTTTTTTTCTTTTGTTTTGTGATAATGCATTATCACATTCCACCCAGGACTGAGAAGGTCAGGTCACATGTTAATAAGGGTGCCTTTTCCCTTGGGATTTATAATGAAAAATAGAAAAGCAAATTTAATTAACAAAAGGGGGAGGTCCTCCATAAGCTGATAAACTTATCTTTATTGTGTCATGTCATGAAGTACAAAGTGGCCTGCTAAACTAATCAAAAAATTTTATAGTACACTCAAATAAAACAATCTCCTCATAACATGGCGTGTTCGCTCTGAGGCTATCCTGGAAGGCCTCTCCGTTTTAAAGGTATGATGCTTTTCTTTCTCAGCTAAGCCTTTTCAGCGATACATGCCAAAGCTAAAGGAGAAACAGAAACAGAAGCACAAGTTGCCTGATGTTCTCTCCAGCCTATCTCTGTGTCACTCACGCTACAACTCAGTTTTTTTTTCCAGCAAGTATAGTGTTCACTTTTCTTTTCACCCAGTGTTCATTCTAAACGGTTTTAATCTTATAATTTGCAATAGCAATTCCAAATACTGAGAACACTTCAGAATAGCTTTCCAACTTCCATTTTTGTGTATGAGTTTCCAGCTTTACTAACCAAATTATGGTTTAATGAAATTTCAATGCATCATGGAAAGAAACAAGCTATCATGAACATTAAATCTGTATTTAAGTTGTTTGCCTATTTTGAAATATAGACTGTTATGCATAAGAATTTAAGGATAAATATTTTTAAAATAGATTTCAAGTTATTTCAGAAAATGGGCCCTTTCTCTCTTTTAGGGAGCACACCTTTAGGATGTTATAAAAAACTAATAGAGTACCACAAGAGTGGGAACCTTTCATTTAAATATGTGAAGACTTTTAACATGGATGAATATGTAGGTAAGATACATATGAATCTGCTATTTGAATAGATTATGTGTTACATTTTGAATATCATGAAACCTTAGAATATGTTATATCTAGACTCCTTTGTGTACTGCTTTGTTGGTGAAATTGGTTATAGCATAGTATAATGGAAGGAATATAAGATTGGGAATCTGACTGAATATGCATTCATTCTGCCATTTACCTATGATGTAACTTTGCGCATCACTCCACTCACAAGTCATTCATATCCATTCTCTCTCCCCCCTCCTTTTCTCTTTTCCCTGTCCATCTCTTCTTCTTCTGCTGCTGCTTCCTTCTTTAAGGTATAATTAAAATTATAAAAAATTAAGTGAAACATATGTAAAGGTAATCGATTTAGCTTCTTTTTTTTTTTTTTTTTTTTTTTACAAATTCATTGTTTGTGCTAGCACCCACAAAACTTGTGTAATTTGTTGCCTTGCTTAACTGAAAGGGTCTATGATGATGCTTAGATACCCTTTGTTAAAGCATAAATATAGAGTACATTTTCAATGTCTGTGTAAGCGATAGCCAAATAACTATTATGGCTCAACATTCTTTGCAAAGATGTAGGATGAATGCAAGGGAAAGGTGGCCACTAGTTAATTCTTTAAAAATATATAATTATGGGTGTAACTTACACCCTTGAAGTCTCACCAGCCTAGTAGCCTCAACATGACCTTAACAAAGATGTCATGAATATACATGCTAATATGGAAAGTGGACTCTCAAGAGGCCTTAACCCTAGACAAAGAACTACAGGCAAGTAAGGGATGCTGAGAGTGGGAGAAATAGTCTTCCCTAGGCAAGGTATCTTCTAATACCAATTAATTATTCAATACCAGTGGTCAGCTCTGAAAACATGTATACAAGCAACATTATATATGCACTAAGCAGGTTGTCATTATATATTTAGGAATATATAAATGTATACACACACACACAACAACAACAACAGTTAAAGAAAAAGAGGCCATGAATTTAAAAGAGTGAGGCAGAGTATATGGAAGGTTTTAGAGGAAGGAAAGGGAAAAGAGACATTATGTAATTGTAATCACAAAAAAACTGTTAAAAATACAAAAATCAGTAACATTGGGTAACATTTTTTGTGCATGTTTCAGAAGTGTATAGTGACTAAGTGCATGAACTAGGCTTCCCATGTTTGCATTGCAACCCCTCTACCAGCTGATGATTTGGGGGAACATTCTGTGTTTCATGTACTCATCTATGAAATGAGAATGACAATAGTATTTTCATGTATGTTTACAAATTAATTGTGTTAGTGTAGATATTTAAAGTGACACAGGTATACATCAAGCATATGTTTTATGCCAAACATTTTAAAATTGATGTAGTATAGAAAAAACTTTTTTCTAGGAAATAGTTATATTTTTATTATTAACTTCATATTTAGGACTGCCACGAAATCATCCTGAAAGCTACCATTCTTATATGTGGAATAACTTTTTTAAGCATGTTGATATAGATCCTAATAATGCTCACATCCTTGATGGGAACGCTGAAGATTTGCAGGCAGAATGTGATGCATTTGAGGAGAAAATCAAAGAAGCTGGAGGAATAGATCTTTTTGTTGGAGGTATGAAAAAAGGCATTGTTATCAATCATTTGTCTGCTAATAGTGTTTAAAAAATGTCACCATTGCATAATGCAAAAAACACCTGCTATTAACTGTTAATATCCAATAATAGTAGAATAATTCCAATTTTACTTTATTTTCATTTAAAAACATAAAGTAAGTACAGATTAAGTAAAAATAAACTTAAAATTGCAACAGTTAACACATTTGTTTAAATTATGACTTGAGAAATATGTTCTCATCCCTGTTGAACTCTTTTGATTAGCTCTAACGTCAATAGTTCACCACATCCTGGAAATGCGCTGCTGGGTCATTGTCCTGAATGAAAGCCTATGTTTGATTATTTCTCTCTACCTCTAGCAGAGGCTACTTAACAGATTAGAGCTGAGAAATGGGTAGATTTTTATCAGATAACTCCATTTATGCTGAGATCAGTTAAGAGTTGTAAGACTTGTATCACCAGTCTTTAGATGAGTTAAATTCTCCAAATGCCTTAATACATTCCAAAGGGAATGAATGTTTGGTGAACCAAATTCTACTTATAAACTAAAAGTATCTATTTATGTGTGTGTATGTGTGCATAAATGTACCAAAACTAGGAGTTCGTTCCCCTGTAATAGCTATGGCTCTCTATTACCCAGAATAAAACAGCTTGAGAAAGCTGTTGCATCAGAAAAATATAAGCCAACTACACTAAAGCCAAAACCATTTTTATGCCAATCTTTAGTATTCAACTAAAATACCAGTGCTCTAAACTGCCTTTATTTATGTTATACCTAATTAATGAGAAAGTTGCACCAGGGTTATATTGAGGTGGATTCATGGTTGAAGTGGTTGAGTACGATTGCAGTGGTTGGTTGGTTGTGGGATTTATAGTAAAACCTATTTGCATCTCCAGTCTCTGTATGCCTGGTAAGTTTAGTGAAGTTCATTGTAACTAGACCATGTGCAAGACAGGATTAATTCTAACTTGCTCAAGAGTTGTGAAAATTCAATGTATTATAACATGTTTCAAAGGCCGTAAGAGTGGAGCTTGGCACACAGCTGACTCAGGGCCACTTGAGTGTTGTCTTCCATGAGCTGTAGAGGCTAAGGTAGTGTTGTCCCTGAGTTCATTGAATTCCCTGAGGTTTTTACTGAATTACTTTTATGGATGACCAAGCGAGACTGAACTCTTCTCTGTGGAAATTTTTATCTATGTGTATCCAAGCCAGTGCTGTTCATTTTTTTGTGTAGACAGAATCGCTATTTATCTGATCAAAGATAAATGTTTACTGTTTTGCGTTTTAAATAGAATGTCATCCATTTTAAGTGAATCTTGCTAATATTCACTTTAGTAATCCTGTAGAGTACTTTCACCTTTTAGCTTTGTGCATATCGTTCAATTTTGAGATAATTACCATATCTGTCAGTATTAAGGCTGAGATGCTAGATGTTTGGGAATGTTTAAACTTTTTTTTTGTGATTTCTATATCAAAATAAAATTGCTGGAGTATTCCTAAATGGATTATCTTAGTTTTTTTTTTTTTTTTTTTCTTTTTCAAGAAACATTTTCAGTAATTTACTGTTATGTTGGAAATAGATGCTGGATGTTAGAGATTAAAAATTAAAATGGCTGTTTAAAAATGTTTTCATTTGGAGACATTTCTTTTTTCCTGTTAATCTGTTGACTTTACAGAAGGATCCATATGACAAATCTCTCCTAGATTGAGTGCAAGGAAAAAGAACTTACTGGACAGGGGATGAGGACTCTACTGTCCTCTTGTCTGCCTTTGAGAAAGCATTCTAAGTTTTGTAGGTTTTTTTTAAGGTTGCAACTCTCTCATCCAATATTTCTGGTAGAAACTCATTTCCCATTGCTATAAGTCATTTCTCATTTCTTTTTCACTTATGTTTTTGGTCTGTTTCCTCAAAATAATAAACACCTCCCTTCTAAGTAAATGGAATATCAGTTATAATTATGCTTTGTCACTTGGTTTTTATCCATTTTTATCTTAAGCTTCCTATAGTTATTTCTTTACTACCTCCCAAAACAGAAAACATTTTTAAGAAAATCCTTTACCTTTCTCATTAACGTCTTCACTGGAGTCTGATGATCGAGGGCCTGACGCTTTATATGTACCATCTAGAGAATGTGATTTCTGAGCACAGAGAGAGGAATTAGCATATGCCTTCTTTCCTGTTTGGAGTAGCTGTTGTTGAATACCTACTTGCTCGTGAGAGAATCTCATTGGATTCTTTGAGTTTCTTGATCTAGGTAATTATCTTTGGAATTTGTAAGACGAGGCTTGGTATCTGGGTCTTACCACTTACCCTTCTTTTGTTCCAGGGTTTGGTTAATAAAAACACTAAGAACTGCCAAATGGGATCAAAATGTCAGCTTTATTAAAGGTAAAGTTGGAATAGAGATTGTAGGTTGGGCTTGAAGCCAGTGTTGTTTTTTCCTCTACTGTGAACTGGACTAGGACCAGAAGAGCCTAAGAATCTGAATTTGCTGCTATTCACCCCGGGGGGATTAGGTGGGCTATTTCCCCTTGGTAGAGAAGAGAAAGGAGGAAATAATTACTCTGAGAGCTTTCTTTCTTCTCTGAGGGCAGAAATTGTGAGAAAGGTAAAGTGTATCCTGAGTTTCTAAGGAAGACTCAGCAGTAAGGTACATAACAGTGGGATTTTGTACATAAAACCTAACTGTAATAACTTCCTAAAATTTTGATATATTTAGAATTTTAAAAAGACAGTGGGGAAAATGTTCACATTTTTTAATCACTGAAGTTTTGGTTTAGTAATAGGATAACTAGTGGAAGGGGACTAGTAGTGTGTTAATTGGAGTGATTCTGCTATAATTCACAAAGCCTAGGGAAGGGATCAAATACTGATTGGAAAGAGCCAAAGAGCCTCAGTTCTCGGAAGCAAGAGCTCATTAACTGGCAGCTGTTGGTTAGTCCCTTGTGTGTGTTTCCTTTGTTTCTATTCACCAGGTAACAGCAGCTCTAGAGAGTGAGTTCCATTGCTTCAGCTTGGAGTCCTTTTCTGTAGGCCACCTTCATTCAGCATGACAGGGACATAAGGAACTACTTTTGAGACTCACCCCTACTCCCCCACCCCTCAACCTATAGTGAGGAGTGGAGCAGAGGAGGTGTAGCTGGGAGAAACTGTTGAGCCAACCAAAGGAAAAGTATCATGCATTAATTCAGTCAGCTGTGATTTATTGAATGCTTTATGTGTGTAATGCTTGGTTCTGAATGGTAGATAGAGGCACACAAAAGCCTTACTCAAAGGAAGCTTGTAAACTACCCACAGAACTATAGGAACACAGGAAGGATCTATATCATAATCCCACCAGTGAGTTCTTGAGATGATGCTGATATCCTAATTTAGATTTAAAGGCCAAAAGAGTTAGCTGAACTTAAAAACGTTACAGAATCACAGGCTCTGTGCTAGTTGTGGTGGGAAGCAAATGTGGTGCTCCTTCTCTTTCAGTACCCTTGACCAGAATCTCAGGTCAGCTGTATGCTTCTCAGTGGCCCAGGTCACCACTAAGAACATTAACACCAGTCTTTGCAGACTTCTGATTTGTTTTCTGAAGGTTTTATGTTTCTACCTTTATCCTTCCTTCTGTGCTTATATAAAGGGTATATACAATAGTGCGTTTATATCCCCAAGAGTAAAACAGTGATTTGGAAAACACAGCAAGTAAGGTTTAAGTGTGATGAAAACATACTAGAAACAGGTCTGTACTTAGGAGTGGAAACAATCCTTGAATATTAACTGTATGTAAGTCCTTATTTAAAATGTACTTTCACACATTAGTCATTGCTAATTGTTGTGCTTTGGAACATTTTGCTTCATACTGTATTCATTTTTCTTAATCCTTTGAAACTAGATTATAGCTTGCTATATTTTCATGGCTTGTGTAGCAAGTACTGGTTATACAGCTGTTGTCTCATTAAACATGGAGTATAAATGTAACAGATATTTGAATTACTTGTTTTTATTGAAGTTGTTGTAAGTCTGACAACTAATATAAATGTATTATAAATTTGATTTTTAAAAGTTTTGATTTTATGAAGGGAATTATCTCCAATTGTCTTCAAATAAGGACTACTACATTCTTTTCTATATTTTAGAAGCCATCTTAGAATATAGCAGATGTGTATAGGTCACTGTGGTTGTTACCTGTATGTCATGAAATCAGTACAGCCAGTAATATCCAGCATTCCCTTCTTGTACTATTAAGGAAATGGAGTGTAACAGAAAAGACCTTGTGAGCTGCCAGTAAGGCTAAGTGTGGTTTCCTGCATTTTGTTTGTTTGTTTTTATTTTAGGGGTGTGTGTGTGTGTGTGTGTGTTAGATTATAGTGAAAAATCAAAAAGCTTGAAAAACTGGTATTCAAGGTATTACCTTCTATAATCTATACATTATTTATGAGGAAACAGAACTAAAAGTGCACAGTGGTTATGGCCTCACCTAAACGGGAACTAAACGAAGCAGAGTGAGAGGATAAAGACCACTGAGTCAGTAGTCAGAAGGCTAAGGCAGAAGTGGATCTTGGTGTTTCCTAAACTGTGGTCCTGAAGGCCCATTTATTTTTTCTTGCACATCAGCTTATGTGTTAGCAACGAGGTGGCATTTAGGGAAGTAGCCATGTTTAATCTTACTGGATCACAAAATTACCTACTATTATCTGTTGTGAAAGCCTTATAAGCCTATATTGTTAGATGATAAATGTGATGCTTCTCTGCTATTGCTAAAACTGTCATCTCATGCTGTGTATGCAGCACATAGGAAATATTAAATGAAATATGGAAACAATATTATAATTCAGTATTAGGAGTTCAGCTCTAAACTAAGGTAAGTGTGTTTATGGTTATTTCTTTGCCTTCATAACTAGTTGACATTTGAGAAAATGTTTACTATATGTTGGAAACCTTGCTTATTTCATGTTTATATGAGTGAGCCTCTCTGTTTTTGAAAGGAATAGGTCCAGATGGTCATATTGCTTTCAATGAGCCAGGATCCAGTTTAGTATCAAGAACAAGATTAAAGACTTTAGCTATGGACACCATTTTGGCAAATGCTAAATATTTTGATGGAGACTTATCAAAAGTGCCGACCATGGCTCTAACTGTTGGTGTGGGGACAGTGATGGATGCTAGGGAGGTAAGAAATATTCTTTGATCATTTTTCTTTGATGTTGAATAATTATGGCGCTAAATATTTTAGATTCATCTGATTTTCAGTAAAAATGCTTAGTTTCCAGCATTTAACGCTTGTCATTCTCATTGACTTGCTAAGAATCAACTTAAGTCCGCAGTTATGAACCAGGAGCCACCCATTTGAATAGTCTTGTGAAGGGCAGGTGGGACAGAGGTGCAGAGCGAATATCCTACATAGTGTTGGAGCACACAGGATTGATTAATATAAAGTGCTTCATGTTTATACTTAGGAGGACTGACTGTATTGGTTTCCCACAGTTCAATCCCTGAGGCCAACATACTAAAAGGACAGATCTGATTGATGGCTGTGTGAACACACACACAAATAAGTAAAAAGCCATTTAATATTTTTTAAAGAAGCATTGTAGAGATTCAGCTGCCTTCTAAGGACTTTCTGTGAGATTGTTGGTATGCTAATGACATAAGGGACTTTCATTACTGCACCAGCGCTCCAAATATTAGAGGAGACCTGAAACAGCCAGTAATGTGTGTCTTTGTGCATGTGGTACACACACATTTCATGTGGTTGTTTCTGTAATAAATACTTCATTCTTAAGACAGTACTCTGGCTAACAATGTCCAGCAAGGAAAATTAATTTACATATTCATTGATTTTTTTTTTTTTTTGCTTACCTTATATCAAACTAGTTAATTTTTGTTTTAAAAGACAGATGGTTTTAATTAAGGTGATACATTCAGCTTTAGTTAAGATTCAATTTCAAAATGAAAATCAATTTGAATTAGGATTTTAAAAAGAAATATAATACCTTGATCCATTCTCTTTCATTTTCTATACTTTAGAATACCTAGTCATAAAATATGCATACATAATATAAATTTTTATTTTAAGTAGTTTAGAACTGCAGTCATTTTAATTTTTTAATAATTGTAATGAGAAAAAAATAAATAATCCAAACTGAGAAAGATACATAATTCATGTTCTCATATGATCAAGATTTAAGGAAGGAAGACTATTTGGGAAGAGGAAGGGGATCAGTTATGCCAGAGTGGACAAGGAAAGTTAAGAGTGGAAATGATTTAAGTATGTGCATTTATGAAAATATCATATTAAAACCTATTATGATTTATGGTTAGTACTAATTAAAAAGAGAACAATAAACTCTAACACTGTGTTAATGTAGGTACGTATTCACAGTTGTGGAAGGGTAGCTGAAAGGTTGTAAGATCCTTTCTGACACACACTGGCATGTTTCTTGAATTATTTCACAAATGGTGAGGAATTTAAAAAACAGGAACTTGCAATTTCTGTAATTTCCAAGAATATCTCACTCACGTGCTTCAAAATCAGTGCCTTGTTTCAGGAGATCCCAAATTCTTAAAATTCAGTAGCTTGTGTTTGGAACAACTTTAGAAATGATGATACCCATTAGGTGAAAGTCCAGGCTTCTCTAACTATCTTTTAAATAGCTGTTGTGGAGGGACTTTCTTTTCTAACATAGGACATACTTCTTAATTGGACTAGAGAGATTTGGGATGTTAGCCCAGATTACAGAAATTCATTGAAGATACTTTTTTTTTTTTTGGTTTTTCGAGACAAGGTTTCTCTGTGTAGCCTTGCGCCTTTCCCGGAACTCACTTGGTAGCGCAGGCTGGCCTCGAACTCACTGAGATCGGCCTAGCTCTGCCTCCCCAGTTCTGGGATTAAAGGCATGCGCCACCACCGCCCGGCTTTTTTTTTTTTTTTTTTTTTTTTTTAACCCAGGAAGCCCTTCTCTTTACTTTCCCAGGCTTGTCTTTTACACATCAGTACTAACGTATTAACTCTGGTCTTCACTTATGTGTTACCATAGAGCTTCCTACTCACTTTTAATTGACAAGTGACACTCTTGATTCTGCAGGTGATGATCCTCATAACAGGTGCACACAAGGCATTTGCCCTGTACAAAGCCATCGAGGAAGGAATCAATCACATGTGGACTGTTTCAGCTTTTCAACAGCATCCTCGAACGATTTTTGTGTGTGATGAAGATGCTACTTTAGAATTAAGAGTGAAAACTGTGAAATACTTTAAAGGTGAGCATTGAATTAGTATGCGTTTGAGATGCTTGTAGTGGATGGCAGAATTGAATGACTGTGGATGTTAATCTTCCAGTTTCCCTGTTGAAAACTCACATTGTGCTAACACACCAACCAGGTTTTTCAAGGAATAAAACTTCTCAGATAATAGTTTTCAGAGCTCTCAGGACATTTTTTATTCTTTGAAATCCAAAATTCAATGAAGTATTTTAGTTTCATATTGAATATACAAGATTAAGTAACTCAGTAGTGTCCTTCCTAGGTCTTTTCATTTGTTTGGTAACATTTGGGCATTCTGCCTCATCCTTCTACTATAACCTTATCCATGGTTGAGATGCATCACCCACTATCCCACCTAAGCTTCCCGATGTCAGGCAAACCCACTCCAGTATGTTACAGTTGGTATTATAATGGGTACACTTTCAAACAGTATGAAATGATAGCAAAGCAGCAGTTTGACTGCTTAGACTTCTGCATGTTGATTTTTCTTTGCCTTTTTCCTGTAGTCTGGTTATTTTCAAACCTTATTTGCACTGGGCTTTGTATAGAAAATACTCGTGATGTAATGGACACTTTAGGAGGCTTCAGAGAGCATTTACACTACACTAAGCTTAGTGTTTCCTGATTATGGGTGAAGGCAAGCTCAAGTGCACAAAGCATCGAGGTCTTGTTTAGAGTAGTTGTGTTGGGTACTGAATATTAATTTAAGTCATGGCTTAGAATGTATAGTATATATGACAATTCTGGGACATGAGTGAATATACATTTTTATTGTAACTTTGATTAACAAGTGTTGAAAAATGTAATGACAAACAACCTATATTTCATAAATATTGCTGAAAGAAAGGTTAACAAAATTGCTATATTTTACACACTCTATGACTTGACTGAAATTGGGATGAGATCTGTCTTAAAATGGGTGGCATTGCTTATCTGGTATCTTTTTGTTCCTGATGGCACTTAAAATATGCTTTCAACATATAGCAGTTCTATTAGGAACTATATAAACTTAAACCCTGTAATTCAACTGGAGGAAATCAGTAAGTTAGATGTAAATGTTTGTGCATGGGAAAATCCTTAGAGGTGGTATACAGATGACTTAAGTTGAGTACGCCCTGAAAATAATCTCAGAGTTTGACCATACTCTATATGTGGTTTTGTGTTATTTGCATCTATGTTCTCTATTGCTCTTCATTCACTAAGTATTTATGGAGAACATTTTAATGAAGATACATAGCTAAGTACATGTTTCACAATTAAACAGTTCTTATAAATTAATCTTAAAAAAATGGTACCTTCAATATAATTTGACAAATAGAAGCAGAATTCCTTTGGTGATGAGTTCTGAAGCAAAGCTATTGAGTTTACCCATGTATTTCCATGGAGTCCACTTTGTATCAAAAGTGTTAGATTCTTTGAAGTTAATATAAGCCGTCATCCAGAAGATTTAACACCACTTTTAAAATATCTAACATATTTATTGTCCAGTGCCAGCATTCCTGAATTAAATGTATGCTAGTCTATTTGTCACGATTAGTGTTTTGTTAGATTTTTTTTGTAATTTGTTTAATAAGAGTCCAAACTTGCATTGCCAGGCAGTATTCTAAATGCATCTCCCTGACTGAACTACTTAATCCTCACAACAGTGCTATGCAGTAAGTTCTCTTTACCTTGTATTTAAGAAGACAGATCACTTACCAGTCATAGAGATCCTATGGGCAGAGAGGATAACTGAAGTAAAGCTCCTCTGGAGTTTGGGCTTTATCGACCTGTGTGGCATCTGTAACAAAGTCATACCTGTTTACCTATACTATGAACATGGTCTCTAATTAAAATGTTAGATAACTTAAGCTGGAAAGGAAGTAACTGTTAGATATATCCAAAATCTTAGCTCTTGGAAGACATTTTGAAGAGCATACCGTTCATGTGAGGATTGCTCTATGGCCTGAAGAGGATGCTGTATTTCCTGTCTTGGAGTTATAAATATTCAGAAGAGATTTTAGGATACCAGCAGTTATCCAAAAAAAAATGAAATTGATAAGAGCCTGAGTGTATATCACCTTTTCTTGCAGGAAAGCATATTAGTAGAGAGTACATTGCATGATTATATGCATATTTCAAATATACTTTCACATATTAGGCATCTGATCACTTCAGTGTCACATGAAACACTGATGAGATATAATCTACACAGAATAATCTGTGTAATTATGTATAATATTTGAAATTCCATTTATATTAGTACCCTTTCTTTTGGTCACAAGAATCTTTTTAAAATTTCTATTTCTAGAGATCTAGGTTAATGAGATGTATAACAGTGATAATTGTTAGTAAATGGAAAATTACGTCACCTCTCTAAAGATAAGATTGGATACTTGAGAATTCGTTCCATTCATCCTAGCTGTTTTTTCCTTTAAAATGGAACCTCGCTCTGTAGTAGTGTACATTCAGAATGCTGCTGCTGCCATTTAAACAAGGCTCCTTTCAGTGCTTGCCGGCAGTGACTTCAGAGGTAGAGTTCAGGTAGATCCCAGATTATAAGATACTCAGTTAAAAACTGGTACTTAAAACCTGTATCACTGTAGCATCTTTATAAGAAATGCCAGGAAACCAGTGCATTTTTATCAGAAGAGACACTTTCTTGTTTCTCTTTATGACTTACATACCAATTATTTACACTCTTAAAAGTAGTTTTTACCTGGTAAACACTTTTCTACCTAAGATATGCCCTACATTGACTTTTGGCACCCATATACATACACAAACATATTAACACATGTGACACCCCCTCCCTTCCCTCAAAAATAGATGTATAGGGTAGTATTTTGGAAGACAGAGCTATCTTATGACAGTTCTGGGTCCCTTGATTGTCATAATTAGAGCAATTGCCATAAAATCAAAACATAAACTTCTAGATAATGAATTAACCAATCATATTCAAGTTCACCAGCCTGCCATTCTAATGCTCAAGATAAGAATTGAAGCTGCATTGGGACTCTAAAATAGCTGTGCTGTTCTAGATCTACACTAATTTATAAATTGTATTTCTTAAACAGTTTCAGTAGACCTTGTAATTATATAAGAATCAAATATTATATCATGTAAAATCTGAAGTAAAAGTTCAAAATTAACAAAAATACAACTAGAATTGTGCTTTGTTTTCTTTAAGGTTTAATGCATGTGCACAATAAACTTGTGGATCCACTGTACAGTATGAGAGAAGAAAACTGATGGAGACTGCAGCAAAATTCTGCTTGGAAAAGGAAACTTTTCTTCCTAGAATTTCAGCTTATGCAATATGATAAAAATGGGGAAATATAAAGACATTGAAAAAGAAAAGAACAGTGTGTGTTAAACATTCCATATTTAGAATGTGTGTTTTACACTAGGGCCTAGAACTAAGTCGACCCCCAGACTGGTTGGCTGTTAAAAAGTACAGAAGCTATATAGCTACCTATAAACAGCAAAGCAGCAGAATGTCTGCATTTTAAGAGATTCTACACATCAGGTACTGTATGACAATCTCTTTGACTTATTTACAAGAAGGCGCTCCAACCTGTTCCAATGTCATAAAAGGCTTCACTTTTGGAATGTCTATTCTTCGCGCATCACACATGCTTTTTGCCTGTAGTTGCCTTAGTCATCTTTCCGCAGTAGCATCTGGACATCAGTAGTCCTGCTATTCATTAATCAAGGAAATCTAAAGAGATGACACTGTCCCAAAGTAGTTTACATCCTTTCAGAAAGTATCTGTAAGTGCATGCTTTTATGCACCTTCTTATGTAGTACTTTTTTACAGATATGCTTATTTTTATTTAAAGACCTAGGTCAGTGCCCTTAATAAAGAAGTATATTGGCAACTATGAGCTTTATACCTAGCTATAAATTAAAGGAAATCCTTTTGAAGAACATTTTCTGATTATTGTTAAATTTTATAAATCATCCTTATATATGTCTAAAGAGATAAGTACTGTAAACCTTTAAATTGCAAAAACTTGTATAATTAAGCTGCAAATAAAAATATTGTTTTCTATCTTTAACTCAAAGTTTACAATAAAACAAGTTTTGTTTCTAAAAGTGAAATAACATTCACTGGGAGATTCAATCAGTTCATGGTACCCATGACATGGATTTGCTTCTGATTTGCCATCGTGTAGTTAGGAAACTGAAGAGACAATACCTAAGAAGAAATAAAAAATGGAGGCTGGAGAGATGGCTCACCAATCGAGAGCACTTACTGTTCTTGCAGAGGATCAGAGTTCAGTTCCCAGCACCCACATGGTGGCACACATACCCAAACTGTAGCTCAAGTTCCAAGGGATCCTCCAATGCCCTTCTGTGGCCCCAAGGACACCAGGCACACAAGTGGTACAGACAGACAGACATACAAGCAAAACATTAATACACTCACAAAATAATGGTGCTTTAATTCCCAGTGGTCCTAACAGCTGAGGAGCCCCCATGGAACTGGATCAGGCCCTCTGGATAAGTGAGATAGTCGATTAGCTTGAACTGTTTGGAAGGCCCCCAGGCAGTGGGACCTGGACTGTCCTTAGTGCATGAGCTGGCTTTTTGGCGCCTGGGGCCTATGCTGGGACACTTTGCTCAGCCTAGGTGAAGGGAGGAGGGGACTGGACCTGTCTAGACTGAATCTATCAGGCTGAGCTGAATCCACCCCAGGGGAGTCCTTGCCCTGGAGGAGGTCGGAATGGGAGGGGTGGATTGGGGGGAGGGCGGAAGGGCGGGAGGAGGGAGGACAGGGGAATCCGTGGTTGATATGTAAAATTAAATTAATTATAAAATTTTTAAAAAAGTATAAAATACCAAACTATCAAATCACTTCCACTTTTAGCCAAACTGATTTCCTTCTGCAGCACTGCTAATAAAATGCTTGGTTATAATAACCTTAACTCTAAAAAAAAGAAAGTAATTTAAAGAATATATTTGGAAGATACCATGGTAATATAAAGGTGTTATACAAATTGTGTGAAGCCCTGTACAAAGGGGTTTCACATGAGCCCAGAGAACTTACATATTCTGGAACCTCTTCAGATTCATAGCATTATGATGTGTCTTCTGACCTTCAAATACATGTTTTCAATAGCCTTCTGAAAAGCACAACATATAAATATTATGAATTACACTAAAATTAAGCTGAATTCTGAATCCCTTAGGCTGTTCTGCCTCCTTGCTTACATTAAAACTGGTAGCATCATACATTCTGACAGGAGCTCCACCAAGTTAGCCTTAGTAGTGTTTGTTCTTCCTCTCTGTATCACCCTCCTGTCTCAGTCCTTCTGTAATACACATCTTAGTCTCAGTGCACTGTTACCTTCTCACTGCCTGAACAAAATACCAGGTAGAAACATCATATGCTCAAAGGGGATCCCTATGTCCTTAGCATTTTAATTAACCAGTCAATCAGTAGCATCTGTACTAAGGAGTTTGGCAATAACATGTTTACTTAATACTTCCCTACTACCCCTGGCTGCACAGCATCACAGTGAAATGTTAATGACCTGTTTGATTATCATTTGGTACTTCCATGCTCCAAAGACCTAAAAGGAATCTTTTTCATTCTAGCTCTGATGTTTTCTAGTACAGCCATGTCCTCAAGCTCCTTAGCACTTCTCCAGCCACTGTAGCTTCCGAACTCAACACAGGGTACTATTAAAGAGCTTACACACCTATTCACATTTCATACAAAGCAAAAATTCTTAGGAGCAAGAAATCATTACTAGAATTCCATCTGTCACCTAGGGATTTAAATGGCAACATCTCACCCCCTACTGTTGTGTCAAAGTTATATTCTATAACTCAGCACAGTGGCCAACCCATGCCAAACTTAGTTTAACAATTTTTAGTCACACAACTGTACACATTTATGTGGTATTAGAACACAGGGGACTATTTAACTCAGCTTAACACTGGGAAATGGCCATGGGAGAGGAGTTAAGCTTATTTAGCTAAAAAAGAGTCTAGAAAACATTTTCTACATATTACAAGTAAGGCTAATTTCTAGAGTTATAGGTTAAAGGGGACTAAACAGTCCAAAAAACCCTCAGGTATTACACTGCAGGTATTGTAAATTAAGATACATTCTTCAACTTTTGACTGTCCTTTAGCAATAATGTAGGAACAGAACATTTTTTTTTTTTAAACAACTGTATTGTCTTAATTTCAAATGTATCACGTTTTAAAAATACTATTGTGGGAATTTGGTATTTTATACCTACCAAATTTAGCTGGGGAATGTATGAGATTATATAGTAAGGTAAGCTAAGACTACCTAGCTACTAAATCCATGCCTTAAAATTCTATTAAAATACTAAGATTCATAACTTTTTTATAAGACGTGTCATGCTCAAGACAGAAGGCAGAAAATAAAACCCAACATGAAGACTCTTTCTTGCAGTAATATATTTATGTTGGTTGGTTTGTTGTGACTGAACATGAAACTAAGCCATTTACTGTTTGTTTTTTGACTTTGGGAGGGGGGTCGCCACCCAGCTCCCAAATAAATCACACAAGGCGGCTTATTATTACTTATAAATGCCCAGCCTTAGCTTGGCTTAGTTTCTAGCCAGCTTTTCTTAATTTAACCCATCTGTCTTTTGCCTCTGGGCTTTTCTCATTCTCTTACTTCTGTAAATCTTACTCTTACTCCATGGCTTGCTGTGTAGGTGGGTGGCTGGCCTCTTGAGTCCCCCTGTACTCTAGCTCCTTCTCCATCTTAGTTTCCTCTTCCCAGATTTCTCCTTCTATTTATACTCTCTGTCTGCCAGCCCCACCTATCCTTTCTCCTGCCTTGCTATTGGCCAGTTCTTTATTAGACCATCAGGTACTTCACAAAGGTACAGTAACACAGGTTCAGAGTTAAATAAATGCAACATAAACCAAAGTAACACACCTTAAAATATTCTATCATTTTAGAGCTAACATTTAAGTAATAGTTACTAATTTATTAGCAGCTGGTGCTAATACCAAGTCTGTTCTTCTGCATGAATATATTCTAAAGGTCAGAAACAAGACAAGGCCACCCTAAGCTTAACTTAGATGTAGAACATAAACCATTGAGTTTCAGAAATGCTTGATTAAATATATAAGCATGAAAAGCTAGAACAAATGTCCAATAACATGTTCTTTATTTCTTAATAACTGATTTTCATTTATACCAGATAGTGTTTGAGTTTAAAAATTGTGATACAAGGTGATTTTGGAAAGCTTTTAACTGAACTAGATGGGATTTGAGATCCTTTTAGTATTTAAGAAAAACAATGCATAAACTGGACAAAGTAGCCCGCCCACGCCTGTCATCCCAACAATGGGAAGGCTAAGGCTGGAGGATTGTCACAATTTTGAGGTCAATCTGGCCTATATAATGTATCTTGGGCTATCCAGGACTATATGGCAAAATCCTGTCTCAAAACACTAAAAACTTAAAAAAAAAAAAAAAAAAAAAAAAAAAAGCAACAACAAAAAACAGAGGAAAAAAAAGGTTTAAATTCACTGTGATTAAATGTATTAACATGCCCTTTTGAATATGTAAAATATATTAACCTCTTTTAATTTCACAGCTACCTCTGGAGGTAGTAGTAACATAATCTCAATTTTATATTGAAGATAGGTCAAAGAATTCTGTCAAGATTACTAATGAGTAGTGGAACATGAAAGAGACTAGGCAATGGACTACAGTCTACCTCTTCTCTACCAGTAGGTCAAAGTTGAAGACCCTAAAAGTAATATGCATTTCAGCTTTCATTCTGTTGTCAATATAAATTGGAAGAAAAAGATAAACAGCCCTGCTGTCCATGAATCATTTATTAGGCTGGGTTTTCAGAACTTTTATAAAAGCATCTTTGGGAATTTCAATGTTGCCAATCTTCCTCAGTTTCTTTTTCCCTTCTGTCTGCCTCTTCAAAAGTTTCATTTTTCGAGTGATATCACCACCATACTGAAAAATAAAAAATCCAAATTGGTTCAAAGGAAATGATTACGTAATTACACCAAGGAACACCAGAACCATAATCATAACATTGTGACCTCATTTGACCTCTCCTCAAAAATCTATATTATTTAATATAAGCATATTACATAGCTACAGTCTAATATACAGACTCTCAGAAGCAGACCTGTGTCAGAAACTTCACCAGGTACTTATGAAAAGGATTTTGTTTTCACAATAACAGATTTTTACTTTTAAAAAAGGCAATTCAAAAATCAATGTAGCAAGGTGCTGTGGGAATGTCTGTATATCAAATCTGTTGCTCTGATTGGTCAATAAATAAAACACTGATTGGCCAGTGGCCAGGCAGGAAGTATAGGCGGGACTAACAGAGAGGAGAATTGAGAACAGGAAGCTGAGTGAGGGAGACACTGGCAACCACCAACATGACAAGCAGCATGTGAAGACGCTGGTAAGCCACGAGCCACGTGGCAAGGTATAGATTTATAGAAATGGATTAATTTAAGATACAAGAACAGTTAGCAAGAAGCCTGCCACGGCCATACAGTTTGTAAGCAATATAAGTCTCTTTGTTTACTTTGTTGGGTCTGAGCGGCTGTGGGATGGGTGGGTGAGAGATTTGTCCTGACTGTGGGCCAGGCAGGAAAACTCCAGCTACAGCAAGGTAGATTTCAATTCCTACTCTTCCAACAGTAAGAAAGAGTAACTATAAATCTTTCATTATATATAAACTTATGGTAGTAATATAAAATTCTCTTTTATGCGGTATTGTATAAGAAAAGAGAAAATGAGAAGCATTTTTAAATGTAATTAAAATGATGCTAATATGGTTAAGCAGAAATTTACCCATTTAATATGAAACTTGGAAATGAAATACATGGTACATAAAAATTAAAATCAAAACAAATTTATAACCCCATTGATTTTAAACTCATTAACAATAATAAGGTAGAAAAAAACATAGCTAGATACATACACATTTTGCCAAAACATTTTTTCTATAGGCTTTCACACTGTAAAAGAAGAAATTTTGTTTAGGTTGAAAATTTATTACACAGTTCAAAAGTATTTGATTTCTATACACAATTCTTCTTTTAATAAAATGATAGTGTTCTTTAGACAAAATTGCTTTATGTAATTAGTTCAAATGTTCTTATATTTTTTTCATATACTAATTTTAAGATTCAAAAAGTTCATTTTAATGTCACCATATACTTTGATAAAAACGATCCAGGTTTGTGGTCTGCATGAGAGAATTATGAGCATTTGTGGCCTTAATAAAAGAATTACATTATTCCCAGCTCAGTCTAGAAATACTTTGAAAGCATCTTTTAAAAAATGGAATCATCACATTGTTGACTTGACTGTAAATGGATAATGACTAGTAAAGGTTTTATTAATAAATGTAGGTTTTATACAACCATTCAAGACAAAGTATTAATATATCCAACCATCAATTATACAATTGTATTATTATGACACTTTCAGATCAACACTAATTTTGAAAAGTATCTCTTTTACTTAATGTATTTTCAATTCAAGTTATGTGAAAATGACCATGTGGTAACTGCTCTATTTTTCTAGGATGGTCCCTAGAACTCTGCCTAATTTCTGGGTTTTCTTGGATACTGAATAACTGAAACAAAATAATGTTCAAAATGAAATTATTTTCCTAATGGGCATACATTTTATATAATCTATATCAAAATGGTGGTTGTATTTTACCAGGACTGATGCCTTAGGTTTAGGTTAAGCTAGAATTAAACAGCAATTCCCAATTTGTCATAACTGAAGAGGTACTTCTAACTTCCAGGGTCTTAAGATCCCTAAAGGTTGGGCAAGGGCAAGTGTTGCCAAAGACTGCACTTGCTACTACAGGAGTCTGACTTCATCAACAAAGCTAGCTTCCTACAGAAAGTGAGCTATTTTCCACATCTACTATAAACCAATGAGGGACGGACCTGATCTAGAAAACAAAACCCAACATGTTATTTATAATCTTTCCTGAATTAGTTCTTCAGAGAAAATATTTTACCATTACCTTAGATTCTGTTCCTGTCACTTATAATCTACCTGAACAAATTATAAACCATTGAATGAAACCGTACAGAAATCTCTTAACCCAGGAATTCAATGGAAATATGCAGAAATTCTTGAAATCTTCATAAATTATATCAATTGTAAGTAGCATCACTCAATGTAAGTAATGCAAAGTAATCGGACATCAGTGGATGAGTCAGAGCACTCATCTCATGCTGTACGAGACTGAAGTGTAGACCAACATTAAAACTTTCGTTTTGTTTTCTGCGTATATTGTTTCTAAAGCCAGCCTTGGACAAAAATGAATCTCAACTCACGTTTCTCTTGCAATTACTTTGCTTCCAACAGCAGCTTGGATTGCTATCTCAAATAGCTGTCTGGGCAGAGAATCCTTTAGACGTTCACATATGGTTTTGCCAACAGTGTATGCTTTCTCTCTGAAGACAGAAAAAAATATAGCTATCCTAAATATAAATATTTAAATTATCTTTATAGTCCATGTGCAGTAATTAACAGTAATAAAATTAAAGTGAGTTTTAAGAGATTCAAATAGAACTCAACACTTTCTACTTATTAGGCATTTTTTTGTAACTAGGTATTAATCTATACTGTGACTTATAATTGCATTGATTAAAAAATATAAAAAAATTGCATTGATATGGAATAATTTCTAACAGTCGGCCACTTTGTGAACATGTATAGATGACTTTTCATTATCATGAGTGAATTTTAGAAATATGAAAATCTTTTTGTTCTCAATCCCAAAACCATCATTATAAAGTTAAAAAACATTTTCTTGTACATTAACACAGTAAGGGAAAATTATTTCCTTTGGCTCTGATAATTCTATATTCTACATTTATTAATAGGGAAAGAACAATGTAAAAATAGAAGGAAAAATTAGTAGACTAAAATCTATCTTAATTATCTTCCAAAGTTTTACAAAATGTATCTGCTTCAATAAGAACGAAGAACCATCAATTACAGAAAAACACCCAAAAGTGATCATGTTCACAGTCAGTGATCTTTTTCTAGTCTACTTACCTATGTACCACAGTTACCAGCTCTTCCACAATATTTCCATTCAGTAGAATATCCATTTTTATAAGATCTGCAGCCTGGTAACCTGCATCTTCATAATCAAAACTAACAAGGAAAGAAAGAACAACGATAACATGATACTATCAGATTACACTCAAATTCCCTTTTCCTACAATGTTCATTACCTGCCCTCACCTGAAGAAAACCTGATTAAATTATTACCACACATAAAGTTTCATCTAATGGATATCTATGTCCATAGTAAAGAATCAAATGTATCAACCTTCATTTATGAACTGAGGGCCCTAAGTACAGGAACTATAAATCCCTAGAGAGAAGGAAAAAGAACTGGTTAGGGTAAACCAGGAAAATCTACCACTGAAGACAAATGTCAGCTCCTTTCTAATTGCCAACAATTAGACTTTGGTGGACTTTGACTAACACTACTTCAATGGGTCATTAACAGTTTTCTATTACCAATGGTAACATTGGTAACAGAAACAAAGAGAAACAAAAATCAAACAAACATATGTTTAGATAATGCACTAATGAACTGCCATTAAGAAAGGACACTTGGATTTCCTACACAGATATGTAGTTTGACCATTGAAAGTTTTTGTCAGGCCTGAAGAAACTAATACATGTAATAGTATGCATGGACCTAACCCATACCAAGTAGTTACAACAAAGCTTAGGTAATCAAAAGCATGTGCTCATGCTAGCTACTACTTTCATCAATATTGTCAAAGCTAACAGTGCTAGGAAAAACGTCTAAGTCATAAAGCCACTGCAACTACACAGACTGCCAGAAGGCAATATAAACAGTTTCTTGCTCATTTAACACTCAACTCTTGTACTTTTATTTGGCTGGGTTTCAAGTACTAACTTAAAAATATACAGATTTTTATTAGATGGACAACACAGTCCTGGGAAGACTTAGTTCTTGACTACAGCATTGGTAAATGCAGTGCATATTTAGCAATTTTCATAATAGTTACATCCAGTTTTCAAATATAAGTAGATGCTCCAGGGACCGAATAACATATACATATATTTTAAGTATCACTCCATCACAGATGGTTTTTGAAATTATGTCCAACTCTTAAGACACAAGGGATATAAAAACCATAAGAGGTTGTTTACTGTTTTGGATTAAGTTTGACAAATCAAAAAGAACTTTTTCCTCCTATAAGTAAATGTCACATACTCTATAATATCCACAAGCTACCTAACCATATATGATTCTCAACTGTCTTCAAGACAGTAGAAATTACTAAGGATAGAAGAGTAAATTCTTACTCTCAGCATTTTTAAAAGCTTCACTGAGACATTTGTGATTATTATTTTCTCACCTTGCATATCCAGAAGATAGAGACTTCAAAGAGTCATAAAAGTCTACCACAATTTCATTCAAAGGGAAGAGATATTTAAGCATAACTCTATTTTCATCAATAAAAATCATATTTTTCTGAATTGCTCTTCGTGCCTAAAGAGAAAGAGTTCAATGATAATTCACACAAATACTGATGCAAATAGGAAAGTTTTTAATTTCCAAATTAAAATTTCTATAAACAAAAGTAAAGAGAATGAAGGAGTATTACTTAATGGTCTACCAAAAATTTACAAGCAAGAGTTTTAATACAGGAACAACATTACTTTTAAACCAAAGCTTTTAATCTCTGTCAGAGCAGTTTTATCTTCAAAATCACACTATGTTCACTTTCAAGAACACAAATAGACTAAATCATACTGGAAGTCCCTTTGGGATAAGTATGTAGCTTTTATTTTCATTTCTTTGACTAACGTACTCGGAGTATGTAAAATCCAGATAGTTTCTCAACACTGCATCTGGATGTAGGGCCGTGAATCAAGAAATACTTCTTTAATTTTATTGAAGCCAATTTCACAGCAGAAGGAATGCTATAAATCCAAGCTTAGGTAAGCACTGCTCCCGAGGACTGGAACCTGCTTTGTGTTTCTACCTGGCAAAGCGCCATTACTTTCCCAGTGTATTCAGTTGGTGTGACAACAGTGCCCAGAACAACTGGTTCCAAATATTCTGTTACTTTTGACTTCTCAGGGAATTGTGCAGGGTTGATGATTGTGATTTCTTTTTCTTTATATTCCTAAAAATGAGAAAAGGGAATGGTATTTAAAAACAAACACTAATAAAATTATGTTTCTTAAAGGTTTGCTTTTATCATTCAGTATATTTTAGACTATAGTTATTGAACTTACTACAATTAACAAAGCAGCAGCAGCAACAATAACAACACACCTAAAGGTTAGATTATTACATAATATAACAAAAAAAAATCTTCCAATTACTACCTTTTCACATTGGTAGGAATGTTAATACTAAGTATATTAATATCTTTCTGTTATTAAAATTCACATAGCACATTATATGAACTATCTAGAAAAAGTATGACAAATGTTACATTTTAACTTGACTGGTTAGGGTATTATAATTAGTGTATAAAATTGGTTTATCTGTGCTAAAGGCAGCAGTGGTTTAAATGAAGAAACTGCCACTTAAATGGAATCCAGCACTGCTTCTAGCACTAATTTCAAAATTTCCCACAAGAATGAAGGTTTTACTTTTTTATAACATCAATTATTTATAACCAAAATTATCTTTTATAACTAAAACTTTTCTCATATTTAGTATATACACGTGCACTTCTTTATTAAATTTTCCCTTTCAGGTGGATACAAAATAGAAGTAAATATTATGGTACCTTTATCAATTTTGCAGATGAAAGAACAGCTTTGTATGGAACAGTAGGGGTTGTCAAAATAACAGAAGCATTATATTCTTGCTCTAGTCGCTGGTTGAAAACTTCCATGTGCAAAATTCCAAGAAATCCCAACCTGGAGAAAAGGGAGGAAAAACACCAAAAACCCTCCAATTATCCATTTCCACTGGGCTGTTTTCTGTTATTGAACACATTGCTACCTTGTAAAGAAGGGTAGAAATCAAGACTCATTCCAGAAATTTGCATCTCCTATATAATTTTATAAAATAAGACCCAGATCATCTACTATTTTAAATTAATATAAAAATTATCCAGCTGGGTGGTGGTAGTGCACGCCTTTAATCCCAGAACTCGGGAGGCAGAGCCAGGTGGATCTCTGTGAGTTTGAGGCCAGCCTGGGCTATCAAGTGAGTTCCAGGAAAGGCGCAAAGCTACACAGAGAAACCTTGTCTCAAAAAACAAAAAAAAAACAACAAACAAACAAAAAAAAAAATCCAGAAAACATGAACCCACTTGAGAAGTAAGCAGACATTAAGAGTTTAGTTATTTTCTTCATCTAAACTGATCTTTAGGGCTTGGGAAGATGGCTGGCTGGGTACTGACTCACTGTGCAAACATAAGGACCCAACTTCGACTTTGTAGCCCCAACATACACATGAAAAAGGCAGGAGCTGCAGAATGCACCTGTGACCCCAGTGCTGGGAGGAGACAGCAAAGTGCCAGGGTGACCTCCAGGGTCAGTGAGACACCGCCTCAAAAATTAAAGAGAATGAGGTTGATCTTGGATCCACGAGCATGAACATCATCTGGGCATGCACCCTGTATATACATGTGCACACATACACACAAAGAATGTAAAAAAATTTAAACTGATTTTCAGAAATGTTCGTGAGCAACGAATCCAATTAGAACTGATTTTCCTACAAAAATGTGACTCTACCTTACCTCCAGCCAGCACCCAGGGCCAGACTACTGTCTCGATGCACTGTCACACTGGAGTCATTTAGGGTCAGTTTTTCTATAGCACTCCTCAGGTTATTATATTCAGATTGGTCTATAGGGTACATTCCTGGGGACACAAACATAATATGAAGTCCTGTCAAAAAACAAAATTAACCAATTGGCATTTATATTACTTTTCTTTATTAAAGTGGTTGCAAGGTATCTTGGAAACCATTAGCTTTAATGAATATACAATTAAGTTGACACTCCAAACAGTAGTTTTATGCTTTTGGAGAAATACAAAAAGAAGAAAATATATAAACAACCAAGGGAATTAAGTCTACTCACAATTAAGCAAATTATGTTTATTTAAAAAACCAAAAGCACAAGATGGTCCACTACTGTGAGGAAAAATATTAGTAGTTGGGAAATGGCCCCAGAAATGAAGACGACACTGGGCTTCATTTCTAGACCGGTTACTAAAACTAAATATAAATTTGGCTTTTAGAAACTTACTGCTTTGGGCTGGGCAGTGGTGGTGCATGCCTTTAATCTCAGCACTAGGGAGGCAGAGGCAGGCGGATCTCTGTGAGTTCGAGGCCAGCCTGGTCTACAGAGTGTGTTCCAGGAAAGGTGCAAAGCTACACAGGGAAACTCTGTCTCGAAAAAACAAAAAACAAAAAACAAAAAACAAAAAAAAAAACTTACTGCTTAAACTATGGGAGCTACTACCAATTCCTCAGATTCTCTTCATTTCCTGCTTATGCTACACTTAACAAATCTTCTGAAATCCAAATGACTGACAGCCTAACACAGCAGTAATAAACTTCACAATCTCTGATGAAAGAGGACTAAGAGTAGAGACCAAGGTGAGAATAACCAGATGACCCTCAATTAGGTCTTCATTGTCTAAATGTCCGCAACACTCACAGTAATTCCTGTTCTGATATTACACATACTAGAGGCTACATTGCTGTCTACTGCATCCACAGGAGAACAGTCTAACTAAAGAGAACTCGACTAAGAAGAGGGATTAATTAATTCTACTGAGAATTGTAATTAAACATCCTAATTAGAAAAAAAATTAAAATATAATCCACTAACTTCTCAGAAAATAAAGAAGAAAATTCATGTTACTAAGATCTCTTACATACTTATATCTTAAGAAATCCAAAATGACCTCTCATATAAAACGTCATCATGTAAATGAAGCTGCAAATTTATACACAGAAGTACCACATACATATACACAGGCAAATGAAATGTCATCATATATATACATCACCAACAGATCTATAAGAATGTGTATTATCTTCTAGTACATTTTCTTTCACCATAGAAACAGACTTTTAATTAAAAAATATTTTGGCCCTTTGGTGTTGAATTTGTGAGCTCCTCACCTGCAAATACCATTGGTTTCGCTGATTTAAACCCAGGCAAGGGCTCCACTGGATGATTATGTAAATATAATGTATCTCCTATTTGTGCTTCAGTGACATCTTTCATCCCAGCAATCAGAAAGCCCACCTGTCCTGCATATCTAAATAAAATTAGCATATGCAAATATTTACTGCTTTTCTGTTGTAAGTACATACTCACAGTTCTGTCCTCCTAGGCATCTGTCACATACCTTCCAAATCAAGTAAGTGCCACACACTGATTTTCAACCTCTGAAGCTCATCAGGAAAACAACACTGTGTCTTATCCACTGTCCTAAATCTCTACACATGCCTAAACCTGTCTTTGTGATTCTGCCTACCTTTCACAAATTAAACACCAGCTTCTAACATCTGTTTTAAAAACACTTCAGGAGAATATCATGTCTATTATTATTTTATAAAGGTTCATTAACAAGGGGAAAAAAGATAAATTTTAACCAAACAGAAAAAAGTAAACATTTAACAGTCTATTACATATCTGACTTTCCACATGAAGAGGAGATTCCAAGAATTCAGTTTTAGGTTAAAAAAAACATATATAGTAGCAAACTCATTTACATGCAGCAGAGGAGCCTCCAACGAAGAGGCAGTAATGTTCAATGCATATATTACATATATACAAATACTACAATACATATATTACAATACATGAACTTACTTCAAAAACACTTCACTAAAACTAAAATGGACTGATTTGAAATGTGTCATGATTCATATGAGGCTTTTTAGATACAACATTAAACTGTGGAGTATGATCCATGGACTCAATATGCGACACTTTAATCTTCAGAGACAACAGGAAAAGCAAAATTACGTGCCTGATGTCATGGCTTCCTGTTATCAGAGAAGTCATTCAGCAGCCGTTTCACAGCTAACTCAGATTTGATTTTCTAGCGAATGCTAATTTCTTAATCCCACTCCTCTATAAATTTTAATTAATCTAGGTTTAATCCTGAATTCCACAGTGAACAAAGGAGTGGTCAGTTTCTGTAGCACCTTATATTGCAAAATTTGGTTGTGATGAGATGAAATGCAAAATGAAAAATAAATCTATCAAATGAGTTGAGGCACCCTAATATTTAATTGTCCCATCAAATACATTAACATAGGAACATAGGATTACACTAGATCACTAAGTTTTTCCTACTAATTAATAAAACCTAATCATTTTCATACCCATAAAACTGTCCACTACATACACGTAAGATCCTTTTTTTTTTCTGAGACCAAGTGTCTGGATGTACAGTTGCACTATATATATCATCTGTTTTAATTCTACATTATGAACATTCTGAGCACATTGGGAGAAACATATCCATAAATGTACTGTACATGCTAAAACAGATTACTTACAATTTATGAGTTGGCTGCTCGTTAGGATTCAAAATGCCTACTTCATTAACTTCATAGGTCTTCTTAGTGTGTGCGGATACAATTTTATCTCCTTTGGAAACCACTCCATCAAACAGTGCTATGTTGGCTACCACACCTCTATACTGGTCAAAGGTGGAATCAAATACCAATGCTTTCAGTGGGTTTTCACGATGTACTTTTGGACTATTATAAAAGATTAAATTTAAGCATATATAAGAAAATGTCAGAATAAGAAAAAAAGAAAGAAAAGAAAATGCCTATTTTCAACTTAGGAAATATGCTAATTTATTTTAATTTTGCAAAAGGTAATTACTGAAAGGCCAAAGCAAAAGGGCCTTTCTATAAAATGTTTGATTTAATTCAACCATCAACTTTAAATTTTGGAATCATTATTTCAAAACAATATATAATTTTTGAAATATATTCAAAAACATGTATTTGAAAATATTATGGCTGTATGTTCATTATATAGCAAAGACCAATTGCCAACGTACTTAAGTCCCTATATTACGATTATCAGAGAGATTGTCATTATCCTTGCTTTCTGTTTTACTATATTGAAATTGCCTCGTTACATTACTAAAAGCAAAAATGTATTCCACCGTACTGCAAGATCACTTGCCATATTCATTAGTTTAAAATGACAGATCGAGTTGAGGGCCTATTAATCTAAACTATTAAATTACTATTAATAACGTCTACAAGTTATTAAATTCTAAACTCTTAGACCTGAGTGAATAGTCTAACAACAAACCACTTACGGAGGTATTCTTTCAATGACTGCCTGAAGAACACTTTCAACGTTTGTCCCAAGTTTCGCAGAAATCTGAAACCACGCAGAAAGAATAGCACTGAGACCTAAGGCTGCATCCGTCCTCCCTGGGGCCTCATCATTTGATCAGGAGGAAGAATCCTCTTCCTCACCATTTGATCAGGAGGAAGAATCCTCTTCCTCACTTGTTTGAACCCAGAACAAGGGGAAGGATAAGGATTTCTTCTCATTATTCAGTGTTAGTGATCCTATGGTTTCAGGATTAAAGTATAAGAACATTCTTAGTGTGTTCACAAAGCAATGGAATGGGAAAACAAAAATTTTGATGAGTAAAAATGATGCCTTTTAATGAAATGTATCACTTTAACCAATATCTATCAAGTCCCAAAATACCTGCTTTTCAAAAACAAAATTACCACACAGACAAAATAACTTATAAGAAGTAATGCTTAGGGCAGGAGAGATGGCTCAGATGTTGAGAATACTTGCTGCCTCATAGAGTACACATCAAACATGCTGTAACTCCAGTTACAGAGGCTCCAACTCCCACTGCTGGCTTCCTTGGGCATCTGTACCACATGGTGCACAGTCTTGTGCTGGCACACACATGTACACATACCTGAAATTAAGTAAATGGACCCCTCCTTCCCCCAAAAAAGAGGATTAATGCTACATTGAATTTCAAAAGACTTTGGTTTTGTTTCAAAACATTAGTCCTGATATACAGGCTAACTAAATCTGTGATCTTAGGAGAGTATTGTAGAATATTATTTTAACATGTGTTACATTTGTTTATGCTATAGAACATTAATGATGCAAAGATGTGTTGTATTCTTTTTTGTTGCATTTGTTTAACTCTGTGAAGCTGTGTTACTGTGCCTGTGTAAAACACCTGATCATCTAATAAAGAGCTGAACAGCCAATAGCAAGGCAGGAGAAAGGATAGGTGGGGGCTACTGGTAGGCAGAGAGAATAAATAGAAGGAGAAATCTGGGAGGAAAAGAAGGAGCAAGAAAAGGAGAAGAGGACACCTGGGGCCACCCAGACAGCCAGCCACAGAGTAAGAGTGAAAGTAAGATACACAGAAGTAAAAAAAGGAAAAAGCTCAAACATAAAAGGTAGATGGGATCATTTAAAGTTAAGAAAAGCTGGCAAGAAACAAGGCAAGCTAAGGCCAGACAGCCATAAAAAAGAATTAAGTCTCCATGTATATTGGGTGGTGGGCCCCCAAAAGACCAAGACCAAAGAGCAAAAGAGTAAAAAAGAAAAAAAAAAAAATTTAGTGTTCCAACTTCCAACATTGGGCTGTAGAAAGCTGAACAATAGGAGAGTGATAAAATCTTTAAGCCTTAGCTCATTTAAAAGTAACACAGCAACAATTTATACATTCTCACAATATAAAAGGAGTTTTCTCACCTGAATCTAATGAAATAATAATAAAAGAACACTCTAAAACTACAAAAAAAAGTGATGAGTGCAAGGTAATCAAAAACCAATAAGTTTCAGTTAGGTCAATCACCTGAGATTTTCCTAAAAACAATCAACAGTTGTACTGCCTAGTTCTATGAACTGAGAAAATGTCTTTATAAGATTAGGCTACAGGCAAGCCTTAGGGTATTGTCTTAATTAGTGATTGATGTGGAAGGGCCCTGTTCATTGTGGGTGGTGCCAACCCTGGACTGGTGGTCCTGGGTTCTGTAAGAAAGCAGGCTGAGCAAGCCACAGGGAGGAAGCCAGTGAGTAGCACCCCTCCATGGCCTCTGCACCAGCTCTTGCCTGCAGGTTTCTGCCCTGACTTCCTTCAATGATGGACTACAATGTGGAAGTGTAAGCCAAATGAACCCTTTCCTCCCCAAGTTGTTTTGGTCATGGTGTTTCATCACAACAATAGAATTAACTAAGACAATCATCGTTTAAAAAAGGCATTTACCTTAATACATTCTTCACTAGGGATATCAAATACTTTACCTTAATACATTCTTCACTAGGGATATCAAACACTTTACCTTAATACATTCTTCACTAGGGATATCAAACACTTTACCTTAATACATTCTTCACTAGGGATATCAAACACTTTTTCAATCTGTTTTTCAACCCTTTCAGGATCAGCATTCTTCAGATCTATCTGTAAACAAAATTACTGAGTGAGCATAGTAAAAATAAAATTAGTCCATAGAAATAATATTTGGAGAGCAATAAAACCTTCTGTGAGTTAACCTAACTGACCTCTCCATGACTTTTCAAAAGAATATTTAAAATAATCTATATATTACCAATGTGATTTTAACAAGCGTAACTACTGAAAAGAAAATTCAAGCAACAAATAGATTAAAAAAATGTAAGCAGGGCAAAGTATATCAATTAACACCATCAGAACAGATTTTTAAAGTGAAGTCAGATTCAAGCTGTTTTACCTATGGGCAGGCTCATTTTACATTTAGCACCAATATCAAGATATGTAGCTTAATGCAGTCTGGATTTTTCAATTAGGATTCTTAACTCTACAGTATTGGATAGATTTATATGGATGAAGTTAGCATTGAGCTGTTTCATGGACTGCACTGATTCTTAGCTCTAAGCCCCTCTCCACGGTAGTGGGGCTGGCAGGTTTATTTTATCTGCCTTGAACCCCTTTCCTACAGACACAGCCTTTTCTCAGCACATGCAATTCAGACGAACCTTTTCAACTCTCTGAAAGGAATATTTGACCTGCAATTCTATCACAAGAAATTCAGAGGTAAATCCCACTGACAATCTAAATGAATAGTAACTACAGATCCCTCATATTATGAGAAAAAAAAACAAAAACATACTTCACAATTAAACACTAGATATATTTAGAAGGTAAAATAATTAATGGCATTGGTGTCTCACTTTAATTACCTTGTTTATAACTGGAATTACTGTCAACTGTGCTTCAAAGGCAAGAAAGAAATTTGCTACCGTCTGAGCCTGAATACCCTGGAAGCGAGACAAGAGAGACCGAGATGACTGCTTTGACACTAAATGTACCACAAAATTAGTAATTCCATACCATTCCCTACATCATCATCCAAGTGAGATTTTTAGATCATGCTAATAAAATGATACAATATGCCATCTGGAACATGGCCAAAATGACACATGGTGAACAATGCCTTGCGGAACCGTGGGGGTGGCTGCAGGAAATAGGCAGAGGGCCTTTACCACAAGTGCATTTTGTTTCCTGGACTGTTCCTGGATGTGATTTTGTGCCTCTTGTATTAAGCATTTGCATTCAATTCATAAGACGTGTTTATTCTTGTTGCAGCAGAAATGGGGCACTGTTAAGGGTTTTTAATGACTCTGTTTTGCTGATTTCTGTGGCATAGTTTCTGGAACAGGTGTTCCTTGCCCTCCTGTCACCTTTCTTCATGCAACTTGCTACAAAAGGAGCTAGTTCTCCAGAATAACTTCAGTCAGAATCTTCAGCTGTCTGCCCCATTCATTTCAGTGCCGGCTCTCGAAGACACATCTGCAAGGTGGACAAAGATTGACAGCGACACCCAGCCAGAGCCAGGATCGTGCCCTGAGACCTAAGGCCCTTTGCTCTTCCTCACTTGTGTTTCCCAAATAGTGAGTAGTGTTGGCCCCCAGCAACATCTGCAAGCATCACTACTACATTATGTAATAATAATGAATCATGGACTCCAACTTTCAAAACTGTGAGCCAAAATAAACTTGCTTTTACAGTTATTTCACATATTTCTATATAGCGAGAGAAATCTGAATTGCACCACCTCCGACTTTTCTGTACCATTTATGCTTCAGGGTTCAAAACCAAGATTACACTACTACCAAGAAATAGATTAAACAGGGTGAGTCAGCATCTCAATTTAACAATATTAAAGTATACGATTTAGAATAAGCAGTATAACAAACTTGTTGCTCAAATGTAGAAGTTCTATTTCCAAAATGCATTTTTACAGAGAGCTTTACAAAACAACCAACAGGTCATGTCACATCATGTATGATGAAAGATCTTACCTCATTTGCATCGACCACCAGTAAAACACCTTGGCAGGCCGACAGTGACCTGGACACTTCATAACTAAAATCAACATGGCCCTGAAAAGCAAAATAGTGGTTCCTTTAAATATCAGCTATAATTTTTAAAGGAACAGATATTATTATTGCTAATCTACTGATAAGACAAAAACTTGTAAAATATGGGGAGAGGGTTGTGAAAACATCTGAAACAAGTTACACTAACATCAAAAAAATGAGAAAACAAACACCAAATTTCAAAATTCAAGCCCCAAATGAAAGAATTTCATTTGCAATGTCAACAAGACTAACTGTGGCCATCTTTGCGAAGCCAGTATGAAACTTACCGGTGTGTCAATGAGATTTAACAGGTACTGCTTTCCTTCAAAACTGTAAAACAGAGTTGCTGTCTGTGCTTTCACGGTGATACCTCTTTCCCGTTCTACTTGTAATTTATCAAGAACCTGCTTATTTTTCTGTGTCTTATCAATTGTTCCTAGAAATAGAAGACACATCTATTCATTTCCCTGGGCTTTAAAACAAGACCAAACAAAAAATCAAACATAATTATCAGAGAACATTGGAGATACAATACCGAAATATAAGACACCAAGGTAAAACTAAATTCCCAATTACTCTAGGCAGTCACAAGCTTATGATATGAAATGAAAATACCTGTTAGTTCTAGGAGCCTGTCAGCTAGAGTACTTTTGCCATGATCCACGTGTGCAATGATACTGAAATTTCTAGTATCTTCAACAGGAAATCTAGACATGTCAGGTTTCTCCTAAAATGGGGAGGGAATAGAACATTTTGGGGGATAACATTTGCATAAAACAACTTACAAATTCAAAGAAAAATCTTTCAGTTTATGGAGAATTTCACTTACTGCAGTTACCTGACCTCAATTTTTACTACAATAAAGATACATGACTAAGCCTAGCTACAAAGAACAAATTACAAGAGACTTACTGTCAGTTTCATAAACAAAGCTAAATAAAACCCCCTTACTTAATACTTCATCAGGCATTGAGCCAATCGCAAATTTACTTCCAGTAATGGAGAATACCTTATCAAATAAAAAGCTCTTAGAAAATCTTTGAACGTAGTGAGACACACAGCAAACTTCAGGAAATTGGTATCCAAGAGAAACAATCAGGGGAGTGTGTGTACACGCTAGGCATTTTCCACCAGCCGGTATTTCATCAACAGGAAACAAGATGAAATTGTAATGAATGCAACATTTATTTTGGCTTTCTTTTGGTTACTCAATATAAGGCAGTTATGGTATAAGTGAATTCTTCAAACAAAACTGGAATAGTTGCATTGTAGTGTCTTTTCACCCCCATCGCATTCAGGTCAAAGTCAGGCAGACCCGCATCACTTTCAAAATACCCTGAACTGCGCCGAATACAAATCCATTTTTTCTAACCATAAGCTGCTGGAGCCACATCCTTGCACGGGGCCAAAAAGTTCCCTGCCTTGGCGTCCCGCAAACCTCCAAGTCTGATTATTATCTCACTCAATTAATGAAGCTGCAGGATCGGATGCAAGTCAAGCACGTTGCCCGAGAAAAAAAAAAACCTAACAAAAATCAGGAAAACCGCTGCTAGAGAGGAGCAGCTTCTCGGAAGGCTTTCAGAAGTAAAGCATGCTCCAGACCAACCCTACCCCTAAGCCAGGCTAGCGAGCAGCCAGGGTGGAAGGGCTCGCCCGCCCTCCGCGCACACGCGGAAGCCCCAGCGCCTTCCCCGGGGTGAGCCGGTCACCTTGAGCTCGGCCGTGCTGACGGGCCGGCGGGTGGCCCGGGGCTCCACGGCCGCCGCGTGCCGGGAGCGGGGAGGCAGCAAGCGCGCGGCCCCGGCGGCGGCCCACGGCCCGCGAGCCCGCCCCGCGAGCGCCCACATGCCTCGGCGGCTCAGCAGCAGGCCGGAAACGGCCACGCCATCCCAGGGCCGGCGTTTCCGCCTCAGCTCACAGCGCCAGCCGGGCCTGACGCGAGCAAAACGCGCCGCCAGCCGGCGGGTCGCGCCGCTTGTGACGTCAGCGCGTCTGCGCAAGCGATCGAAAGGTCAGCGGTCTGAATGGTGCAGAAACCGTGCGTTACCGCAGTCGCCCACGTTCTTGTTCCCTGCCGATCGCCCTGCCGCTGCCTCTGTCTAGGCTGCTGCAACCGGATGTCCCGTCAGTCCCTGCACTTGCTGGGGCGAATGCAGTCGGAGAGTGGCCCCCTAGGCCGACTCCCAGCATGCAACGGCTCCCCACAGGGTCAGGGAGTCCATAGGTCTAGGAAATGAAATGCAGCATCTGAGTTCTGCTGCATGGGCACGCCGCTTGACCCCCTCCACTCTGGAGCCCACCACGTCTGGGGAGTTCTTTTGAAACACTTACGGGGAAAACTGGAGAAATTAGTTCGGATTTAGCCAGTAGGAAGCAATAAAATTACTAAAAATAAATAAATAAAAAACAGGGGAGCAGCACTTCGGAAGGCAAAGAGGTGAGCTTATCTGTGCCCATGCAAAAGTAATTCTCACCTCAAAATTGGTAAGAGGATTTATTCTGCAGTCAAACAGACCATGCCCCCCTACCCCATCCAACACGGGTTAAGGATAACCTATAATTTGATGTTCCAATGAAATAGCGATTTTTAAGAACTTTTTATAATGACAGAACAAAGAAAGTCTTAAATAAAAAATATTTTTTCAAATAGGTTGATAAAACATTACCGTTACAACACAACTTAGAAATCTCAGCTATAGGCCTCGGATGCTACATGAGCACCTTCTTAGCCTCTGTGGTTGGTAGAACTAGGTTTAATTAATAGTTTTCAACTGGTTTTTATCTATGTCAAGATGATAGGTCTATCTTTAGATCTGTTAGCCACAGGGTGAATACCTTCCTGTCCTTCAACTGTGTATCCCTTAGTTTTCTACTAGGTGTTCTCCAAGTAGCCAAATTTACTATCCCATCTTCTGGAAAGGAAGTGCATGTCTCCTGATTTTACCTTGCTTCTACAGTTCCTCAAAAATCTCCTTCAAGGTACTAACATATAACTGCCCATCTCTAGATTCTGCTTGTCCCATGTCTTACACCTGACCTTTATTTGCATGCCTCTCACAGGAATTGTTCCCTTGCCTAACCAATTCAAGTTTCTGGTAGTCAAGGACCCTGTTCAGGTGCCACTAGCTGTGATCTGCACATCTTTGGGATTGATCTGACTGGGGTAATGGAGAAGGAAGACACAAAGGACATATGTACAGACAAGTTAGGATTGGGTGAGCTGTGTGTTCTTGTGACACACCAGTAGCTTGGAAGCTAAGAAGGCTTATATACAGCTGAAGGAGGAGACAAGTTAGCTAATCTTCATACGGGTGTCTCTGTAGTGCAGCAATCTCTGCTGTAGTCATCTGTGGGGCGTTTACCCAACCACCCCCACAGTTCCCCAGAGTTTTCTTGAGTGCGAGCAGCAGGAAATATTAGATAGAAGGATTTATTGCGGAGAGTATCGCGGAGATAAACAGATAGAAAATAAAGGATAGCCTCGAGAGGGCCTGGAACCTATTCCAACGGGCCCTGACTGTCTCTGCCCTAGGGTTTTTATAGAGACGCCAAGGGGTGGAGCAAAAGACCTCCTCCCCCAGCACAGCCAAGTGCAGACCATCTCAGACACCTGCACTCAGGCCCGTGGTGGTCTAATCATCCTCTATGAGGACCTGCTGGGTAAAGCCACGAGGAACCCGAGAACGGGCTCCCACAGTCATCCAGGAGGAAGAAGCTGTTGTTAACTTTTTGCACATGCTGTCCACATCTATTGTCTGACCCAGAGGAAGGCCTTACCATTCCCTGGGTTCTGTGGCATTGACAGCAGTGACATGACCATGCTCATGTTAATAATATACATTCATTAAGGACTTCAACTGCTTCCCACAGCCTGGGACCACCTGCCCAGTGAATAGTATAGCCCATAGTGAACTGGGTTCTCCGACATCACTTAACAATCAAGACAAACTCCACAGACAAACCCAAGGCCAATCTGACCTGGGCTGTCCCTCCACTGAGACTCACTTCTCCAGTGACCCTAGCCTTTGCCAAGTTGACAGTAAAAGCTAACTGCCCAGACTAGAACTAGAACTCCTTGTTTATGAATAGATTGACTTTTTCTTTTTCTTTCTTTCTTTCTTTCTTTCTTTCTTTCTTTCTTTCTTTCTTTCTTTCTTTCTTTCTTTCCTTCCTTCCTTCCTTCCTTCCTTCCTTCCTTCCTTCCTTTCTTCTCTTTCTTTCTTTCTTTCTTTCTTCTTTCTTTCTTTCTTCTTTTTATTTACTGTCTGGCTTCCCAGATTAAAGTCTTTGATCTGTACAAATGAAGTGACATCCATGTTCTCTTTCTTTGCCCCATGGACCATAAAAGCTCCACAAAGCCAAGGCAGTGCCGAGAGAGCAGTACCTGTACTCCTTGGCTGCTCATTTCTTGAGGAATACATTTCTTTTTTGTTGTTATAGTTGATAGCTTTTGAGATGGGGTGGTCACACTTTAACCTTTCTGGCTTTAAAGACTTGGCGATCTTCTTGCCCCAACCTTCCAACTGCTGAGGTTATAAACTGTTAGCTAACATGCTTAGCTTGACGGCACATTTCTTCATGAACACAAAGACATAAGCTATGAGCTCATGAAGTAATGCTAGGAAACATCTGTATTTCATATAAAAATGACACTTTTTTCATTGAAAATAGATTTTTCTCTCATACAATACATCCCAACCACATTTCCTTTCCCTCAACCCCTCTCACTCCCCCCTACCTCCCTTCTCCCCCAGATCCACTTCCCCTCCATTTCCTCTTCTGAAAAAGAGCAGGCCTCCAAGAGACAAAGGCCAAGCTGGACAAATCAATATAAAATAAGACAAGGCAAAAGGCCCTTGTATTAATTGCTGGACAAAGCAACCCAATAGGAGAAAAAGAGTCCCCACGCAGGCAAAATAGAGACACACCCACTCCCACTGTTAAGAGTCCCAAAAGAAGACCAAGATAATAGTGATAACATGTACACAGAGGACCTAGTGCAGAGCCCTTCAGCCCCCATGCTTGCTGCTTCAGACTCTGTAAGCCCATGTGAGCCTGCTTACATGGGTGACTTGGAGGGCCATGTTCTCCTGGTGTCCTCTATTCCTCTGACTACTGTAGTCTTTCCTCCCCTTGTTCCACAGGGTCCCCTGATCTCCAAGGTAAGGGACCCGTTGAAGACCTACAATGTAGACTCTCTCTCTCTCTCTGAATGAATAATGTCTGAATGTGGGTCTCTGCATCCATCCCCACCAGCTGCCAGAGGAAGCCTCTCTGATGGTGACTGAATATGGAGCCAATCAACGAGAACAACAGAATATCATGAAGAATTAGTTCATTGATGTTTTTTTGCTAGTCATGTTTGGATCTACCCTAGGTATCTTGGCTATCCAGGCCCTGATTTCTGGCCATCCAAACAGTGTAGGGCATGGGCTCATTTTTGTGGCATGGACCTCAAATTAAACCAAACACTGGTTGGCCACTCCCACAAATTGTGTGCCCCCATTGCCCCAGCACATCTTGCAAGCAGGACAGATTGTAGATGGAGGTTTTTGTGGCTGAGTTGATGTTCGAGTTTCTCTTTCTGTAGCCTGCAGAGTACATTCCTATGCCAAAGAGACCAAAATGTAGGGGTGAAGGCTCCATGCAGGCACTAGTTCAACCTCTCTACAGTAAATGGGCTGTGTGGATATTTTCCTTAGCAATGGAGCCTTACTGTCAGTTTTATGAGAGCAACCTTTGATCACAGCATAGCCTAGGTTGTTTAGTGATCTCCATGGGACCCCGTTGGCCAACAACTCAACCGATTGCAACCCTGGCTATAAATGATGGGCAGTTCAGACTCCATATTCTCCATTACTCAGACTTCTCACTATGGTCACCCTCAAAGATTCCAGGAAGTTTCCACTGCACTAAATTTACAAACACACACACACACACACACACACACACACACACACACACACACACACAATCTTAGGGTTCTATTGCTATGATGAGATACCATGACCATGGTTACTTTTATAAAGGAAAACATTTAATGCAGACTGGCTTACAGTTTCAGAGGTTTAGTCCATTTTTGTCATGGCAAGAAGCATGGTGGCATGCATGCAGGCAGACATGGTGCTGTAAAAGGAGCAGAGAGTTTTACATCTTGATCCACAGGCAGCAGAAGGAGACTATGTACCAAGCTCAGCATAGCTTGAGCATATAAGATCTTAAAGCCTGCCCCCACAGTGACACCCCCAATGCTCCACAATTTCAGCCATCTCTCCCTGCACACTTTCCATCCATTCCCCAGCTTTATCCTTCCTGCTCCCATCCCCACCTGTCTCCAGTCCACCCATAAAACTTATTCTATTTGTCCTTTCCAGAGAGGTCCATGTGTCTCCTCTAGAGTCCTTCTCTTTACCTAACTTTTCTGGGTGTGTGGATTGCAGCTTGATTATCATTTACTTAACAGTTAGTATTCACCTCTTAGTGAATACATACCATATTTGCCTTTCTAGGTCTGGGTTACCTCACTAAGGATGATATTTTTTTCTAGTTGTATCCATTTGCGTGCAAAGTTCATGATGTCATTTTTTTAACAGCTTAGTAATACTCCACTGTGTAAATGTGCCACATTTTTTTTATCCATTCTTAAATTGAGGTGCATTTAGGCTGTTTCCAGTTTCTGGCTGTTATGAATAAAGCCACAATAAACATAGTTGAGTACGTGTATTTTTGGTTGGATGGAGTGTCTACTTTATTAAGACTTTTTATATGTTTTCTATAGAAATATGTCAGGAGCTATGGGGATGCGTCAGTGAATAAGATGTCTATTATGCAAGCATGAGGACCTGAATTTGGATTTCCTGCAATCCAGGCAAAGTTGCTGAAACCACAGCATTAAAGAGATCAAGAGAAGTATACCTGAGCTGCACCCTGGCCAGCAGTGTAACCAAAACTTCAAGCTCCAGGTTCAGTGAGAAATTCTGTCTAAAAAATAAGAAGGTGAGGTACTGTCAAGAAAGATATCTGATGCTGACCTCTGGTTTTTTAATGTGCACACACTAGTATGCATGCCCTGTATACACACACACACACACACACACACACACACACACACACACACACACAGAGTTAAAGTAAGATAAAAGTGATTTAATAATGGATATTAATGGGTGCTAGATCTTAGAGTTGCCCCCAAAATCAAGGGCTGGGGAATACCCACAAAGAATGTGCCAACCAATCCTGAGATGGAGCCAGTTGAGATTCCAGATAGGGAAGCACTTTATCCTAGGGTAATCAGCCCACTGCATTTACTACAGAAAAATGTTCAACAACAGCGACAGAGGGTTGTGTGTTCCACAAAGGAGTAAATGTCTGGAGTTTACATGAAAGGGGTTTAAGAAATTTGGCATAAGGTAGTTTCTATTAGTGCTTTGGGAAGCAGCTAAGTGTCTGGCAATGTTCAATAGTTGGGTTCGAGCCTGACAGGAAAGAAAGCAGCTGGTGTGGTCAGAGGGTTGTCAATATACCCTGTCTCTTTTGGTCAAGGTCAAAAAATTGTGAGGGGACCTGGAAGACTCTACGATGTGGGCTTTATCTAATAAGCTACTATATATGCCTACCTCCACACTTCAGTTTAAGCCTGTGTTGACTGAGATCCATTGAAACAATGTTTGTTTGTTTTTCCTCTAATTCAGAAAGAAATCGTCAGTTTTAATAGCCAACGAATAACACTTTTTGGTGATGAGGATCTGAACCTTCTAGAAGTGTTGCAGGAGAAACCATTATGACTTAAGCCACATGGCTCTTATACAGTAGGGTTTCTATTGCTGTGATAAAATGCCAGAACTGTTAGCAACCTGAGAAGGAATTGGTTTATTTCACTTCCACATCCACATCATAGTCCATTATTGAAGGAAGTCAGGGAAGGAACTCAAGGCAGGAACTGATGTGGAAGCCATAGAGGGGTACTGCTTACTGGCATGCTCTCATAGTTTGCTCACCCTGCTTGATTACAGCACCCAGGACCACCAGTCTAGGAGTGGGACCACCCATAGTGATGTGGGCCCTCCCACATCACCCATCAATCAAGAAAATGTACCACAGGCTTGCCCATAGGCTAATCTGGTGGTAACATTTTATCAGTTGAAATTCCCTCTTCCTAAATGATTCTAGCATGTGTCCAGTTGTCATAAAACTGATCGGCATACACTGGGTCAGCAGGAAGTTCTCTGAAAGAAATTTGGGTGCTGACAGGAAATGAAGGTTGAACATGGAACATTAACAGTATCCATTCTAAGAACTGCAGGATTCAAACAGTCTAGAAAATGAACATATGCACATATGCCAACAAATTGAACTTTGCCTCTTAACAGAAGTGATTTTCTTGTAATTTAATTTGCTTTTAAAAAATTTCCATAAATGTTGGAGCTGTAGCTCAGCTATAGAGCACTCGCACAGCATGTGGAAGGCCCTAAGCTTGATGACCCAAGTGCTGTAAAACACAAAGAAAGAAAAATAACCTTTGGTGCTTACTTCTTAATACTTTGTTTCTATTCCTTTCCCTTATGTTATTCGTTCATGTACATAATTATTTGTATAAATCTGGTTAGTTTTCCACCTCTAATTCCTCTGATTTGTCATTCAATACCTCACATCAGTCTTGATTTATTTAAAAGCAAGTTACCCCAGGACAATCTTTTCCCGATGTGCTTATTTCTCTGTGACAGGTATAAAATTTTTATTTCTTTTTGCTCCTAAGGAAGGGAGTTGTCACGTCCTGAATAAAGAACATGAGAAATAAACATCGAATTTTAAAGCAGCTCTAGGAACATGAGGAAAATAACCGTCAAAAATGCATCGGAAATATCTTGCAAAGGGACTCTTCAGATAACAGAGAGTTTAACTTTTCCATGAACGATGGTAGCAGATTTTTATTTTTATTTTTGGTATAATCAGGTAGCCATCAAATAGCCTTCCATTATAGGCCTCTTTCAGAATTTCTGCTCTGGCCATATTAACGGTGCAGCAATTTTTAGATCTCTTGGTTGTCAGTATTTCAGTAGTTTTAGAAGGTGTGTTTTAAGGTCATATAGTTCAAAATTTTCACTGTTTTGATGGCGGAAAACATAGCACCAAGGGGATAAGTTAATTTCCTGAGGTCACACAGCTCAAAATATTGCAGAAGGAAAATGTCAGCTTCCATGGCTGTAGAAAACAATGATTTAGGAACCCCTGGGGCAAAATACTGTTTGTCAGCATTGGATACTTTCACTACTAGAGGAAGAGGAGAACCAGAGGAGCCTCTCTATTATCTAAGTAATGAATGGGTGATTGAATGGAACCTCTCCCATCTTTCTTCTGAGAACAGATAATTTAGAGAGAAAACATATGATCATAATACATCAAGAGAAGGTACATAATGGCTACTGCTTTGACTTGCCAGGTAAATAAACTGTCTTTTTCCAGTAACTGAGAGTTATATAATTCTGACATGATATTTGTGAGGATTTTTGGTACATTTAACTATTAGAATTAAATCAGTTAATAAACTCATATAGTGATATTGAAATGTGTCAATTCTTGAGAGGATCATCGTATGACTTACATGTTGTTTCAGAACATACACTTGTTTATTATTAGTCTGTGTGTCAAGAAAAGGCAGAGATTACTGAGTCCCCTATCTATGTGCATTATTTTGAGAGCCTTTGGGGCCAACAGTTCTTAGGGAGGTATTCCACCAATTTGTCTATGGGGAAATAAAAAATATGACTTTAACCCCTTTGGTTCAATGGCAGCTAAGAAATACACTGGGGATATATAAACAAACATTACATAGAATTTTCAAATAGGTACCTTCACATCACCAGAATTTAGCAAAATTATAGGTGGTGTTTTTAGAGATGTAGAGTAATGAATGGGAACTGGGACCTGACTCTTAGACTAGAGATCTCCAGAAACAAGCACTATGCATTTTAAGGTGGATTAAATCTTATCACCTCCTTCAACAATCTCCCAACAAGTGGATTATGACACCTTTCCATTGAATCTGTGGTGTCCTTAGTGACGTAGATAATAAAGTGCAGTGGAAGTAATGCAGCCTTATCTTTAAGGCACACTAGGAAGTTATTTACTGTTTGCCTTGGTTACTTGGAATGCTTTCTTCGGTGTCTAACTGCCATTTAATAAGACTACTACCAATCTTGAGATTGTGAGGATGGAAGAGCCCATGTTGAAAGTCTCCCATGGAGAGACATTTTGACAGCAAAAAGACAGAGAAATAGATGCTGTGTTTTTTAAGTCTCCAGTTTGTCTCTGTTGAGGCCATAGACATCATGGAACAGAAAAATGTCGTCCCTGCATCTTCTTTTCCAAATTGTTGATGTGTGCTTGAAAGGAATGTTTGCAATTTTAAGCCACCGAAATTTCCCCTTATTGAAAATAGGTTCTTTTCTCAAACAGTATGTCATAATTATACACACCCCACCCTCTACTCTTCTCAGTTCCTTCCCACCTCTTCTTCCATTTAGATTCACTCTTTCTGTCTCTCATTAGAAAACAACAGGCTTCTAAAAGGTAACAAATCAAAATATAAGATAAAGCAAAGACTATTGCGTTGAAGTGGGACAAGACAACCCAACAGAAAAAACAGCCCAAGAGCAAGCACATGCATCAGGGACCCACTCATTCACTGGGGGACCCACAGAAACACAAAACTGAAAGCCCTAATATATACGCAGAGGATCTAGTGTAGACCTGCGCAGGCCCTGTGCTTGCTGCTTCGGTTCCTGTGAGCTCACGTGAGTTCTGCTCTCGGTTGATCTAGAGAGCCTTGTTCTTCTGGTGTCCCCCATACTCTCTGACTCTTAAATTCTTTCTGCCCTGTCTTTGGCAGGGTTCTCTGAGCTCTGAGGGGAGAGATTTGATGGAGATATCCCATTTAGACCTGAGTGTCCCAAGCTCCCCTCCCCCCATCTGTCTCCTTAATGTCTGGATGTGGGTCTCTGCATTTGTTCCCATCTGTGGCAGGAGGAAGCTTCTTTGATAATTAAGCTACTAAATTTTTAAGTGGTTTGTAATGAAGAAACTATTAGTTAGCATGAAGTTTTACCAATTTACATATTGGTCCTGATGATGCAGAATTCCTCTACTTGTCAACCATTTAATTGATTATGATATGTCTGCATAACTGTCAGATACAAAGTGAGTTGTTGCAGTTACAGATGTTTCACAGCTTAGTGTCTTTTCAGTACATGATAGTTCACGTAAAAGATGCTAAGGAATTACAGATGCCCCACCACCACACCACATTCCCTCATAATTCATACCTCCTCCTCCTCCTCCTCCTCCTCCTCCTCCTCCTCCTCCTCCTCCTCCTCCTCTTCCTCTTCTTCTTCCTCCTCCTTCTGCTCTTCTTCTTCTTCTTCTTCTTCTTCTTCTTCTTCTTCTTCTTCTTCTTTTTCTTCTTCTTCATCATCATCTTCCTCTTCTTCTTCTAACACATCGAGTCTAATTAGTACAGTCCATATGTACATGGGTGTAGGGCAATCCACGGGTGTAGGGGCAACCTATGATGGGCCACATTCCTGAAGAAAACTGACTTTCTTTTCCAAAAGGACAAAGTAAACATGATTTATATGCTTTGTATACATATATGAAATTAGCAAAGAATATCAAAACACCTAAAAATGACATTTTATTCATCTGTAATAAAAATGAAAAAAAATGTAGATAGAAGTTCTTAGTATTGGTTTCTACTGCAGCTGTCAACAACAGAGAGTTCATTTCTGGTTTTGCTAAGCTGTTGTAGTAGTAAAGGGGGACTGTTTTAGCTTACCTGTGTAGGCTTCATTACTTCCCACCATTCTCAGCTAGTTGTCAATGTTTCGTATTGTTGAATAATTACAAATAGAATAATAACAGAAGGTAACGGCTTCAATCGGGCAGACAGCCATTGAAACAAAGGGAATTGGTGAAAAATACAGCTTAGAATAAGAGTTAATCAAGCTTAGTGAAAAATTAGATGATTTTAATCATTCGTGTGAATGATTACATTTTGGTATCACTTCTTAAGACTGGATCATTTCTTAAGACAATGAGGAAGTCAAAGAAAAGAAATCATTTTGGATTACATTGTGTGTGAAATTTGTATCCTGTAGATTATCTGGAGCTGAGAAGAAAGGTCCAGGGTTCTGAAAAATTTTTATATATATATGCATTTTACACAGCCATGAGAATGAGTAAGATCAAACAAAAGAAAAAGAGCTAGTGAAGGAGAAGAGTGAAAGAAATGGATTTTGAAAGGGGGAAAAGGAAGGTTTGTAAGAAGATCATGTTCTTATCAGATGAGATATTTGGTCATATTCATTTTTGGTCATTAGAATTTAGAAATGGTTATTTAAATAGATAAACTAGAATTATCAGTGATGATGACTCTGTGACTATCTTTTTGATTGATCTAAACTCTGTCCTTTAAGACACACTAAAGCAATCAGATGATTTGTTAATGGGGAAAAACATTTAAATCCATTTTGCACATGTAAAACATTACATTTTTAAGAGTAGCTTTAAAGTACTCTAGCATCTGTATTAATGATCCGTTAATGCACTTCTCAGGAAATTGAAGTCATTTGGTCTTCAGTGTTTCATGGCTTACAGCACACTTGAGGCTCAGATTAATTTCATTTTTACATACCGTTTTTGGTTGATGTATTTTTGCAATTCATTTAATCAATCCAGGCTTTCATGAGGGAAATTGTGTTTAAAAATGTATAGTCACAAAAGTTTTAAATTATCTAAATGGAATAAAATTTAAAATACCTTTGGTAAACTTCTCAGTGAATTTACATGTCAGAAAAAATATTCCTTAATTTTCTGCTTTAAAAAACGACCTATGTTCTTTCAAAAGAAACTTTGATGCCAGTTACCCTGACTTGATCAGTGCACATATGAGTGTGTTTTCAGACTGGGCTCCATTAATGAATAAAATTGATACATCTCAGAACTATCTCCTTAAACCTCCCCAGTTCAAAGTTACTGCTCAGTTATTGGCTTCAGGTCTAAATGCCAAATTGCCAAGCTCCTTCACTCCTTATAGCCTTTTCTTGAGATGCTCTTATACAGCCTCCCAGGGCCTTCTTTCTCATCAATCAGTTCTGTGCTCAGATAAACCTTTCACAGATTGTCATTAAGATCCTCTTCCTGAATTACTCTCCATTTCACATAGTTAATTTCTGATTGCTATATATATGTATATATATGTATATATGTGTATATTCAGAAACACACACACACACACACACACACACACATATATATATATATATATATATATATATATATATATATATATATATATATACTGTCAGAAGCATAAGCAGTTTACAAGCTGCAAATGAATTTTACTGACTAGGCACACCTATAAGTAGAATAATGAATGTGCCCAGTTGGCAGAACATGCGGTTACAGCATCATATAGGATAAGAGATAGTTTTGTCTCTTGTAGTTAGTATTTACATCTGGTAGGGTCTGGGTTCTCATGATCAACTCACCAGCCAAAGTAGGATCAATCCATTCTACATTTTGTACTACTCTATCCCCTCTAGGTGCACACTAAGTTTTTCCATTCCTTTAGGCAATATAACCTGGAGACTCACTCTTAATAATTGGCACTGTTTATTCCTTGTCCTTATGTCTATCTCTCTCACCTTCTACAGTATTAGCACAGTTATTAGAAATGAGGGAATTGTTTTCTACTTCATTCCTTGTTCCTTGAATGTTCCCATTAACTCTTAATACCATCTATGTAATAACATTTCTTTAAAACTCTTGTCGTTAAAATAACTCTTTCCAGAACAGTTATGCTAATAACTGGATGCTGTGGGATATCTTTCAGTATGCTGTGAATATGTGTGGCTCCCACTGGATAATAAATAAATCTGTTTTGGCCTATGGCAAGAAAGCTTACAGCCAGGCTGGAAATCTAAGCAGAGATACATAAAGATGAAGGGCAGAGTCAAAAGAGATGGCAGCTGCCTCCAAAGGAGCAACAAGATGCCAGCAGACCAGTAACGCCAAGGCCACATGTCAACATATGGATTAATAGGAATGGATTAATTTAAGACGAAAGAGCTATCTAGCAAGACGCTGAAGCCATAGACCATACAGTTCATAATTAAAATAAGCCTCTGAGTAATTATATTATAAATGGCCATGGGATTGTGGGTTTGAGAGATTTGTCTGGACAGCTGGGCAAGACAGGACCAGATAAATTTCCATCTACATGTGTAATATTAAACTTCACAACCTACTCTAACCATTCAGGCCAGCAGTGTGGCAAGCATAGTAAAAACAAAGAGAGCACATAGCACACATGCTCCTGGAGTCATGCCCAGAATCATGCAGTGAACTGTCCACAGGTCCTTGCCAAGTGAATGAGGATCTCCAGGGTCTTGCCACAAGGAGAGCCATTCATGCTATTCTCAGGCCTTTGTCTCCTGAAGAAGTCACATGGCCCTCACCCCTGGATGATCATTGTGCTGGTTAGTTTTAATCTCAACTTGATACAAGGCTAAAGTCTTCTGAGAGAAAGGATCTTCAGTTGAGGAAATGCTGACATAAGATTGGGCTACAGGCAAGTTTGTAGGATATTTCCTTAATTAGTGTTTGACGGGGGAGGACAAAGCCCATTGTTGGTGGTGCCATCCCTAGGCTGGTAGTACTGGGTTCTATAAGAAAGCAGGCTAAGCAAGTCACCGAGAGCAAGACAGTAAGAAGTACCCTTCCATGACCTCTGGATCAACTCCTGCCTCTAGGTCCCTGCACCGTTTTGAGTTCTTATCCCAATTTCCTTCAGTGATGAACAGTACTGAGGAAGCATAAGCCAAATAAGCCCTTTCCTCTCCAAGCTTCTTTAGTCATGGTATTCTACTGCAGCAATAGAAACCCCAATTAAATCAGTAATGCAGGCTTTGAACTCTGTCTGCTGCACTTCCAATATTGACTCTTCTACTGAGTATCTGATATCTCTGGGCAAATTATTTCATCTCTTTCTTTTTTTATAAAATGGCACAGTTAAAAACTCATTTAAGTGCTACAAAAGTTAAATTACCTACACTTAAAGTTTGTATATAGTCCTGACCTATTCATTATTAGTTGCAGATGTAATATAATGTGTACTAAAATATATGGCTTTGAATTCAGACCTGCATATCCATTTTTGTAATCATGCATCAAGACTGGGGTTTGTCCAGGCATGGTGGCTCACACCTTTAGTCCATGCCATTACTCCAGCGGCAGAGACCAGTGAATCTCTGTGAGTTTAAGGTCAGTATGGACTACATAGGTCTAGGCCATCCAAGAACCTTACTTCTAAAATAAGAAGGACAGACTCTGATACTCAGTATTTGGTCCTCAATAGACATGTGGATGGATGTTACTTTACCACTGACATAGAAATAGAAATTATTAAGCAAATTAATTTTTTTACTTCAACACCAGGATTTGAATATGTAGGGAATCTGAAGTCCTAGAAAGAAGACTCAGAAGAAAGAAAACCATAGGGGAAATGGCCCTCAAAGTTATCTGATCCAGGAGGAATGGAGAATATTAGCTATAATGTCTACCTGGGTCAGAGCTAGAGTGAAGTTTCCTGGTAGAGAGTGATTCAGTGATGTAACACAGAGAGCCAGCTGTGTACCTTTCTAGGGCAAGGATGAGTTAGAGCCTCTAGTGTTTGGAGTTGGCTTAAAAAGAGGACAGAATGCATTCTGTATATGAAAACACCGGATCAGGGTGAGAAGGTGGCAAATGGCTAAAAAGCGCTTGATGTGTAAGTGCAAGGACCTGTGTTTGGATACCTGGTACCTATATAAAAAGCCAGGTGTGGTGGCACACCTCTAATCCCAGTGATAAGAGATGGAGACAGCAGGATTCTGGGAGTCTGTAGCCAACCTATACAATGGGCTAGCCAGGTTCAGTAAAATTCTTTCTCAGAAAATGACATGGAGAGTGACAGAAGGCACCTGGTGTCGAGTACTTCTGGCCACATGCAACACTCCACACCACACGCACCCCCAACACACACAACAAAACAAATATACAAAAACTAGATCAGAGTAATGTATAAACCTTAATCTCAGCTGCAGAAATTAAAAGCAGGTAAAGTCAAGGTCAGGTCATAATTCATCTTCCTAAAAACACTCAGATTTGGATAAAAGGATAACATCTCATTTTATTTCAGTGCTGAGATCTTCATGTTAAGGTCAAGCACTATATATTTATTTTTATCAGAGATCATCAGTCAATCCCTCTAGGCTGAAAACCAGAGTAGAAGCAGGCACACCAAGCCCCTTGCTTTCCCTGACTTACTTCCAATAAATAATCTTGCTGCAAAGTTTAGTGGCCCTGCACAAAAGGATATTGGTTTGATTTCTCCACATTATCAGATTTATGTCTGCATGTGGCTTGTTGTGTTTTGTAAACTGTAAAGAGTGTCATGAGATACTGCATTTGGCTGTTGGCAGCCTTGTTTTCTTGGCCATGTCAGCCACCGTGTCCGAGTACAAATTTAGAAACTTTTATATATAGTCAGTGCGTCATCTTTTCACCCATCGAGTTGTTTAGATTTCCCGACCACAGCTCCCTTTGTTGGAGGATCTTCCCTCATAGCATACCAAGAGACAGGTACGTGTCTGGTCTGTCTGATCCCTCTAAAACATTTAGCATTTAAATAAAATACGAGAAGGGGTTATGCAAGAACTCAAATAGCTGTTGCATGAAGCTTGGCAGGTTGCCTAAAATGAGTGTATTCTCGAGAGAAATCTCTCTCTATGCTTCATAGTAACAGTTTTTATGGGCTGAGAAAATTGTGTTATTAAGTTTTAGTATTTATTTTATATTTAATATTTGATTTATATCATAATTTGTTAGAAGACTCATTGCTAAGTCTTGATTTTAGTTTTCATAGCTCATAGCTACTTCATGAACATCACTAATGAAAAATCCCTATTTATAAAATCAGCTGTATGAATTGATACATCCACGTTTAGCAAAGCTCTCTATATTTACCAAAATGAATAATTGATATATTTAACAATTATGAGTTGAATATTTCTGATTAATGGAGCTCTTAAGAGTTAAGGCTGCTTTTTATACATTTAAAATTTAAAATTCATTATTGGTAGTATTCCACAGATGGCCCTACTTATATGGATTACTCCCAGTGGTTTCCAGTTTCACTCTTTTAAAATAAAAATGGTTGTCAGAAACAGGATTAAAAATCCAAAATATCTCTGCTCTCTTCTAGAATTTTTATTCAAATAGCCATCTTGCCTTTCTAATATTGTCTTCTGTCTCCTCTTCATCTCATTTTGTTCTTTTTCCATCTGGTATTTCTGGCTTTAGTATGAGTCAAGGTCATGTACCCTGAATTATCAGAAGAGCCTAGAAGCTAAGTAGTGAGTTTAGGTAAAAGAACTGTGTCCTTAGCCTGGCAGTACAGAGTCTTTTCTTCTATGACTCATCCAGAACCCATGGGTAGCATCTTGGGCAAAAGAAAGAAAATGTTCCAGATAGTTAATAAGAACTCTCAAGTAGAATTAGGAAATATTTTATAAATGCTTATTTTTTGTTTAGGCGAGTAAGAAGATGTTTAGTAAAATTTATGTCTCTGGGGAAATTAAAATATTAATAGCATCAGCTGTTACTTTCTGCCCTCTTGGTGTTTTTTGTGTGTTTGTGTGTGTGTGTGTGTGTGTGTGTGTGTGTGTGTGTGTGTGTGCATGCCTGTGTACTTGTACATCTTTTTTTTAAAATAAGAAACTTTCATTGCTGAGGATAAATTTGTAGATATGCACCACACCAAGTTTAAAACGTTTCTCTAAACTGCTAAGAATGAGGTATGTGAGGGAAGAATGTTGGTTGTTTCTTTTAGAAAAACTGAAAACAGCTTACAGTCACAATGAGAAAAATGGGAAAACTTGATAAAGTAGTTGATGTTGACAGGTTTTGTAAGTGACTTTCTAGCATATATTTCCTGCTTTTCCCTTCATAGTTCATTTATTCTTCCAAATACAGTCTCTTTTGATAGGAAGATAACTATAACAACACCATCAGTTAATCTTTGTATATATTGGAAAAGTTTAATTGGCTCACAAAATAAGTAAAAAACAAACTCTTAATATTTCAGGATGTCGAACTTGGGAGAGTATGACATGGACTTTTACCAATCTAATTATACGATTGATAATCAGGAGCAGAGCTATAATGATTCCAATGCTTATGGAAATCTTTATGGATCCAGAGAGTAAGTAACTTATAGTGAGTAAACATACTCCCATTTTTAGAAATGTCAGTGTTCTGTCAGTTAGTTCCTGATAGGTGGGCTCTCCTGAGGGAAGACAAAGTTAACTGAGCAGTTGTCAATGATGTATCCCTCACTAAATGACAAGAAAGGACAGATAAGTTACCAGGATTTTTTGTAAATGCTTTTTGCACTTGGTGCTCATGTCACGTTAATGTTTTATTTATTCTTTTAAAAATAATGATTAAATAAAAGCCTTTTACCTGATAGTTATCTGGACACTAAAAATGGATTTCATCTATTTAAAAACATTTATTTTGTCTAATTTCTCTCAGAAATTAAGACCACTACAAAACCAAGGTGAGGATGAAATCCAAGGTCTTTTATAGTTTTTACTTATTTTTAAGAAAATGAGAATTTTCTACATGTGTAGTGAAGTCACATCACTTCCAGGCCACCTCTGGTGTCCCCCCCCCAATCGCTCTCAAATTCGTGACCTCTTCTTGAATAGTTAATATTGCATACACACATGTGCATGTGCGAGCACACACACATACACACACACAATGCATACACGTGTGTACTTGAATCTGTTGAGTCCATTTGGGGTTGGTCTCTTAAGCTTATGTGTTTAATGTTGATCACTTGGTATTAGACAATTTATCAGGGGATTATCCCCAAATAAAACTGATGATCCCTCTCTCTGCAGACCTTGGTTGCCTGTAGGTCTTGATCTAGGGGTGGAGCCTTTCCTTTATTCATGATGGCATGTCAACTGGTGTTGCCATTATGATCTTGCTTAGGCAATCATATTGCTGAATTTTCATGGATGTTACTTCCTGTCATATGTAGCTAGAGTTTTCCTGACTGGCCCACAGTCGGGACAAATCTCTGACACCCGCCAGACCCACAGCTGCTCAGACCCAACCAAGTAAACACAGAGACTTATATTGCTTACAAACTGTATGGCCATGGCAGGCTTCTTGCTAACTGTTCTTACAGCTTAAATTAATCCATTTCTATAAATCTATATCTTGCCACGTGGCTTGTGGCTTACCGGTACTTTACATCTTCCTTGTCCTGAGGGCGGCTGGCAGTGTCTCCCTCACCCAGCTTCCTGTTCTCTCAATTCTCCTCTCTGTTAGTCCCGCCTATACTTCCTGCCTGGCCACTGGCCAATCAGTGATTTATTTATTGACCAATCAGCAACACATTTGACATACAGACCATCCCACAGCACTTCCCCTTTTCTTTTCTTAAAAAGGAAGGTTTTAACCTTTACACATCTCCAAAGTCAGCTTGGTATATTTGGGAATTTGAGTGTAGCTTCTCTTACTACTTCCTGCTGGAGGGGGGGCGCTGTACCTTATGGGGACACAAAGAATATTTAGGATTATGGAGTAGTCCATGAGGGTGTATCGTCTGAGCCAGATGCCTTGAAACGGTTCTGGATGTTGGATCATCTGGGCCATGGTGTCATCGGAGACCTTTCAAGTGGTCTTGGCTGGTCAAACCTGATGTATCTTAATCTGGAACAAATCCATAGCCTCTGGCTTTCTGTGGAAACAAAAGCAGAGCCTCCTTGAAAAAAAAAATAGGGGAAGTGCTGTGGGATGTTCTGTATGGCAAATGTGTTGCTCTGATTGGTCAATAAATAAAACACTGATTGGCCATTGGCTAGGCAGGAAGTATAGGCGGGACAAGGAGGAGAATAAAGCTGGGAAGTGGAAGGCTGAGTCGGAGAGACACTGCCAGCCGCCATGATGACAAACAGCGTGTGAAGATGCCGGTAAGCCATGAGCCATGTGGCAAGGTATAGATTAATGGAAATGGATTAATTTAAGCTATAAGAACAGTTAGCAAGAAGCCTGCCATGGCCATACAGTTTGTAACCAATATAAGTCTCTGTGTTTACTTGGTCGGGTCTGAGTGGCTGTGGGACTGGCAGGTGAGAGAGATTTGTCCTGACCGTGGGCCAGGCAGGAAAACTCAAGCTACAGTCTTACATAGATGACACTATGTTGCAGCAGATGTTCTCTGGCTCCTGCAATCTTTCTGCCCACCTTTTCTGAAATGTTCTTTTAGTCTTAGATGTAGGAGTTGCACTGTAAACGTATCAGGTGGAGTTGGGCACCCCACAGTCAATTCTCAACGTTTTGATCAGTTATGAAATTCTGTAATAGTCTTGTCTGCTTCTACAAGAAGCATCTTCAATGATGGGTGGATATGTTTTTAGAATGGAGTTAGGAAGTCTTTTTCATTACAGGTATATGATTTTGAGGAGTTGTACAATAAAATATAAATTTCAATATGTGAATATTATGAAAAGTGCCACGACAGTATTGACATAAACATATTTTAGGATGTATTAGGTATTGGAGATGAGTTTAACTTGAAGGACTGGTAAGATGGCTGAGTTGGTGTAGTACCTTCCACAAAACCATGAAAATCTAAGTTGAGATCTCCAGAAATCATGTGGAAAAGTTGAATGAAATGATATGCATCTGTAATACAACATGGAGGAGGTGGTGGTCAAAAATATTCTGGGGCTTGGTAGCTAGACATTTTAGACAAATCAACAAGCTCCTGGCCACTGAGAGACTCCCCATCTTAAAAACATAAGGCAGAGAGCAGAGATCTATTGAGGAAGACCCTCAGCATTGACCACTGGCTTCAACATGTTCACACACACACACACACACACACACACACACACACACAGAGAGAGAGAGAGAGAGAGAGAGAGGAGAGAGAGAGAGAGAGAGAGAGAGACAGAGAGAGACAGAGAGACAGAGAGACAGAGAGACAGAGAGACAGAGAGAGAGAGACAGAGACAGAGAGAGACAGAGAGAGAGAGAGAGAGCAAAATCTTAACTTGAATTTAAAAAAAGGGAAACAAAGAATTTAGTATTTGTTTTTTATTAGTGACAAAGAAAAGAATGGAAGGAAGGAAGGAAGGAAGGAAGGAAGGAAGGAAGGAAGGAAGAAAAAGAGAAGAAAACCCTGCAAACTGAGGAACATTTCTCCCAGCTAGCACTGTTTAGCTCTGTGATATAGGAAGACAACTTTTTTTTTCTTCAGCTGAGACATAAAGACATCTACTTTGTGTAATTTTTATAAAGAACAATTGCAGTGATGTACAAAAAATGTATCTTAAAGAAAAACTATTATTTAAATGTTAGATAGATATAACTTTGAAAAAGCAACCTGTTATCCTGTGGTTTGGGTTGCTCTGCTGCTTTTCTACACATAGTTTTGTGGGTGTAGGTAGGAGAACTGGAATAAGTATCATGTCTCTCAACTCTCACGACAATTAACATTTACTGTGTTCTCTTTTTGTGTTATGGACTGCCTTGAGCTTTATTAAGCATGTCACTGGAACCCTGAGCAACCCTATGAGATAACTACTACTTTTGAGAAACTAGCCAAAGAGATAAATTGATACTTTTTCAAGGTTATTAATCAATTATTTTTCTTGTTGCTGTCACAAAAATATCACACAAACATCTTAAGGCAGGAAGACTTTATTTTTTTTTTGTTGTTTATTTTTCTTTGACTCATGGCTTGAGGCTACAGTCCATCAGCCCATCATGGAATGGGAGGGGAGTCATAGAGGCAGTAGTTTGAGATTACTGGTCACATCGTGCCACAGTCAAGAAACAAAAGGAGAGATGAATGCTGGTGTTCACATCACTGTTTCCTTTTGTTCAGAGTAGGGTATTGCAGCCCATAGAGTGCCACAGCCCTAAGTTAGAGTGTGTGTTTCCCCCTCAATTATTCCATCTAGAATCTCTCTCCCTCACACATGTGCCCA